>NC_059218.1:46961107-46973607 GCF_020615455.1 Coregonus clupeaformis | reverse complement strand
GCAGAAGGACTACTTGTTGGAGCGGAGGGATCTGGCCATAGACTTCATCTTCTCCCTGGTGCTCATAGAAGTACTCAAACAGGTAAAACTGCTGTGTGTTTCATCATCAAAATATGTTTCATCACCAAAAGCTGCATATTATGGTCGCATTCCCCTGCTCAGACGTTGCATGCATCAACCAATGGTTGCCACGTCATGGAGTGTGCCGTCGGGAACCAGATTGCTATAATATATGACGTGGTTAGCTGAAATACCTATCCAGGCGTAATATATGACGTGGTTAGCTGAAATACCTATCCAGGCGTAATATCTGGCATGAGTCAGAGGAAGAAAATCACAGAATCCCTCACGCAAAGATTATTCTGCTCTGATTTCTCTCCATCTCGTTTAAATTCAATTTAAGGGGCTTTATTGGCATGGGAAGCATATGTTAACATTGCCAAAGCAGGTGAAGTAGATAGTAAACAAAGTGAAATAAACAATAAAAAATGTACAGTAAACATTACACACGCAAAAGTTACAAAAGAATAAAGACATTTCAAATGTCATGTTATGTATATATACAGTGTTGTAACAATGTGCAAATAGTTAAAGTACAAATGGGAAAATAAATAAACATAAAAATAGTATTGTAATATTTGTTCTTCATGGTTGCCCTGTACTCTCTTCCATCTCTCCTCTCCTCCCACCCCCCCCCTTCTCTCTCCCCACCTCCACCTCAGGAATACATGGTGGTGGCATTAACCTGGCTTTCAGACACTTCAAGTACAAGGAGGGAAACTGGGCCTGTCACACACGAACATGCATATGGTGCGCTGACCTGTTGGAGTCGCAGCAAACCTAATCAGAGAAGTGTGTATTGAAGATTAAGATGATATCAATATAGTGATGAAATAATGAATTGTTGGTCCATTATGGTGATAAAGGATTCATATGAGGGGCAGTATGGGAGGTGTAATATAGTGTTGATTATAGTGATGGAAGGTTGTGGGTCCATATTAATGGAAGGGTCCATTATAGTGATGGAAGGTTGTTGGTTCATTACAGTGAATGGAAGGGGTTCATTATAGTAATGGAAGGTTGTGGTTCATTATAGGATGGAAGGTTGTTGGTTCATTATAGTGATGGAGGGTTGTTGGTTCATTATAGTGATGGAAGGTTGTTGGTTCATTATAGTGATGGAAGGTTGTTGGTCCATTATAGTGATGGAAGGTTGTTGGTCCATTATAGTGATGGAAGGTTGTTGGTTCATTATAGTGATGGAAGGTTGTTGGTTCATTATAGTGATGGAGGGTTGTTGGTTCATTATAGTGATGGAAGGTTGTTGGTTCATTATAGTGATGGAGGGTTGTTGGTTCATTATAGTGATGGAAGGTTGTTGGTCCACAGATACACAGCAGATCAGTCAGAGTCTCACACACACACACACACACACACACACATAGCCTGGTACGGCATACACATTATCTCCCAATAGTCTGGTACGGCACACACATTATCTCCCAATAGCCTGGTACGGAACACACATTATCTCCCAATAGTCTGGTACGGCACACACATTATCTCCCAATAGCCTGGTAAGGCACACACATTATCTCCCAATAGCCTGGTACGGCACACACATTATCTCCCAATAACCTGATACGGCACACACATTATCTCCCAATAGCCTGGTACGGCACACACATTATCTCCCAATAACCTGATACGGCACACACATTATCTCCCAATAGCCTGGTACGGCACACACATTATCTCCCAATAGCCTGGTACGGCACACACATTATCTCCCAATAACCTGATACGGCACACACATTATCTCCCAATAGCCTCATACGGCACACACATTATCTCCCAATAGCCTGGTACGGCACACACATTATCTCCCAATAACCTGATCGGCACACACATTATCTCCCAATAGCCTCGTACGGCACACACATTATCTCCCAATAGCCTGGTACGGCACACACATTATCTCCCAATAGCCTGGTACGGCACACACATTATCTCCCAATAGCCTGGTAGGGAACACATTATCTCCCAATAGCCTGGTACGGCACACACATTATCTCCCAATAGCCTGGTACGGCACACACATTATCTCCCAATAGCCTGGTAGGGAACACATTATCTCCCAATAGCCTGGTAGGGAACACATTATCTCCCAATAACCTTGTACGGAACACACACTTAAGAGATGCAACACAGCAAAATACACAAACAAACAAACAAAGAAAACAAAGCAAACACAAAGGACATGGAGATAACTGTACCTTTTATAAACTGGATGTATAAAGACACTGTTAGCTATATGTATAAAGATGTATCAGAATGGCATGATAAGTGACGTATTGATTTCCCTCCCAAATGTCTGTGCTGCCAGGTTCCCTGCTGTGAGGAGGAAGTTCATCTCTGAGCTGAAGGAGTTGAGACAGAAGGAACAGAACCACTATGTTTTCCAGTCTACCATCAGCCTCATCATGGGAGTCAAGTTCTTCAGGATCAAGATGTACCCTGTAGAGGACTTCGAGGCCTCCTTCCAGTTCATGCAGGTGTGTGGGTGATAAGTTATCTCTCAAAGACCTGTTACTGGTTTATTTAGCTGTGTGTGTGTGTGTGTGTGTGTGTGTGTGTGTGTGTGTGTGTGTGTGTGTGTGTGTGTGTGTGTGTGTGTGTGTGTGTGTGTGTGTGTGTGTGTGTGTGTGTGTGTGTGTGTGTGTGTGTGTGTGTGTGTGTGTGTGTGTGGCAGATGTGTATTGCTACTGCCTTGTTGAGACCTAGAAGTACTGTCGCCGCGGATACCAAAATGGCCTGTCTATAACTATTCTCTCTCAGTTTATCTCAGTGTTGTAGGAGTGTGTATAATCATATTATGTACAGTCGTGGTCAAACGTTTGGAGAATGACACAAATACTAATTTTCACAAAATCTGCTGCCTCAGTTTTGATGATGGCAATTTGCATATACTCCAGAATGTCATGAAGAGTGATCAGATGAATTGCAATTAATTGCAAAGTCCCTCTTTGCCATGAAAATGAACTTAATCCCCCCAAAAAACATTTCCACTGCATTTCAGCCCTGCCACAAAAGGACCAGCTGCCATCATGTCAGTGATTCTCTCGTTAACACAGGTGAGAGTGTTGACGAGGACAAGGCTGGAGATCACTCTGTCATGCTGATTGAGTTAGAATAACAGACTGGAAGCTTTAAAAAGAGGGTGGTGCTTGAAATCATTGTTAACCATGGTTACCTGCAAGGAAACACGTGCCGTCATCATTGCTTTGCACAAAAAGGGCTTCACAAGCAAGGATATTGCTGCTAGTAAGATTGCACCTAAATCAACCATTTATCGGATCATCAAGAACTTCAAGGAGAGATGTTCAATTGTTGTGAAGAAGGCTTCAGGGCGCACAAGAAAGTCCAGCAAGCGCCAGGACCGTCTCCTAAAGTTGATTCAGCTGCGGGATCGGGGCACCACCAGTGCAGAGCTTGCTCAGGAATGGCAGCAGGCAGGTGTGAGTGTATCTGCACGCACAGTGAGGCGAATACTTTTGGAGGATGGCCTGGTGTCAAGAAGGGCAGCAAAGAAGCCACTTCTCTCCAGGAAAAACATCAGGGACAGACTGATATTCTGCAAAAGGTACAGGGATTGGACTGCTGAGGACTGGGGTAAAGTCATTTTCTCTGATGAATCCCCTTTCCGATTGTTTGGGGCATCCGGAAAAAAGCTTGTCCGGAGAAGACAAGGTGAGCGCTACCATCAGTCCTGTGTCATGCCAACAGTAAAGCATCCTGAGACCATTCATGTGTGGGGTTGCTTCTCAGCCAAGGGAGTGGGCTCACTCACAATTCTGCCTAAGAACACAGCCATGAATAAAGAACGGTACCAACACATCCTCCGAGAGCAACTTCTCTCAACCATCCAAGAACAGTTTGGTGACGACCAATGCCTTTTTCAGCATGATGGAGCACCTTGCCATAAGGCAAAAGTGATAACTAAGGCATTGGGAACAAAACATCGACATTTTTTAGTCCATGGCCAGGAAACTCCCCAGACCTTAATCCCATTGAGAACTTGTGGTCGATCCTCAAGAGGCGGGTGGACAAACAAAAACAAACAAATTCTGACAAACTCCAAGCATTGATTATGCAAGAATGGCCTGCCATCAGTCAGGATGTGGCCCAGAAGTTAATTGACAGCATGCCAGGGCGGATTGCAGAGGTCTTGAAAAAGAAGGGTCAACACTGCAAATATTGACTCTTTGCATAAACTTAATGTAATTGTCAATAAAAGCCTTTGACACTTATGGAATGCTTGTAATTATACTTCAGTATACCATAGTAACATCTGACAAAAATATCTCATAACACTGAAGCCGCGAACTTTGTGAAGATCAATACTTGTGTCATTCTCAAAACTTTTGACCACGACTGTACGTCTCTCTCTCTCTAGGAGTGTGTATAGTCATATTATGTACATGTCTCTCTCTCTAGGAGTGTGTATAGTCATATTATGTACATGTCTCTCTCTCTAGGAGTGTGTATAGTCATATTATATACATGTCTCTCTCTCTAGGAGTGTGTATAGTCATATTATATACATGTCTCTCTCTCTAGGAGTGTGCCCAGTATTTCCTGGAGGTGAAGGATAAGGACATTAAGCATTCTCTGGCTGGACTCTTCGTAGAGATACTGGTTCCTGTAGCTGCAGTAAGTCTCTACACCAGTCTGTCTCATATCTAGTTATCCTGTATCTGTGTGTAATCCTCTGCTCTGTAGAGATACTAGTCTCTGTAGCCGCAATACGTGTCTCTCTCATATCCTCTCATATCTTCTCATATCTCTCTGATATCCTCTCATATCCTCTCAAATCTCTCTCAAATCCAATCATATCTCTCTCATATATTCTCATATCTCTCTCATATCCTCTCATATCTTCTCTCTGATATCCTCTCATATCCTCTCATATCTCTCTCAAATCCTCTCATATCCTCTCATATCCTCTCATATCTCTCTCAAATCCTCTCATATCCTCTCATATCCTCACATATCCTCTCATATCCTCTCATATCCTCTCATATCCTCACATATCCTCTCATATCCTCTCATATCCTCTCATATCCTCTCATATCCTCTCATATCCTCACATATCCTCTCATATCCTCTCATATCCTCTCATATCCTCTCATATCCTCTCATATCCTCTCATATCCTCTCATATCTCTTAGTCTGTCATGTAATATACTGTACTCCTCTGCTTTGTGTATGAACTATGACCTTTGCCCTTTGACCTTCCAGACGGTGAAGAATGAGGTGAATGTTCCGTGTCTGAGGAACTTTGTAGAGAGTCTGTATGACACCACGCTGGACCTGTCCTCTAGGAAGAAACACTCTCTGGTCAGTCTATTAATGTACTGGTCAGTCTATACCACTATATTACTGTACTGGTCAGTCTATACCACTATATTACTGTACTGGTCAGTCTATACCACTATATTACTGTACTGGTCAGTCTATTACTGTTCTGGTCAGTCTATACCACTATATTACTGTACTGGTCAGTCTATACCACTATATTACTGTACTGGTCAGTCTATTACTGTACTGGTCAGTCTATACCACTATATTACTGGACTGGTCAGTCTATACCACTATATTACTGTACTGGTCAGTCTATACCACTATATTACTGTACTGGTCAGTCTATTACTGTTTTGGTCAGTCTATACCACTATATTACTGTACTGGTCAGTCTATACCACTATATTACTGTACTGGTCAGTCTATACTACTATATTACTGTACTGGTCAGTCTACACCACTATATTACTGTACTGGTCAGTCTATACCACTATATTACTGTACTGGTCAGTCTATACCACTCTATTACTGTACTGGTCAGTCTATTACTGTACTGGTCAGTCTATACCACTATATTACTGTACTGGTCAGTCTATACCACTATATTACTGTACTGGTCAGTCTATACCACTATATTACTGTACTGGTCAGTCTATACCACTATATTACTGTACTGGTCAGTCTATACCACTATATTACTGTACTGGTCAGTCTACACCACTATATTACTGTACTGGTCAGTCTATACCACTATATTACTGTACTGGTCAGTCTATACCACTCTATTACTGTACTGGTTCGTCTATTACTGGACTGGTCAGTCTATACCACTATATTACTGTACTGGTCAGTCTATACCACTATATTACTGTACTGGTCAGTCTATACCACTATATTACTGTACTGGTCAGTCTATTACTGTACTACTCGTTCGTCTATTACTGTACTGGTCAGTCTATACCACTATATTACTGTACTGGTCAGTCTATACCACTATATTACTGTACTGGTCAGTCTATACCACTATATTACTGTACTGGTCAGTCTATTACTGTACTGGTCAGTCTATACCACTATATTACTGTACTGGTCAGTCTATTACTGTACTGGTCAGTCTATACCACTATATTACTGTACTGGTCAGTCTATACCACTATATTACTGTACTGGTCAGTCTATACCACTATATTACTGTACTGGTCAGTCTATTACTGTACTGGTCAGTCTATACCACTATATTACTGTACTGGTCAGTCTATACCACTATATTACTGTACTGGTCAGTCTATTACTGTACTGGTCAGTCTATACCACTATATTACTGGACTGGTCAGTCTATACCACTATATTACTGTACTGGTCATTTTATACCACTATATTACTGTACTGGTCAGTCTATTACTGTACTGGTCATTTTATACCACTATATTACTGTACTGGTCAGTCTATTACTGTACTGGTCAGTCTATACCACTATATTACTGTACTGGTCAGTCTATACCACTATATTACTGTTCTGGTCAGTCTATACCACTATATTACTGTACTGGTCAGTCTATACCACTATATTACTGTACTGGTCAGTCTATACCACTATATTACTGTTTTGGTCAGTATATACCACTATATTACTGTACTGGTCAGTCTATACCACTATATTACTGTTTTGGTCAGTCTATACCACTATATTGCTGTACTGGTCAGTTTATACCACTATATTACTGTACTGGTCAGTCTATTACTGTACTGGTCAGTCTATACTACTATATTACTGTACTGGTCAGTCTATACCACTATATTACTGTACTGGTCAGTCTATACCACTATATTACTGTACTGGTCAGTCTATACCACTATATTACTGTACTGGTCAGTCTATACCACTATATTACTGTACTGGTCAGTCTATACCACTATATTACTGTTTTGGTCAGTCTATACCACTATATTGCTGTACTGGTCAGTCTATACCACTCTATTACTGTACTGGTCAGTCTATACCACTATATTACTGTACTGGTCAGTCTATTACTGTACTACTGGTTCGTCTATTACTGGACTGGTCAGTCTATACCACTATATTACTGTACTGGTCAGTCTATTACTGTACTACTGGTTCGTCTATTACTGGACTGGTCAGTCTATACCACTATATTACTGTACTGGTCAGTCTATACCACTATATTACTGTACTGGTCAGTCTATTACTGTACTACTGGTTCGTCTATTACTGGACTGGTCAGTCTATACCACTATATTACTGTACTGGTCAGTCTATACCACTATATTACTGTACTGGTCAGTCTATTACTGTACTACTGGTTCGTCTATTACTGTACTGGTCAGTCTATTACTGTACTGGTCAGTCTATACTACTATATTACTGTACTGGTCAGTCTATACCACTATAGTACTGTACTGGTCAGTCTATACCACTCTATTACTGTACTGGTCAGTCTATACCACTCTATTACTGTACTGGTCAGTCTATTACTGTACTGGTCAGTCTATACCACTATATTACTGGACTGGTCAGTCTATACCACTATATTACTGTACTGGTCATTTTATACCACTATATTACTGTACTGGTCAGTCTATTACTGTACTGGTCATTTTATACCACTATATTACTGTACTGGTCAGTCTATTACTGTACTGGTCAGTCTATACCACTATATTACTGTACTGGTCAGTCTATACCACTATATTACTGTTCTGGTCAGTCTATACCACTATATTACTGTACTGGTCAGTCTATACCACTATATTACTGTACTGGTCAGTCTATACCACTATATTACTGTTTTGGTCAGTATATACCACTATATTACTGTACTGGTCAGTCTATACCACTATATTACTGTTTTGGTCAGTCTATTACTGTACTGGTCAGTTTATACTACTATATTACTGTACTGGTCAGTCTATACCACTATATTACTGTACTGGTCAGTCTATACCACTATATTACTGTACTGGTCAGTCTATACCACTATATTACTGTACTGGTCAGTCTATACCACTATATTACTGTACTGGTCAGTCTATACCACTATATTACTGTTTTGGTCAGTCTATACCACTATATTGCTGTACTGGTCAGTCTATACCACTATATTACTGTACTGATCAGTCTATACCACTCTATTACTGTACTGGTCAGTCTATACCACTATATTACTGTACTGGTCAGTCTATTACTGTACTACTGGTTCGTCTATTACTGTACTGGTCAGTCTATACCACTATATTACTGTACTGGTCAGTCTATTACTGTACTACTGGTTCGTCTATTACTGGACTGGTCAGTCTATACCACTATATTACTGTACTGGTCAGTCTATACCACTATATTACTGTACTGGTCAGTCTATTACTGTACTACTGGTTCGTCTATTACTGGACTGGTCAGTCTATACCACTATATTACTGTACTGGTCAGTCTATACCACTATATTACTGTACTGGTCAGTCTATTACTGTACTACTGGTTCGTCTATTACTGTACTGGTCAGTCTATTACTGTACTGGTCAGTCTATACTACTATATTACTGTACTGGTCAGTCTATACCACTATATTACTGTACTGGTCAGTCTATACCACTCTATTACTGTACTGGTCAGTCTATACCACTCTATTACTGTACTGGTCAGTCTATTACTGTACTGGTCAGTCTATACCACTATATTACTGTACTGGTCAGTCTATACCACTATATTACTGTTCTGGTCAGTCTATACCACTATATTACTGTACTGGTCAGTCTATACCACTATATTACTGTACTGGTCAGTCTATACCACTATATTACTGTACTGGTCAGTCTATAGCACTATATTACTGTACTGGTCAGTCTATACAACTATATTACTGTACTCGTCAGTCTATTACTGTACTGGTCAGTCTATACCACTATATTACTGTACTGGTCAGTCTATACTACTCTATTACTGGACTGGTCAGTCTATACCACTTTATTACTGTACTGGTCAGTCTATACCACTATTTTACTGTACTGGTCAGTCTATACCACTATATTACTGTACTGGTCAGTCTATTACTGTACTGGTCAGTCTATACTACTCTATTACTGTACTGGTCAGTCTATACTACTATATTACTGTACTGGTCAGTCTATTGCTGTACTGGTCAGTCTATACCACTATATTACTGTACTGGTCAGTCTATACTACTATATACTGTACTGGTCAGTCTATTACTGTACTGGTCAGTCTATACCACTATATTACTCTACTGGTCAGTCTATTACTGTACTGGTCAGTCTATACCACTATATTACTGTACTGGTCAGTCTATTACTGTTCTGGTCAGTCTATACCACTATATTACTGTTCTGGTCAGTCTATACTACTATATTACTGTACTGGTCAGTCTATACTACTATATTACTGTACTGGTCAGTCTATTGCTGTACTGGTCAGTCTATACCACTATATTACTGTACTGGTCAGTCTATACTACTATATTACTGTACTGGTCAGTCTATTACTGTAGTGGTCAGTCTATACCACTATATTACTGTACTGGTCAGTCTCTACCACTATATTACTGTACTGGTCAGCCTATATTTCTGTACTGGTCAGTCTATACCACTATATTACTGTACTGGTCAGTCTATAACACTATATTACTGTACTTGTCAGTCTATTGCTGTACTGGTCAGTCTATACCACTATATTACTGTACTGGTCAGTCTATACCACTATATTACTGTACTGGTCAGTCTATACCACTATATTACTGTTCTGGTCAGTCTATACCACTATATTACTGTACTGGTTAGTCTATTACTGTTCTGGTCAGTCTATACCACTATATTACTGTTCTGGTCAGTCTATACCACTATGTTACTGTACTGGTCAGTCTATTGCTGTACTGGTCAGTCTATACCACTATATTACTGTACTGGTCAGTCTATACCACTATATTACTGTTCTGGTCAGTCTATACTACTATATTACTGTACTGGTCAGTCTATACCACTATATTACTGTACTGGTCAGTCTATTACTGTACTGGTCAGTCTATACCACTATATTACTGTACTGGTCAGTCTATTACTGTACTGGTCAGTCTATACTACTATATTACTGTACTGGTCAGTCTATTACTGTTCTGGTCAGTCTATACCACTATATTACTGTTCTGGTCATTCTATACCACTATATTACTGTACTGGTCAGTCTATACCACTATATTACTGTACTGGTCAGTCTATTGCTGTACTGGTCAGTCTATACCACTATAGTACTGTACTGGTCAGTCTATACCACTATATTACTGTACTTGTCAGTCTATTGCTGTACTGGTCAGTCTATACCACTATATTACTGTACTGGTCAGTCTATACCACTATATTACTGTACTGGTCAGTCTATACCACTATATTACTGTTCTGGTCAGTCTATACCACTATATTACTGTACTGGTCAGTCTATTACTGTACTGGTCAGTCTATACCACTATATTACTGTACTGGTCAGTCTATACCACTATATTACTGTACTGGTCAGTCTATTACTGTACTGGTCAGTCTATACCACTATATTACTGTACTGGTCAGTCTATACCACTATATTACTGTACTGGTCAGTCTATTACTGTACTGGGCAGTCTATACAACTATATTACTGTACTGGTCAGTCTATACCACTATATTACTGTTCTGGTCAGTCTATACCACTGTATTACTGTACTGGTTAGTCTAATACTGTTCTGGTCAGTCTATACCACTATATTACTGTTCTGGTCAGTCTATACCACTATATTACTGTACTGGTCAGTCTATTGCTGTACTGGTCAGTCTATACCACTATATTACTGTACTGGTCAGTCTATACCACTATATTACTGTTCTGGTCAGTCTATACTACTATATTACTGTACTGGTCAGTCTATAACACTATATTACTGTACTGGTCAGTCTATTACTGTACTGGTCAGTCTATACCACTATATTACTGTACTGGTCAGTCTATTACTGTACTGGTCAGTCTATACCACTATATTACTGTACTGGTCAGTCTATTACTGTTCTGGTCAGTCTATACCACTATATTACTGTTCTGGTCAGTCTATACCACTCTATTACTGTACTGGTCAGTCTATACCACTATATTACTGTACTGGTCAGTCTATACTACTATATTACTGTACTGGTCAGTCTATACCACTATATTACTGTACTGGTCAGTCTATACCACTATATTACTGTACTGGTCAGTCTATACTACTATATTACTGTACTGGTCAGTCTATTGCTGTACTGGTCAGTCTATACCACTATATTACTGTACTGGTCAGTCTATACCACTATATTACTGTTTGGTCAGTCTATACCACTATATTACTGTACTGGTCAGTCTATTGCTGTACTGGTCAGTCTATACCACTATATTACTGTACTGGTCAGTCTATACCACTATATTACTGTACTGGTCAGTCTATTACTGTACTGGTCAGTCTATTACTGTTCTGGTCAGTCTATACCACTATATTACTGTTCTGGTCAGTCTATACCACTATGTTACTGTACTTGTCAGTCTATTGCTGTACTGGTCAGTCTATACCACTATATTACTGTACTGGTCAGTCTATACCACTATATTACTGTTTTGGTCAGTCTATACCACTATATTACTGTACTGGTCAGTCTATACCACTATATTACTGTACTGGTCAGTCTATACCACTATATTACTGTACTGGTCAGTCTATACCACTATATTACTGTACTGGTCAGTCTATACCACTATATTACTGTACTGGTCAGTCTATACCACTATATTACTGTACTGGTCAGTCTATACTACTATATTACTGTACTGGTCAGTCTATACCACTATATTACTGTACTGGTCAGTCTATACCACTATATTACTGTACTGGTCAGTCTATACCACTATATTACTGTACTGGTCAGTCTATTGCTGTACTGGTCAGTCTATACCACTATTACTGTACTGGTCAGTCTATACCACTATATTACTGTTTTGGTCAGTCTATACCACTATATTACTGTACTGGTCAGTCTATTGCTGTACTGGTCAGTCTATACCACTATATTACTGTACTGGTCAGTCTATACCACTATATTACTGTACTGGTCAG
>NC_059218.1:46951107-46956107 GCF_020615455.1 Coregonus clupeaformis | reverse complement strand
TCCACAATGAATGAATAAAAGCCAGTTGTTCATGGTTCAACCTACAGTAACCCCTGTCAGGGTTCCTCCCAGGCAGAGAGGAGAGGACAGATAGATAGAAGAGTGGGAAGAATGCTGAGAGAGAGAACAGAGAGAGGGTGAGAGAGCACAGAGAGAGGGTGAGAGAGAGAACAGAGAGAGGGTGAGAGAGAGAACAGAGAGAGGGTGAGAGAGAGAACAGAGAGAGGGTGAGAGAGAGAACAGAGAGAAGGTGAGAGAGAGAACAGAGAGAGGGTGAGAGAGAGAACAGAGAGAGGGTGAGAGAGAGAACAGAGAGAGGGTGAGCGAGAAAACAGAGAGAGGGTGAGAGAGGGAACAGAGAGAGGGTGAGAGAGAGAACAGAGAGAGGGTGAGAGAGAGAACAGAGAGAGGGTGAGAGAGGGAACAGAGAGAGGGTGAGAGAGAGAACAGAGAGAGGGTGAGAGAGAACAGAGAGAGGGTGAGAGAGGGAACAGAGAGAGGGTGAGAGAGAACAGAGAGAGGGTGAGAGAGAACAGAGAGAGGGTGAGAGAGAGAACAGAGAGAGGGTGAGAGAGAGAACAGAGAGAGGGTGAGAGAGAGAACAGAGAGAGGGTGAGAGAGAGGGTGAGAGAGAGGGTGAGAGAGGGAACAGAGAGAGGGTGAGAGAGAGAACAGAGAGAGGGTGAGAGAGAACAGAGAGAGGGTGAGAGAGAGAACAGAGAGAGGGTGAGAGAGAGAACAGAGAGAGGGTGAGAGAGAGAACAGAGAGAGGGTGAGAGAGAGAACAGAGAGAGGGTGAGAGAGAGGGTGAGAGAGAGGGTGAGAGAGGGAACAGAGAGAGGGTGAGAGAGAGAACAGAGAGAGGGTGAGAGAGAGAACAGAGAGAGGGTGAGAGAGGGAACAGAGAGAGGGTGAGAGAGAGAACAGAGAGAGGGTGAGAGAGAGAACAGAGAGAGGGTGAGAGAGAGAACAGAGAGAGGGTGAGAGAGAACAGAGAGAGGGTGAGAGAGAACAGAGAGAGGGTGAGAGAGGGAACAGAGAGAGGGTGAGAGAGAGAACAGAGAGAGGGTGAGAGAGGGAACAGAGAGAGGGTGAGAGAGAGAACAGAGAGAGGGTGAGAGAGAGAACAGAGAGAGGGTGAGAGAGAGAACAGAGAGAGGGTGAGAGAGAGAATAGAGAGAGGGTGAGCGAGAGAACAGAGAGAGGGTGAGAGAGAGGGTGAGAGAGAGAACAGAGAGAGGGTGAGAGAGAGAGTGAGAGAGAGAACAGAGAGAGGGTGAGAGAGAGAACAGAGAGAGGGTGAGAGAGAGAATAGAGAGAGGGTGAGAGAGAGAACAGAGAGAGAGTGAGAGAGAACAGAGAGAGGGTGAGAGAGAGAACAGAGAGAGGGTGAGAGAGAGAACAGAGAGAGGGTGAGAGAGAGAACAGAGAGAGGGTGAGAGAGAGAACAGAGAGAGGGTGAGAGAGAGGGTGAGAGAGAGAACAGAGAGAGAGTGAGAGAGAACAGAGAGAGGGTGAGAGAGAGAACAGAGAGAGGGTGAGAGAGAGAACAGAGAGAGGGTGAGAGAGAGAACAGAGAGAGGG
Source organism: Coregonus clupeaformis (assembly GCF_020615455.1). NCBI lineage: Eukaryota > Metazoa > Chordata > Actinopteri > Salmoniformes > Salmonidae > Coregonus > Coregonus clupeaformis. The sequence continues at coordinate 46,954,523 of NC_059218.1, read as the reverse complement.
TGAGAGAGAGAACAGAGAGAGGGTGAGAGAGAGGGTGAGAGAGAGAACAGAGAGAGAGTGAGAGAGAACAGAGAGAGGGTGAGAGAGAGAACAGAGAGAGGGTGAGAGAGAGAATGACAGATGGAACTAGGAAGAGTCCTGGAGTCACATTTATATCTCTCTCAGACATTCTGAACCCACACCTCAGCTTGTGTGTGTGTGTGTGTGTGTGTGTGTGTGTGTGTGTGTGTGCGTCTGTTCACCATTTGAGTGTAGTTTGTGCAGGAATGCTTACTAGCAAGACACAAACACACACACAAAGGGTTCCAAAAGGGTCCTTTGGCTGTCCCCATAGGCCAACCCTTTTAGGTTCTAGGTAGAACTTTTGGGTTCCATATACTGTAGAACCCTCTGTGGAAAGGGTTCTACATGGAACTCAAAAGGGTTCTACCTGAAACCAAAAGTATTCTACCTGGAACCAAAAAGGGTTCTTCAAAGGGTTCTCCTATGGGGATAGCCGAAGAACCCTTTTAGGTTCTAGATAGCACCTTTTATTCTAAGAGTGTATGTCTGGTAATGTTATTGATGTCTCCTGTGTTCTCATTAATGGGATAGACAGTGGTACAGTGGTAATGCTTGGACAAATTCTTAACATTGTGAAACTCACACACTGTCATCCCATGGTGTACTTTATGTCAGTGTTAATTGAACTATTGGGTGTCGAACCAGACCAATGTTACTATCTGCTGTTGAGGTGTGACTAATTGTGAGGTGTGTGTGTGTGTTTCCAGAATAAGGATCCCAAGATGGCTCGCGTGGCTCTAGAGGCTCTCTATCGTTTGCTCTGGGTCTACATGATCAGGATCAAGTGTGAGAGCAACACTGGAACACAGAGGTACTGTAGGCTTCACACACACCGTCCACCATGCACGTATGCAATCGCAAGTTGCCATATTCTTAACAGGAGCCATTTCATGCATCTGACATTTCCAATCGCTGTTCTGAGGCCTGTACATGTGTATGCTCTCCTTCAGTATTCTACAAAGAGGATGTCATGTATTTCTTCTGATGTGTGACATTAATCCGTCTCTCTCTATATATATATCCCTCTCTCTCTCTCTCTCTCTCTCTCTCAATTCAATTTCAATTCAATTCAATTTAAGGGCTTTATTGGCATGGGAAACGTGTGTTAACATTGCCAAAGCAAGTGAAGTAGATAGTAAACAAAAGTGAAATAAACAATAAATATTAACAGTAAACATTACACTCAGAAGTTTCAAAAGAATAAATACATTTCAAATGTCATATTATGTATATATACAGTGTTGTAACAATGTGCAAATAGTTAAAGTACAAATGGGAAAATAAATAAACATAAATATGGGTTGTATTTAAAATGGTCTCTCTCTCTCTCTCTCTCTCTCTCTCTCTCTCTCTCTCTCTCTCTCTCTCTCTCTCTCTCTCTCTCTCTCTCTCTCTCTCTCTCTCTCTCTCTCCTCTAGTCGTTTGACGTCCATCACCACCACTCTGTTCCCTAAGGGCAGTCGTAGTGTCGTACCCAGAGACATGCCACTCAACATCTTTGTCAAGATCATACAATTCATAGCACAGGTGTGTAAGATGGACATACAACAAACAAACAGGACTGAAAATATCCTGATGGTGTTAAAATATTACTCCTGTCTGAACAGACATAAATACAATTATTCACACTACTACACCAGAGAGCATAATTTACTTACAGATGATCGATAGCTTCTAAAGAATAGCTGTGGATTAAGTTTTATCACATGCATTTACAGTCCTGAAGGCTGCAATTTGGACAGCGTTCGCGCCAAATATAGAACAGCTTGTTGCGTTGTGGCCATAGAAATAATCCATAGAAGGATCTTGGAACCTCGAACTGTGGCAATTTGACTGTTAAACTTCATGAGTACACGAGCAATGGCTGCAGGTCTTGACTTGAATGGGAACTGCCATCTATGGATTATATGTCTATGGTTGGTTGCGGCTGTCAGTTTGCCTGTCGCAAATTTCAAAATACAATCGCGAGAAAAATATAGGCTACCATTTGGAACACAAATGCCTACTGCTGAAAAGAGAAGTGTAATCTGTCTGTAGATTAGAAGGTTAAAAAAAAGAATTCTCAAATACTTTTGAGCCACTCTGTGCGAACAGCACTTTTTTTCAAAGTAGCTTATCTTGTGATATTGGCACCAGCGTATCGGTCATCACCGGTGAGTAACCTACGCTTCATCTTCATCATTGGGTGAGTCAGTGTCACTGGAAAGTTTATTTAGGAGCCTCCTGTAGCCTATACTATACAGAGAGCTCCAAAAGTATTGGGACAGTGACAAATGTTTTGTTGTTTTGTCTCTGTACTCTAGATTTGAAATGATATTTGAAGTGGATTTGAAATTTATACGATGTCAGCTTTCATTTGAGGGCATTTTCATCCATATCGGGTAAACCGTTTAGAAATTACAGCACTTTTTGTACATAGTCACTCCATTTTAGGGGACCAAAAGTATTGGGACAAATTCACAAATTCATATGTGTATTAAAGTAGTCCTAGCATCCAATGATTACATCAAGCTTGTGACTCTACAAAGTTGTTGGATGCATTTGCTGTTTGTTTTGGTTGTGTTTCAGATTATTTCGTGCCCAATAGAAATGAATGGTAAATAATGTCTTGTGTCATTTTGGAGTCACTTTTATTCTAAATAAGAATATAATATGTTTCTGAACACTTCTACATTAATGTGGATGCTACCATGGTTACGGATAATCCTGAATGAAGTGTGAATATTGATGAGTGAGAAAGTTACAGACGCACAAAAAAAATGCTAACCTCCCCTGTTATTGTAATGGGGGTATGATATTTGTAATGGTGAGAGGTTAGCATGTGTTGGGGGTATGATATTTTTAATGGTGAGAGGTTAGCATGTGTTGGGGGTATGATATTTGTAATGGTGAGAGGTTAGCATGTGTTGGGGGTATGACATTTGTAATGGTGAGAGGTTAGCATGTGTTGGGGGTATGATATTTGTAATGGTGAGAGGTTAGCATGTGTTAGGGGTATGATATTTGTAATGGTGAGAGGTTAGCATGTGTTGGGGGTATGATATTTGTAATGGTGAGAGGTTAGCATGTGTTGGGGGTATGATATTTGTAATGGTGAGAGGTTAGCATGTGTTGGGGGTATGATATTTGTAATGGTGAGAGGTTAGCATGTGTTGGGGTTATGATATTTGTAATGGTGAGAGGTTAGCATGTGTTGGGGGTATGATATTTGTAATGGTGAGAGGTTAGCATGTGTTAGGGGTATGATATTTGTAATGGTGAGAGGTTAGCATGTGTTGGGGGTATGATATTTGTAATGGTGAGAGGTTAGCATGTGTTAGGGGTATGATATTTGTAATGGTGAGAGGTTAGCA
>NC_059218.1:46928607-46943607 GCF_020615455.1 Coregonus clupeaformis | reverse complement strand
GTCTCCTGGCCTCTAGAGGTCAGCTGTGTTCCCCTTTGCCTTAGTTTTTCCTCATGTGTCCTAATTAGCTTATCTATGTCACCTGTGCCTTGTTTCCCCTTGAGTATTTTAGCTGTGTGTTTTCCCCTTGTTTCTCACTTGGTTATTGCGTCCTGTCTATGTGTCTCCTGCTTTGTCCCACCGTATCAGTCCTAGTAAGTTATTCGAAGTTATCTTTAGTTTGTTTTTCTCCCCTCGGGGAGTTGTTTTGTTTTGCCTCCTGTTTTGGAACATTAAATCTACTTACCTGGAGTATTGCCTTGGGAGTTTCATTTGGGTCCTACAACATCTCCTCTGTGGCTAAGGGGTAGTACCCCCAGCTCTACACATTTGAGACCGGAGTTCTAGCCCGGCTTGTGACAGAATAACCAAGTCAATCATGGACCCAGAAACACTCAGTTCCCAGGACCTGTTGGCGGTGATCATTCGACATGAGGCTTCTTTCCAGCGCCATGAAGCCGTTCTCAGCCGACAAGAGGAGCTGATGGCTAGACATTCTCAACTCCTGGCCGAAATGATGAGTTCCCTTCACCAGCTCTTTGAACGCCTCCTTGGTTCTCCCCCTTCCCCCCGGTCACCTCCCAGTGACGACAGGCCTTCTCGGTTGGCGGAGCCTCGACTACCACCTCCCAAGCCCTTTTCTGGGGATCCAAGCTCTTGTCAGGGTTTCCTCACCCAATGCTCCCTCACCTTCGAGCTCCAACCCTCAAGTTTTCCCACAGACCGTTCCAAGATTGCCTACCTCATTACCCTTCTTTCAGACAAGGCGCTCGCCTGGGCCTCTGCGGTGTGGCAGTCCCAGGAGGCCTGTTGTGACTCCCACGCTGCATTTGTAGAAGAGTTCAAGCGGGTGTTCGATCATCCTGTCAGTGGGCGGGAGGCTTCCAAGCGCCTACTGTCTCTCCGTCAGGGCCCCCGAAGCACGGCAGATTTTGCCATTGAGTTCCGAACCATAGCAGCAAGGAGCGGATGGAATGATGAAGCGCTGAGGGTCTGCTTTCAGGGAGGGTTATCTGAGCCCCTTCAAGATGAGTTAGCCACCCGTGAACCAGCTGAAGATCTCGAGTCCCTCATAGCCTTGGCCATCCGCCTGGACAATCGTCTAAGAGAGCGGAGAACGGCTCGCCGTCAGGTGTCTCAGTCCCAAGTTCCTCTGAGCAGCTCTGTTTCTCCTGTTTGGACTCCGTCATTCAGAGCTGCCCCGGCTCCTGAACTGCCCCAGGATTCCCCGGAGAGCATGCAGTTAGGCCGTTCCAGGCTTTCTTCCAACGAAAGGGAACGTCGCATGAGGGAGCGTCGGTGCCTCTACTGCGGGGTTGCCGGCCACTTCCGCTCCACTTGCCCCGAGCTGGGAAACGCCTGTCCCCGCCCAGCTACAGGAGGGTTGTGATGGGGAAAATTAGAGCTCCTCCTACTAACGCGGTCCTAGCTATTCCAGCCACTCTGTCCTGGGAGGGCCACCAGCATCGGGTCCAGGCTATGATCGATTCCGGTGCCGCAGGTGATTTTATGGATGTAACCTTGGCTAAGGAACTTAAGATCCCTACCCAACTACTTCCTCAACCCCAGGCAGTTACAGCCTTAGATGGCAGACCTCTGGAACCAGGAAAAGTTACTGAGGCGACTCAGTCCCTGCGACTTACCATCTCTCAACACCAGCAGGAGGAGACCTTCTATCTCATTGACTCTCCCGAGTATCCTATTATCCTGGGTCACCCTTGGCTATGCAGACATAATCCCCAGATCGACTGGCCTACTGGCACCATTCTTAGCTGGGGTCCCACTTGCCAACTCACCTGCATGCTTCAGAGTTCCTCAGCCCCTAGTACCCAGTTTCAAGAGTCTGTTGACGTCTCCCGAGTCCCCAGTGTTTACCATCGGTTCAAAGCAGTGTTCAGCAAGGCCCGGGCTACTGCCTTACCGCCTCATCGCACTTATGACTGTGCCATTGATCTACTCCCTGGGTGCTGCCCTCCTAGAGGTCGGATCTTTTCCTTGTCCTCCCCGAGCACGCAGCTATGGACACCTACATTAAGGAGTCCTTGGCAGCCGGCCTCATCTATGCCTCTACTTCCCCGGCTGGGGCGGGCTTCTTTTTGTTGAAAAGAAAGACGGGGGTCTGAGGCCTTGTATTGATTACCGGGGACTCAACAAGATCACGGTTCGGAATCGATACCCTCTTCCTCTCATGGCCACTGCTTTTGAGCTGCTTCAAGGGGCTTCCATTTTTACTAAGCTGGATCTCCGCAATGCTTACCATCTCGTGCGGATCCGGCCAGGAGACGAATGGAAGACGGCGTTCAACACGCCCACGGGACACTATGAATATCGGGTGATGCCGTTCGGGCTCACCAATGCCCCCGCAGTATTCCAAGCCCTGATTAATGATGTTCTCCGGGATATGCTTAATCTGTTCGTCTTCGTGTACCTGGACGATATCCTCGTCTTCTCGAGGTCACTGAAGGAGCATGAGGGGCATGTTAGCCGGGTTCTCCAGAGGCTCCTTGACAATCACCTCTACGTTAAGCCTGAGAAGTGTGAATTTCATGTTTCTCAGACTCAGTTTCTCGGGTTTATTGTCACTCCCTGGCACCTAGAGATGGATCCCAAGAAGGTCAAGGCGGTCCACGATTGGCCCACACCTGCCACGGTCAAGGAGGTTCAACGGTTCATTGGCTTTTCTAACTTCTATCGGAAGTTCATCAAGAATTTCAGCTCGGTGGTAGCCCCCTTGACGACGCTTACCAAGGGTGGAGGGACCAAGATTCACTGGGGTCCGGAAGCAGCAGGGGCCTTCGAGGATCTCAAGCGCCGCTTCACTTCTGCTCCGATTCTGGTGACCCCTGACCCAGAGAGACCTTTCGTGGTGGAGGTGGACGCCTCAGAGGTGGGGGGTGGGAGCCGTCCTGTCACAGAGGGGTGCGGATGGGAGATTACACCCTTGTGCCTTCATGTCTCGCCGCCTGTCTGAGGCCGAGCGCAACTACCACGTGGGGGATCTAGAGTTGCTTGCGGTTAAACTGGCCTTGGAAGAGTGGCGCCATTGGCTTGAGGGGGCTCAGCACCCCTTTCCAGGTTCTCACAGACCACAAGAACCTGGAATATCTCCAACAGGCTAAGCGGATGAACCCTCGGCAAGCACGATGGTCCCTTTTCTTTAATCGATTCCAGTTCATCCTGACTTACCGACCTGGCACCAAGAACGTCAAGCCGGATGCTCTGTCTCGAGTCTATTCTCCCGAGGTACAAGAGAAGCCCTTGGCATCGATTATTCCGAGGTCTAGGATCGTCGCACCTCTTCAGTGGGAACTAGAAAGAGGGGTACGAGAAGCTCTTGCCCATGAGCCCGATCCAGGCGGTGGTCCTGCCGGTCGCCTGTACGTTCCTCTCTCGGTTCGGGCCCGCGTCTTGCAGTGGGGTCATGAGTCGCCCTTGACATGCCATCCTGGCAGTGCTCGCACACTGGAGTTCCTCCGACGGCGGTTTTGGTGGCCGTCCATCAAGAAGGACGTGCAGGTCTATGTTGAGGCCTGCCCTGTGTGCAACCAGGGAAAGTCGACACGCCAGCGACCCCAGGGACTGCTCCATCCCTTACCTGTTCCTCGAAGGCCATGGTCACACCTTTCTCTGGACTTTGTTACGGGACTTCCTCTATCCCAGGGCAACACCGTCATCCTTGTGGTGGTAGACCGTTTCTCTAAGGCTGCCCGGTTTATTCCCCTGCCCAAGCTGCCCTCGGCTAAGGAGACTGCGGAGCTCCTCATGAACCATGTCTTCCGGATATTTGGCATTCCCCTGGACGTGGTCTCTGACCGAGGTCCCCAATTCTCGTCCCGGTTTTGGGGGGCCTTCTGCAGGCTTATTGGGGCCACAGCCAGCCTATCGTCAGGATTCCATCCAGAGTCTAATGGCCAAACGGAACGGATTAATCAGGATCTGGAGACCACCCTGCGGTGTATGGCGGCCAGTAATCCCACGTCTTGGGCCACCTATATCATTTGGGCTGAATATGCCCACAACACCCTCCAGTCCTCAGCCACCGGATTGTCCCCCTTCGAATGCCAGTTCGGTTACAACCCTCCTTTGTTTCCAGAGGAAGAGGCGCAAGTTGGTGTTCCCTCGGCCCAGCGCTTTGTCCAACGCTGTAGGCGGACCTGGAAGAAGGCCAGGTGTACCCTCCTTCGGACCTCCCAGAGATACCAAAGTCAGGCTAATCGCCACCGCCGGGACGCCCCTAGTTTCCGAGCTGGTCAGAGAGTTTGGTTGGCCACTAAGAACTTGCCCCTCCGGGTCGAATCCAAGAAGCTTTCCCAGAGATACATCGGCCCTTTCCGCATTTCTAGAAAGGTTAACCCTGTGTCGTATCGTTTAGTTCTGCCTCGCTCCCTTAGAGTTAACCCCACTTTCCATGTTTCACTCCTTAAACCTGTCTTGTCTTCTCCTTTTGCCCCCCACACAGACCCCCGCCACCTCCCAGGATCATAGACGGCCAGCCAGCCTACACAGTCCGCCGGATACTGGACTCCCGGAGGGTCCAGAACTCTCTGCAGTATCTGGTGGACTGGGAGGGCTACGGGCCAGAGGAGCGCTCCTGGGTTCCGGCCAGGGACATCCTGGACCCAGGGTTGATCCGAGATTTTCGCACCCTGGGGCCAGGGTGTTCTGGAAGGAACGTCAGGAGTCGTTCCTAGAGGAGGGGGTCCTGTCAGCTTCCTGCTTCCCCTGTTTGTCTCCTGGCCTCTAGAGGTCAGCTGTGTTCCCCTTTGCCTTAGTTTTTCCTCATGTGTCCTAATTAGCTTATCTATGTCACCTGTGCCTTGTTTCCCCTTGAGTATTTTAGCTGTGTGTTTTCCCCTTGTTTCTCACTTGGTTATTGCGTCCTGTCTATGTGTCTCCTGCTTTGTCCCACCGTATCAGTCCTAGTAAGTTATTCGAAGTTATCTTTAGTTTGTTTTTCTCCCCTCGGGGAGTTGTTTTGTTTTGCCTCCTGTTTTGGAACATTAAATCTACTTACCTGGAGTATTGCCTTGGGAGTTTCATTTGGGTCCTACAACATCTCCTCTGTGGCTAAGGGGTAGTACCCCCAGCTCTACACATTTGAGACCGGAGTTCTAGCCCGGCTTGTGACAGGTATTAGATATAATGGAGGAACAACCTGTGGTTACCTAGGTTACCCCATTGGCTCGCTGCAAAAACTTGACCTTTTTCACATGCAATTTTATTTTTGTCTGCTTGTTTTAGTCAATTCCAAAACTACATTTAAGAAAAGTACATGTCTAAAGATTGCTTTCCAACATTGCCTGCTTCCGAGCGTCTCACTACTTAGAAAAACATAATATTGTAGGGCTTCCCTCATGCCCCTTTTCATGACGTGCTAGCTAGCTACTGACCTGCACATTAAGCTAGACCAACAACACAAACAAACTGACTATACAGCTACAAGTAGTGAGTAGAGTTACAAACTGACTATACTAAACAAGTTAAATGTCTTAAATGTGATGAAATGTTTTCCACACACATAGCTATGTCTAGTCTACTTGGGCACCGTGTCCCCACATTTCCCTGAAGCCACAGGGCTCTTCTCACAGGTTCTTATTTCCCAACGTGGGAGGATTGCGAACCGGAGGTCGGGATCTTTGACCTGGTTACATGTACATTGAACAACACTGCAGAATATCTTAAAATGTGTGGCGTATTCTAGAACCTCTCTGTGTTCTCTATCCTGTCAGTCTGACTGTCCACATGGACGACGAGCTGCGCCTCATCTCCCAGAATTCCTTGCAGAGCCTGCTGCTGGACTTCTCTGATTGGAGGGAGGACGTCCTGTTTGGATATACACACTTCCTGCTCCGAGAGGTGACTATATGTTTAAGATATATTGTATTGTAGAGCAGAGGTATACATGCACATTTTGTGGAGTTAGCTTTTCTTTTTGTACATAAACGACAGCATGAACATACAAAACATAACACCAGGCGTATCACCCAGGAGTATTACCCAGGAGTATCACCCAGGAGTATCACCCAGGAGTATCACCCAGGAGTATCACCCAGGACTATCACCCAGGAGTATTACCCAGGAGTATTACACCAGGAGTATTACAGCAGGAGTATTACAGCAGGAGTATTACACCAGGAGTATTACACCAGGAGTATTACACCAGGAGTATTACCCAGGAGTATTACCCAGGAGTATTACAGCAGGAGTATTACCCAGGAGTATTACACCAGGAGTATTACCCAGGAGTATTACCCAGGAGTATTACACCAGGAGTATTACACCAGGAGTATTACCCAGGAGTATTACCCAGGAGTATTACAGCAGGAGTATCACAGCAGGAGTATTACACCAGGAGTATTACCCAGGAGTATTACACCAGGAGTATTACACCAGGAGTATTACCCAGGAGTATTACACCAGGAGTATTACCCAGGAGTATTACAGCAGGAGTATTACACCAGGAGTATTACCCAGGAGTATTACATCAGGAGTATTACACCAGGAGTTTTACCCAGGAGTATTACACCAGGAGTATTACCCAGGAGTATTACAGCAGGAGTATTACACCAGGAGTATTACCCATGAGTATTACCCAGGAGTATTACCCAGGAGTATTACAGCAGGAGTATTACCCAGGAGTATTACAGCAGGAGTATTACCCAGGAGTATTACACCAGGAGTATTACACCAGGAGTATTACCCAGGAGTATTACCCAGGAGTATTACAGCAGGAGTATTACCCAGGAGTATTACACCAGGAGTATTACCCAGGAGTATTACATCAGGAGTATTACCCATGAGTATTACCCAGGAGTATTACCCAGGAGTATTACAGCAGGAGTATTACCCAGGAGTATTACACCAGGAGTATTACACCAGGAGTATTACCCAGGAGTATTACACCAGGAGTATTACACCAGGAGTATTACCCAGGAGTATTACACCAGGAGTATTACACCAGGAGTATTACCCATCACTCTCTGTGTGATGGCTCCCTCTCTCTCTGTGTAACTCCAGGTTCAGGACACACACCAGGGTCTACAGGACTCCTCCATCAAACTGCTGCTGCAGCTGCTCACACAGTGGAGGCTCACACTGCAGGTCCCTGGGAACAAACGGGCTGCTGAGGTTTGTAGTGTGTGTGTAGTGTATGTATATTTTTGTAAGTATACATGCATGTCTGCTTCAGTGTGTTATATCTAACCCTCCCTCCCTCCCCAGGCCAGTCCCAGACTACCAGACCGTAGTCCTCACTGCTCAGTGCTTCATGCTGTAGAAGGCCTGGCTCTGCTTCTCCTCTGCTCCTGTCAGACCAGCACACGCAAACTGGCTGTGTCTGTCCTCAGAGAGATACGCATCCTCTTCAATACTATAGGACACGCAGAGGTATGGAAGGAGGGAGGATGGAGAGAGGTGGGAGGGAGGGAGGGAAGGAAGGAAGGAAGGAAGGAAGGAAGGAAGGAAGGAAGGTCTATAGGGTTCTATCTGGGACCAAAAGTGTTCTACATGCAACCAAAAAGGGTTCTTCAAAGGGTTCTCCTATGGGGACAGCCGAAGAACCCATTACGGATCTAGATAGAGATTACTAGGCAGTCTCATCATTACGATAGAAACATTACTAATGTCCGTTCTGTTGATAACTTTACTCTGTGTCTTTCTTTTTGGTTCTTTCTCAACTCAACTAGTTACGTTTCTAAAGTCCATTTGGTTTCTTCTTCCCTCCAGGATGATGACAAGCCTATGATAGAGGTGATGGACCAGCTCAGTCCTGCTGTCATGGACAGCTTTGTACACGTGGCCGTGTCCGACTCTGTAAGTAGCACCGTGTCTCTCTTTCTGTGTGTCCAAATACCAATACTTGCGTTCTTAACAGTAGGCTTTTTGGGTGTACAAGAATATAATTTTTTATAGTATGTGACATTTAGAAAATGAAGTATGCATTAAATGCCAGGATGTACAGTGCATTCGGAAAGTATTCAGACCTCTTCCCTTTTTCCACATTTTGTTACGTTAAAGCCTTATTCTAAAATTGATTAAATTATTTTTTTCCCTCATCAATCTACACACAATACCCCATAATGCCAAAGCGAAAACAGGTTTTTAGAAAATGTTGCAAATGTATAAAAAATTTAAAACAGAAATACCTTATTTACATAAGTATTCAGACCCTTGGCTATTAAACTTGAAAATGAGCTCAGGTGCATCCTGTTTCCATTGATCATCCTTGAGATGTTTCTACAACTTGATTGGAGTCCACCTGTCGTAAATTCAATTGATTGGACATGATTTGGAAAGGCACACACCTGTCTATATAATGTCCCACAGTTGACAGTGCATGTCAGAGAAAAAACCAAGCCATGAGGTCGAAGGAATTGTCTGTAGAGCTCCGAGACAGGATTGTGTCGAGGCACAGATCTGGGCAAGGGTACCAAAAAAATGTCTGCAGCATTAAAGGTCCCCAGGAACACAGTGGCCTCCATCATTCTTCAATGGAAGAAGTTTGGAACCACCAACACTCTTCTTAGAGCTGGCCGCCCGGCCAAACTGAGCAATCGGGGGAGAAGGGCCTTGATCAGGGAGGTGAAGTTCCACTGTGGAGATGGGAGAACCTTCCAGAAGGACAACCATCTCTGCAGCACTCCACCAATCAGGCCTTTATGGTAGAGTGGCCAGACGGAAGCCACTCCTCAGTAAAAGGCACATGACAGCCCACTTGGAGTTTGCTAAAAGGAACCTAAAGAACTCTCAGACCATGAAGAAACAAGATTCTGTGGTCTGATGAAACCAAGATTGAACTCTTTGGCCTGAATGCCAAGCGTCACGTCTGGAGGAAACCAGGCACCATCCCTACGGTGAAGCATGGTGGTGGCAGCATCATGCTGTGGGGATGTTTTTCAGCGGCAGGGACTGGGAGACTAGTCAGGATAGAGGGAAAGATGAACGGACCAAAGTACAGAGATCCTTGATGAAAACCTGCTCCAGAGCACTCAGGACCTCAGACTGGGGCGAAGGTTCACCTTCCAACAGGACAACGACCCTAAGCACACAGCCAAGACAACGCAGGAGTGGCTTCGGGATAAGTCTCTGAATGTCCTTGAGTGGCCAAAGGTGCTGTAATCGTTGCCAAAGGTGCTTCAACAAAGTACTGACTAAAGGGTCTGAATACTGATGGAAATGTCTAAAAACCTATTTTTGCTTTATCATTATAGGGTATTGTGTGATTATTATTATTTTTTAATCCATTTTAGAATAAGGCTTAAGTTAGAAGTAGACAAGACAGGTTTTGGACAAGGCCTGTGTATCCCTAACCCTCTCTCCCCTCCCCTCCTATCTCCTCTCCTCTCCTCTCCTCTCCTCTCCTCTCCTCTCCTCTCCTCTCCTCTCCTCTCCTCTCCTCTCCTCTCCTCTCCTCTCCTCTCCTCTCCTCTCCTTTCCTCTCCTCTCCTCTCCTCTCCTCTCCTGTCTCCTCTCCTGTCTCCTCTCCCCTCCTGTCTCCTCTCCCCTCCCCTCCTGTCCTGTCCTCTCCTCTCCTCTCCTCTCCTCTCCTGTCTCCTCTCCTGTCTCCTCTCCCCTCCTGTCTCCTCTCCTCTCCTCTCCTCTCCTCTCCTCTCCTCTCCTCTCCTCTCCTCTCCCTCTCCTCTCCTCTCTCCTCTCCTTTCCTCTCCTCTCCTCTCCTCTCCTCTCCTCTCCTCTCCTCTCCTCTCCTCTCCTCTCCTCTCCCTCTCCTCTCCTCTCCTCTCCTCTCCTCTCCTCTCCTCTCCTCTCCTCTCCTCTCCTCTCCTCTCCTCTCTAGTCCACCCTCCCTCTCAGCCACCACGTAGACCTACAGTGGTTGGTGGAGTGGACAGCCAGACTGGTAAGCAGTGCCTACGACGTGAAGAGTCCCAGCCATGTATGGATCTATGCCCAGTGTGTCAAAGACCCCTGGGTACTCTGTCTGCACAGCTTCCTGCGCCAGGAACACCTCCCCAAACTCTGCCCTACCGCACTCAGCTATGCCTGGCCATACGCTTTCACCAGGCTACAACTGCTGCTGCCACTGGTTGATCCCAAGTACGTACAACACACAGGGGTCAGACGCACATACAAACCTATGTACAGACACAGGAACAGCCAAACCCAGTCTTACAGTGCCCTTCTTTCGTCGTAGCTAGCAATAGCTCTGTATCTGTAGCTAACATTGAACATTTATTACTGCCACTACACTGCTGTTCATTGGTTATTGATTAGATGTTTTACTGCCACTACACTGCTGTTCATTGGTTATTGATTAGATTTGTTACTGCCACTACACTGCTGTTCATTGGTTATTGATTAGATTTGTTACTGCCACTACACTGCTGTTCATTGGTTATTGATTAGATTTGTTACTGCCACTACACTGCTGTTCATTGGTTATTGATTAGATTTGTTACTGCCTCTACACTGCTGTTCATTGATTATTGATTAGATTTGTTACTGCCTCTACACTGCTGTTCATTGATTATTGATTTCCATTACCATTAGTATTTATCCTGCTACTGGTCACTTTTACTCCTGTTTACATGTATATATTACCATTGGTATATTACCATGTATATATATTACCATTGGTATATTACCATGTATATATTACCATTGGTATATTACCATGTATATATTACCATTGGTATATTACCATGTATATATTACCATGAGTATATTACCATGTATATATTACCATGAGTACATTACCATGTATATATTACCATGAGTATATTACCATGTATATATTACCATTGGTATATTACCATGTATATATTACCATTGGTATATTACCATGTATATATTACCATTGGTATATTACCATGTATATATTACCATTGGTATATTACCATGTATATATTACCATTGGTATATTACCATGTATATATTACCATGAGTATATTACCATGTATATATTACCATGAGTATATTACCATGTATATATTACCATTGGTATATTACCATGTATATATTACCATTGGTATATTACCATGTATATATTACCATTGGTATATTACCATGTATATATTACCATTGGTATATTACCATGTATATATTACCATTGGTATATTACCATGTATATATTACCATTGGTATATTACCATGTATATATTACCATTGGTATATTACCATGTATATATTACCATTGGTATATTACCATGTATATATTACCATTGGTATATTACCATGTATATATTACCATGAGTATATTACCATGTATATATTACCATTGGTATATTACCATGTATATATTACCATTGGTATATTACCATGTATATATTACCATTGGTATATTACCATGTATATATTACCATTGGTATATTACCATGTATATATTACCATGTATATATTACCATTAGTATATTACCATAAGTATTTATATATTCCTGCTACAAGTCACTTTTCAGCCCTGTTTATATGAACTGTATATCCACCTATCACGTCTACACTGACATACACACACTGACACACACACTAACATACACACACTAACATACACACACTAACACACACACACACACACTAACATACACACACTAACACACACACACGCACACTAACATACACACACTAACATACACACTAACACACACACACTAACACACACACACACACACTAACACACACACACTAACACACACACACTGACATACACACTAACATACACACACTAACACACACACACTAACACACACACACTAACATACACACACTAACATACACACGCTAACACACACACACTAACACACACACAGTGACGTACACACACTGACACACTCACACTAAAACACACACACTAACATACACACACTAACACACACACACTAACATACACACACTAACACACACACACACACACACAGTGACGTACACACGCTAACACACACACGCTAACACACACACAGTAACACACACACACAGTGATGTACACACACACTAACACACACTCACGCTAACACACACTCACACTAACACACATGCACACATACACTGACATACACACACTAACACACACACACACACATACACTGACATACACACACTAACACACACACACACGCTAACACACACACACTAATACACACACACTAACACACACACACACATACACTGACACACTCACACTCACCTCCACACACCCACCCACCACTTAAGCTGCTGCAATACTGTTTACTATTACTATTATTATTATTATTGTTATTATTATTATTGTTATTATTATTGTTATTATTATTATTGTTATTGTAATTATTAATGTTATTGTTGTTGTTATTATTGTTATTATTATTATTGTTATTATTATTATTACTATTGATATTATTGTTATTATTATTATTGTTATTATTATTATTATTATTATTATTATTATTGTTATTATTGTTATTATTACTATTGTTATTATTATTGTTATTATTATTATTTATCCTGCTACCGGTCACTTTCTCCTAGTCCCTGTCTACATGTACATATCTGCCTCAACTACTCCAGTATCCCTGCACACTGTACATTTGTTACTGGCCCTTACCCTGTATTGCTGTATATACGCTACATGACCAAAAGTATGTGGACACCTGCTCACCCAACATCTCATTCCAAAATCGTGGGCATTGATATGGAGTTGGTCCCCGCTTTACTGCTATAACAGCCTTTTCTGGGAAGGCTTTCCACTAGATGTTGGAACATTGCTGCGGGGACTTGCATCCATTCAGCCACCAGAGCATTAGTGAGGTCGGGCACTGATGTTGGTCGATTAGGCCTGGCTCGCAGTCTGCGTTCCAATTCATCCCAAAGGTGTTCGATGGGGTTGAGGTCAGGGCTCTGTGTAGGCTAGTGAAGTTCTTCCACACCGATCTCGACAAACCGTTTATGTATGGACCTCGCTTTGTGCACAGGGGAAGCACAGAATCGTCTAGAATGTCATTGTATGCTGTAGTGTTAAGATTTCCCTTCACTGGAACTAAGGGGCCTGAACCATGAAAAACAGCCCCAGACCATTATTCCTCCTCCACCAAACTTTACAGTTGGCACTATGCATTGGGGCAGGTAGCGTTCTCCTGGCATCTGCCAAACCCAGATTCGTCTGCCGGACTGCCAGATGGTGAAACGTGATTCATCACTCCGGAGAACGCGTGTCCAATGCTCCAGAGTCCAATGGTGGTGAGCTTTACACCTCTCCAGCCGACGCTTGGCATTGCGCATGGTGATCTTAGGCTTGTGTGCGGCTACTTGGCCATGGAAACCCATTTCATGAAGCTCCCGATGAACGGTTCTTGTTCTGACGTTGATTCCAGAGGCAGTTTGGAACTCGGTAGTGAGTGTTGCAACCGAGGACAGACGATTTTTACGCGCTACGCGCTTCAGCACTCAGCGATCCCGTTCTGTGAGCTTGTGTGGCCTACCACTTCGCGGCTGAGCCGTTGTTGCTCCTAGACGTTTCCACTTCACAATAACAACACTTTTGATGATCTGACTTGTTGGAAAGGTGGCATCCTATGATGGTGCCACGTTGAAAGTCACTGAGCTCTTTAGTAAGGCCATTCTACTGCCAATGTTTGTCTATGGAGATTGTATGGCTGTTTGCTCGATTTTAGCCAAATCCACTAATTCGAAGGAGTATCCACATACTTTTGTATATATATAGTGTAGCTGACCCTGTATATAGCTGACCCCGTATATAGCTGACCCCGTATATAGCTGACCCCGTATAGAGCTTACCCCGTATATAGCTGACCCCGTATAGAGCTTACCCCGTATATAGCTGACCCCGTATATAGCTGACCCCGTATATAGCTGACCCCGTATATAGCTGACCCCGTATATAGCTGACCCCGTATATAGCTGACCCCGTATATAGCTGACCCCGTATATAGCTGACCCCGTATATAGCTGGCCCCCTTATATAGCTGACCCCGTATATAGCTGACCCCGTATATAGCTGGCCCCCTTATAGAGCTGACCCTGTATATAGGGTATATAGCTTTCCCTGTATATAACATTCTCCAGTTTTTTAAATATTTCTCTAGTTTTTTTACTTCTACTATTATTGAATACTGCTGTTGGGAAGGGCTTCAAGTTAAGCATTTCACTGTACTTGTGCAAGGGATAAGTAAAAACTTGAAACATCTCTCTAATGCTAACTCTCTCTGTCCTCTGTGTGCTTCGTGTGTGTGTGCGTGTTGTGACTGTGTGTGTGTGTGCGTGTTGTGACTGTGTGCTTGGTGTGTATGCGTGTTGTGACTGTGTGTGGTGTGTGTGTGCGTGTTGTGACTGTGTGTGTGTGTGCGTGTTGTGACTGTGTGCTTGGTGTGTGTGCGTGTTGTGACTGTGTGTGTGTGTGCGTGTTGTGACTGTGTGCTTGGTGTGTGTGCGTGTTGTGACTGTGTGTGTTTGTGCGTGTTGTGACTGTGTGCTTGGTGTGTGTGTGTGTGTGTGTGTGCGTGTTGTGACTGTGTGGTGTGTGTGCGTGTTGTGACTGTGTGTGTGTGTGTGTTGTGACTGTGTGTGTGTGTGTTGTGACTGTGTGTGTGTGTGTGCGTGTTGTGACTGTGTGTGTGTGTGTTGTGACTGTGTGTGTGTGTGTGTGTGTGTGTTGTGACTGTGTGCGTGTGTGTGTGTGTGTTGTGACTGTGTGTGTGTGTGTTGTGACTGTGTGTGTGTGTGTGTGTGTGTCTGTGTTGTGACTGTGTGTGTGTGTGTTGTGACTGTGTGTGTGTGTGTTGTGACTGTGTGTGTGTGTGTTGTGTGTGTGTTGTGACTGTGTGTGTGTTACAGTAGTCCAGTGAATGCTAAGAAGACCTCGTCAGCAGGCTCCAGTGACAGCTCCATCTCGCTGTGGCGGAACTACCTGATCCTGTGCCTGGGCGTGGCCAAACCCAGCATCATGTCACCTGGTCACCTGAGAGCCTCCACACCTGAAATCACTGCTACCACACCTGACGGCAGTGTTACCTACGACAA
>NC_059218.1:46916107-46921107 GCF_020615455.1 Coregonus clupeaformis | reverse complement strand
AAATAAATCACAGACAGTGTCACCAGCAAAGCACCCCCACACCATCACACCTCCTCCTCCATGTTTCACGGTGATCATACCAAAGGACAGATTTCCACTGGTCTAATGTCCATTGCTCATGTTTCTTGGCCCAAGCAGGTCTCTTCTTATTATTGGTGTCCTTTAGTAGTGGTTTCTTTGCAGCAATTCGACCATGAAGATCTGATTCACGCAGTGTCCTCTGAACAGTTGATTTTGAGATGTGTCTGTTATTTTAACTCTGCGAAGCATTTATTTGGGCTGCAATCTGAGGTGCAGTTAACTCTAATGAACTTATCCTCTGCAACAGAGGTAACTCCGGGTCTTCCTTTCCTGTGGCAGTCCTTATGAGAGCCAGTTTCTTCATAGCGCTTGATGGTTTTTGCGAGTGCACTTGAAGAAACGTTCAAAGTTTCCAGATTGACTGACCTTCATGTCTTAAAGTAATGATAGACTGTCGTTTCTCTTTGCTTATTTGAGCTGTTCTTGCCATAATATAGACTTGGTCTTTTACCAAATAGGGCTATCTTCTGTATACCAACCCTACCTTGTCACGACACAACTGATTGGACTCAAACGCTGTCACAACTTCCGCCGAGGCTGCCTCCCCTCCTTGTTCGGGCAGGTTTCGGCGTTCGTCGTCACCGGCTTACTAGCTGTTGCCGATCCATTTATCAGAGGTTTATCCGGGACTTTGGCAAGGTCGCAGCTCCCATTACCTCCCTGTTGAAGGGTGGGCCGTCCCGGCTCCGCTGGTCTGCTGAGGCTGACCTGGCCTTCAGCAAACTGCGGGGTCTGTTCACCTCAGCCCCAGTACTGGCCCATCCCGATTCATCACTACCGTTCGTAGTGGAAGAGGATGCGTCCGAGGTTGGGATAGGAGCTGTCCTGTCTCAACGCTCGGGTACGCCACCCAAGCTCCGCCCCTGTGCGTTCTTTTCGAAGAAGCTCAGCCCGGCGGAGCAGAACTACGGCGTTGGTGATCGGGAGCTGTTGGCTGTTGTCCGAGCCTTGACCGTGTGGAGGCATTGGCTCGAGGGGGAAAAACAGGCCAGGTGGGCCCTATTCTTCACCCGGTTTGATTTCTCACTGACGCTATAAGAAATCCCACTATGCCCTCCGACAGGCAAAGAGTCAATACAGGACTAAGATTGAATCGTACTACACCGGCTCTGATGCTCGTCGGATGTGGCAGGGCTTGAAAACTATTACAGACTACAAAGGGAAGCACAGCCGCAAGCTGCCCTGTGACACAAGCCTACCAGACGAGCTAAATCACTTCTATGCTCGCTTCGAGGCAAGCAACACTGAAGCATGCATGAGAGCATCAGCTGTTCCGGATGACTATGTGATCACGCTCTGCGTAGCCGATGTGAGTAAGACTTTTAAGCAGGTCAACATTCACAAGGTCGCAGGGCCAGACGGATTACCAGGACGTGTGCTCCGAGCATGCGCTGACCAACTGGCAAGTGTCTTCACTGACATTTTCAACATGTCCCTGACTGAGTCTGTAATACCAACATGTTTCAAGCAGACCACCATAGTCCCTGTGCCCAAGGACACTAAGATGAGCTGCCTAAATGACTACCGACCCGTAGCATTCACGTCTGTAGCCATGAAGTGCTTTGATAGGCTGGTCATGGCT
The DNA here is from genome assembly GCF_020615455.1 of Coregonus clupeaformis. Taxonomy (NCBI): domain Eukaryota; kingdom Metazoa; phylum Chordata; class Actinopteri; order Salmoniformes; family Salmonidae; genus Coregonus; species Coregonus clupeaformis. The sequence goes on along the minus strand of NC_059218.1, from coordinate 46,919,444 downwards.
CACATCAACACCATTATCCCAGAAACCCTAGACCCACTCCAATTTGCATACCGCCCCAACAGATCCACAGATGATGCAATCTCTATTGCACTCCACACTACCCTTTCCCATCTGGACAAGAGGAACACCTACGTGGTCCTCTGTAGCTCAGCTGGTAGAGCACGGCGCTTGTAACGCCAAGGTAGTGGGTTCGATCCCCGGGACTACCCATACACAAAAATGTATGCACGCATGACTGTAAGTCGCTTTGGATAAAAGCGTCTGCTAAATGGCATATTATTATTATTATTATTATTATTACGTGAGAATGCTATTAATTGACTACAGCTCAGCGTTCAACACCATAGTGCCCTCAAAGCTCATCACTAACACCTCCCTCTGCAACTAGATCCTGGACATCCTGACGGGTAAGGGTAGGTAACAACACATCTGCCACACTGATCCTCAACACGGGGGCCCCTCAGGGGTGCGTGCTCAGTCCCTCAGGGGTGCGTGTTCAGTCCCCTCCTGTACTCCCTGTTCACCCATGACTGCATGGCCAGGCACGACTCCAACACCATCATTAAGTTTGCAGACGACACAACAGTGGTAGGCCTGATCACCGACAACAACGAGACAGCCTATAGGGAGGAGGTCAGAGACCTGGCCGTGTGGTGCCAGGACAACAACCTCTCCCTCAATGTGATCAAGACAAAGGAGATGATTGTGGACTACAGGGAAAAAAGAGGACTGAGCACACCCCCATTCTCATTGACGGGACTGTAGTGGAACAGGTTGAGAGCTTCAAGTTCCTTTGTGTCCACATCACCAACGAACTATCATTGTCCAAACACACCAAGACAGTCGTGAAGAGGGCACGACAAAGCCTATTCCCCCTCAGGAGACTGAAAAGATTCGGCATGGGTCCTCAGATCCTCAAAAAATTATACAGCTGCACCATCGAGAGCATCCTGACTGGTTGTATCACCGCCTGGTATGGCAACTGCTCGCCCTCCGACCGAAAGGCACTACAGAGGGTAGTGCGTACGGCCCAGTACATCACTGGGGCCAAGCTTCCTGCTATCCAGGACCTCTATACCAGGCGGTGTCAGAGGAAGGCCCTAAAAATTGTCAAAGATTCGAGCCAAGTTCTCTCTACTTCCGCACGGCAAGCGGTACCGGAGCGCCAAGTCTAGGTCCAAAAGGCTTCTTAACAGCTTCTATCCCCAAGCCATAAGACTCCTGAACAGCTAATCATGGCTACCCGGACTATTTGCACTGCCCCCCCACCCCATCCCCCTCTTTTACGCTGCTGCTACTCTGTTTATTATTTATGCATAGTCACTTTAACTCTACCCACATGTAGATATTACCTCAATTACTTCGACTAACCGGTGCCCCCGCACATTGACTCTGTACCGGTACCCCCTGTATATAGCCTCCCTACTGTTATTTTATGTTACTGCTGCTCTTTAATTATTTGCTGTTATCTTTTACTTATCTGTTTTTTACTTAACACTTTTTTTCTTTCTTTTTTTCTTCTTAAAAATAAAAATAAACTGCATTGTTATGGCAAATAACATTTGATATGATTTGCTCTCTTATTGGCTGACCTTTCTATCCCTTGTCTCTGGTTGGCTGTGTTTGTTCTTCCCTCTCATTGGCTAACATTTCCCTCCATTGTCTCTCTGATGGACTGTGTGTGTATGTGTGTATTCTGTTCCCAGGTGCACCGTCTGGGTTGTGAGGTGGTGATTCTGCTGTTAGAGCTGAACCCAGATCAGGTGAACCTGTTTAACTGGGCTGTAGACCGCTGCTTCACTGGCTCCTACCAACTGGCCTCAGGATGCTTCAAGGCCATCGCTACTGTCTGTGGCAGTAGGTAGGGATATACACTGTGTGGGGGTGGGGAGGGTGTGTGTGTGTGTGTGTGTGTCTGTGTGTGTGTGTGTGTGTGTGTGTCTGTGTGTGTGTGTGTGTGTGTGTGTGTGTGTGTGTGTCTGTGTATGTGTGTGTGTGTGTCTGTGTGTTTGTGTGTGTGTGTGTGTGTGTCTGTGTATGTGTGTGTGTGTGTGTGTGTGTGTGTGTGTGTGTGCGTGCGTGTGTGTGTGTGTGTGTCTGTGTGTGTGTGTGTGTGTGTCTCTGTGTATGTGTGTGTGTGTCTGTGTGTGTGTGTCTCTGTGTATGTGTGTCTGTGTGTGTGTGTGTGTGTGTGTCTCTGTGTATGTGTGTGTGCGTGTGTGTGTGTGTGTGTGTGTGTGTATGTGCGTGTGTGTGTGTGTGTGTGTGCGTGAAAGCTCCTAGAATACAGTGTCTCTATGTCCCCATTCAATACCAACAGTCTATCATTGTTGTTGGTGTCAGGAAGTACCCATGTGACATAGTGACTCTGTTGAACCTGGTCCTGTTCAAGTCTTCAGACACCAGCAGAGAGATATACGAGATCTCCATGCAGCTGATGCAGGTAGGACACACACACACACACAGTTTTGTATTGCTACCCTTGTGGGGACCAAATAATTGATTCCATCCTAAATCCTATGTTCCCTAACCCTAACCCTAAATCTAACCATAACCTTAACCCTTAACCTAACCATAACTCTAAACTTAACCCTAACCCTAAGCCTAAGCCTAACCTTAACCTTAACCTTAACCTTAACCCCAAACCCAAATCCTAACCCTAAAACTATACCTTACCCTAACTCCTAACCCTGACCTTAACCCCTAACCATGACCTTAACCCCTAACCCTGACCTTAACCCCTAACCCTGACCTTAACCCCTAACCCCAACCTTAATTCTAAACCTAACCCTAATTGTAACCCTAAACCTAACCCCTAAGCATAAAATAGCATTTTTCCTCGTGGGGACCAGCAAAATGTCCCCACTTGTCCCAATTTTCCTTGTTTTTGTGTCCTTGTGAGATCTTCTGGTCCCCACAACGATAGCAAAACAAAAACACAACACATATCAACACAAACACACACACACACAGTCAAGGTTTGAAATTGATTAAATAATACAATGTCCCAAAACACTGAATCTGTATGACACATGTATTATACAGTACTATACCGTACACATGTATTATACAGTACACATGCATTATACAGTACTGTATTATACAGTACTATACAGTATACATGTGTTATACAGTACACATGTATTATACAGTACACGTGTATTATACAGTACTATACAGTACACATGTATTATTCAGTACTATACATTATACATGTATTATACAGTACTATACAGTATACATGTATTATACAGTACTATACAGTACACATGTATTATACAGTACTGTATTATACAGTACTATACAGTATACATGTATTATACAGTACTATACAGTA
>NC_059218.1:46898607-46911107 GCF_020615455.1 Coregonus clupeaformis | reverse complement strand
ATTGTATTTCCAAGCCACAGGAATGCACTTTCGATTAAATCTTCATCAGCACCTGCATTGAGTAGAATGCTCAGCTGGGCATCAGTCCTAAAACAAACATTCAAAACAATGGAATAAACGTCTTGAAACTGAGGTTCCATCTGAATTTGGGATCCAATAGGAATGCTCGTCCATTTGTGTTATTTTTTTTTTTATGTCACGCCTTTTTCTTTAATACACCACCTCTTCTATTAAATGTAGAATAAGATACTCCCTCTAATTTCACCTGATAGAAATGTGTCATGTTGTCAGATATAATTACATATTCTCTCCAGAGTTATGTAGTTGCTTTACACAACTCTTTACTGTATGTATTTGTTTGTGTGTTGTTGTTGTTTATGTATTGATGTTGTTGTTGTTGTTGTTGTTGTTTATGTATTGATGTTGTTGTTGTGTTGTTCAGGCAGGACAGGAGAACTTCCACGCCGTACTGTTGTTGTTGTATTTATTCTAATGTTGTTGTTGTTGTTGTTGTTTATGTATTGATGTTGTTGTTGTGTTGTTCAGGCAGGACAGGAGAACTTCCACGCCGTACTGTTGTTGTTGTTGTTGTTGTTGTTGTTGTTGTTGTTGTTGTTGTTGTTTATGTATTGATGTTGTTGTGTGTTGTTCAGGCAGGACAGGAGAACTTCCACGCCGTACTGTTGTTGTTGTTGTTGTTGTTGTTGTTGTTTATGTATTGATGTTGTTGTTGTGTTGTTGTTGTTTATGTATTGATGTTGTTGTGTGTTGTTCAGGCAGGACAGGAGAACTTCCACGCCGTACTGTTGTTGTTGTTGTTGTTGTTGTTGTTGTTTATGTATTGATGTTGTTGTTGTTGTTGTTGTTGTTTATGTATTGATGTTGTTGTTGTTGTTGTTGTTGTTGTTTATGTATTGATGTTGTTGTTGTGTTGTTCAGGCACTACGTCCAGCAGCAACACAGTAGTGGCAGGACAGGAGAACTTCCCAGAGACAGAGGAGTCCAAGCTGGCCAGAGAGAGCGAGGAGAGGTGGGTCCCCATCACAGCGCCCTTTGGGTAGATATTTTATACAATCATTTCAAATGACTTTATGATTCAGAAATCAATGTGATGACACTTTAAACGTAAAGCCTCCCCTCGCTGTGTGTGTGTGTGTGTGTGTTCTCAGGGCCAAGGCTCACAACCGACTGGAGTCTCGCTACAGTAACAGCTCTGGCGGTTCCTATGACGACGAGAAGAGTGAGTAGAACCTGATTTTTATGGGGATTTTTTTTATGATGCTAATTACATTTCCGTGGGGGGATGCGGAACCTCACTGCAGATTCCTCTGTAGTCTGTAAACACACACACACACACCTCTATGGGAAAGGGCCTGGCATTCCTCTCCACACATTCCACAATGTCATCATAATGTTTGTCACTTCAACCTCGTTAGCAGTCTGTTGTTGTAATTATCACTAATCACATAGCGTCTCTGACAAACTGACAGGAGATTTATACACGCACCAACGCACACACACAGCGAGAGAGACAAAGAGAGAAAGAGAGAGAGAGACTGACAAGGAGATTTACAACTTAAAGATGGACATGCTTTGTGACAGATGTAGGATCTTAATTTGAGCCAGTTTGCTACAGCAGGAAAGTAATAATAATTATGTGGATTATAATTCATGGACATTTTTGTAGGGGTTGATACATTTTTCGTTAGGGAAAATCAAGTCTGAAATTTCAAAGTGGAAATTACAAACTTCAGAAGCCTTTTTAAACCTTAAATACACTACATGATACAGACAGGATACGGACATTATACAGACAGGATACAGACACGGACATGATACAGACAGGATACAGACACGGACATGATACAGACAGGGACATGATACAGACAGGATACAGACACAGACATGATATAGACAGGATACAGACAGGATACAGACATGATACAGACAGGATACGGACATTATACAGACACGGACATGATACAGACAGGATACAGACAGGATACAGACACGGACAGGATACAGACAGGATACAGACACAGACATGATACAGACAGGATACAGACAGGATACAGACACGGACATGATACAGACAGGGACATGATACAGACAGGATACAGACACAGACATGATACAGACAGGATACAGACATGATACAGACAGGATACTGACACAGACATGATATAGACAGGATACAGACAGGATACAGACATGATACAGACAGGATACGGACATTATACAGACAGTATACAGACACGGACATGATACAGACAGGATACAGACAGGATACAGGCACGGACATGATACAGACAGGATACAGACACGGACATGATACAGACAGGATACAGACATGATACAGACAGGATACTGACACAGACATGATATAGACAGGATACAGACAGGATACAGACATGATACAGACAGGATACGGACATTATACAGACAGTATACAGACACGGACATGATACAGACAGGATACAGACAGGATACAGACACGGACAGGATACAGACAGGATACAGACACAGACATGATACAGACAGGATACAGACAGGATACAGACACGGACATGATACAGACAGGGACATGATACAGACAGGATACAGACACAGACATGATACAGACAGGATACAGACAGGATACAGACACGGACATGATACAGACAGGGACATGATACAGACAGGATACAGACACAGACATGATACAGACAGGATACAGACAGGATACAGACACGGACATGATACAGACAGGGACATGATACAGACAGGATACAGACACAGACATGATACAGACAGGATACAGACATGGACATGATACAGACATGATACAGACACGGACATGATACAGACTGGATACAGACACGGACATGATACAGACTGGATACAGACACGGACATGATACAGACAGGATACAGACACAGACATGATACAGACAGGATACAGACATGATACAGACACGGACATGATACAGACAGGATACAGACACAGACATGATACAGACAGGATACAGACACGGACCTGATACAGACAGGATACGGACATGATACAGACACGGACATGATACAGACAGGATACAGACAGGACACAGACAGGATACAGACACGGACATGATACAGACAGGATACAGACAGGACACAGACAGGATACAGACATGATACAGACACGGACATGATACAGATAGGATACAGACAGGATACAGACAGGATACAGACAATGTTCTATAGTATCACTTTCCCTTACAGACATACCAGACACCAGCACAGATATTCAGTCTGAATATCATCCACACCAACCACAGTACACACACAGTGTCAGCCTGTCATCAGTGAAGGCATTCTGTCTGTGTTTAGCCTGCATGCCAGACACGTCCGCTTCGGGAAGAATCCAGACCAATGTGTGTATGTCTCGCTCTCAAGTGTGTGTGTGTGTGTTGCTCTCAAGTGTGTGTCTGGTGTGTGTGTGTCTGTCTGTTTGTCTGTGTCGCTCTCAAGAGTGTGTGTGTGTGTGTGTTTCACGATGTCTGATTGGCTAATCGCATACCACACATTCATGAGATAGTTCTGTGGTGGCTTGTCACCATGCTGTCACATGGCTCTTCTGTCATCAGTCTTTAGGGTTTCCCTTATTGTTAAGATTTTATTTTCTAACAGCGCTTAGAGATTTTAAAACTAAAACATTTCAAATATTTTTCTTGATTGAGCTTGCATGGTGCAATTGAACCAATAGAAAAGTCGCAAAAGTGAAAACCCCGCCCACCTGGCTCTCCAGGCAAGCTAAAGCAAACGATTAAAGTATCTTCAAGATTTCTAATAATATTTAGTCAGACCCAGGTCTGATTATCTTTCTAAACCCAGGTCTGATTATCTTTCTAAACCCAGGTCTGATTATCTTTCTAAACCCAGGTCTGATTATCTTTCTAAACCCAGGTCTGATTATCATTCTAAACCCAGGTCTGATTATCTTTCTAAACCCAGGTCTGATTATCTTTCTAAACCCAGGTCTGATTATCATTCTAAACCCAGATATGATTATCTTTCTAAACCCAGGTCTGATTATCTTTCTAAACCCAGGTCTGATTATCTTTCTAAACCCAGGTCTGATTATCATTCTAAACCCAGATATGATTATCTTTCTAAACCCAGGTCTGATTATCTTTCTAAACCCAGGTCTGATTATCTTTCTAAACCCAGGTCTGATTGTCTTTCTAAACCCAGGTCTGATTATCTTTCTAAACCCAGGTCTGATTATCTTTCTAAACCCAGGTCTGATTATCTTTCTAAACCCAGATATGATTATCTTTCTAAACCCAGGTCTGATTGTCTTTCTAAACCCAGGTCTGATTGTCTTTCTAAACCCAGGTCTGATTATCTTTCTAAACCCAGGTCTGATTGTCTTTCTAAACCCAGGTCTGATTGTCTTTCTAAACCCAGGTCTGATTATCTTTCTAAACCCAGGTCTGATTATCATTCTAAACCCAGGTCTGATTATCTTTCTAAACCCAGGTCTGATTATCTTTCTAAACCCAGGTCTGATTATCTTTCTAAACCCAGGTCTGATTATCATTCTAAACCCAGGTCTGATTATCTTTCTAAACCCAGGTCTGATTATCTTTCTAAACCCAGATATGATTATCTTTCTAAACCCAGGTCTGATTATCTTTCTAAACCCAGGTCTGATTATCTTTCTAAACCCAGGTCTGATTGTCTTTCTAAACCCAGGTCTGATTATCTTTCTAAACCCAGGTCTGATTATCTTTCTAAACCCAGGTCTGATTATCTTTCTAAACCCAGATATGATTATCTTTCTAAACCCAGGTCTGATTGTCTTTCTAAACCCAGGTCTGATTGTCTTTCTAAACCCAGGTCTGATTATCTTTCTAAACCCAGATATGATTATAATTTTAAACCTAGATCTGATTATCTTTCTAAACCTAGTTCTGATTATCATTCTAAACCCTTATCTGATTATCATTCTAAACCCAGATCTGATTATAATTTAAAACCCAGATCTGATTATCATTATGTGTTGTGTGTTGTGTGTTGTGTGTTGTGTGTTGTGTGTTGTGTGTTGTGTGTGTGTGTGTCTGAACCCAGGTCTGATAAGATTATTATAACATAACACTGTGTCCTGATTGGTCTATTCCCCCAGATGACCCTCTCCCGCCGTATGCTGGTTGGCTGATGAGCGTGTTGGAGACCAATCGGCCACAGCCGTTGCCCATGCCAGTTAACGGAGGTTGCTGGGCACCGCTGGTGGACTACCTTCCTGAAACCATCACACCTAGGGGACCACTACACAGGTGCTAATTTCGTCAACAATAAATATTATGAAAAACACTAGTCAACGACCTATTTTGCCTGATTAAAACTATGAGGATAACGAGACGAGATGCCCTGAAAAAAACATTACTATTACAAATTACTTTTCATTTTAGTCAACGGAAATATGACGAGACGAGAATTCCATGTGAGACTAATGGACATTACATTTGACATGAAGTTCCTTTTCATCTGTTTTGTCCAATCGGAAGTATGAATGCATGCAGAATATTTCATACAATCGTCTCATTGGCAGAATGGTAATCTTTCAGTTAAACTGATCTCCAACACAGCTCCCAGGCGGTCTCTTCAGTCACTCGTCAATCTTTTGAACTGATGCTTAGCCGTTCGGAAACAATAATGTTTACAGATGTAGGATCTTAATTTGATCAGTGTTTTGTTGCTGAGAATTTTCCTGCACAGTAGGAAATGCAAACTTGTAGTGTATTCGAAGTTTAAAAAAGGCTTCTAAAGTTTGTAATTTCCAGTTTAAAATGTCAGACTTCATTTGCCCAAACGAAAAATGTATCAACCCCTACAAAAAAAAATCCATTAATTATAATCCACATAATAATTCATATTTCCTGTTGCTGCAGGATTCATTTTCTGCCGTAGCAAACTGGCTCAAATAAAGATCCTTACTTTCACGTCTGCTATTTTTTTGCTTTGATCTCATCAGAAGCTCTATTTTCTCACGTGCTCTGTTATTCATTCATCCGGTGTTGCGGTCCACAACACAGATAGGGTCTCTCGCGGTCTGCAAATGCGAGTTGCAGTTGCTTTTTTCCTATGGGAAAAACAAAATGCTATTTGTTGAATATTAGAAGTACAGTAAAGCTAAAATTGGCCCCTTTTCAGGGAAACCACATTTATTCCCTTAACGGTTATGACGGGGAGGAAGTCAGAGCTGTAAATTGTTTAACCTGGAATTGGTTACAACCTGCCACAATATCAATGTTGCCAGCTATGTTATAGGAGGGGACAATAGGCCTAGCTGGACAAGGCTCTCTGAATGTGAACATGATGGAAGCTAGAGGTGGTCCAAATATTCCATTATTTAATAGAAAAGAATGCACTGACTATTATGTGACCTAAAATGGTGTGACTAAGGGAATGGAAGCTATTATGTGCATGATGTAAGTTAAGTTAGAGGTGTGTATGAACTATTTAATAAAACTAAATAAAGCTACAATGACTAAAATAGGACTTAAATGAATGACTAAAACTAGACTTAAGTGACTGTGACTAAAACTAGACTAAATTGCCTGTGACTAAAACTATACTTAAGTGACTGTGACTAAAACTAGACTTAAATTGACTGTGACTAAAACTAGACTAAATTGCCTGTGACTAAAACTATACTTAAGTGACTGTGACTAAAACTAGACTTAAATTGACTGTGACTAAAACTAGACTTAAATGACTGTGACTAAAACTAGACTACAATTGTAAGAAGGATGAATTGACTAAAATGGGACCAAGACTGAAAAGGCATTTTAGTCATAAAGACAAACCCTAAAACGACATCTAAAATAGGAGACAAAATGAACACTGACACACACGCACGCACATACAGTGCACACACACACACACACACACACACACACACACACACACACACACACACACACACACACACACACACACAGGCACCTGCATACCTTTCAAGCCAAGAGGCTGCTAACCTGCTGATCCAGCTGCAGGACAGTATGTAGAGAATGTGTCTGTGTTCCTCATCACCTAAATATAATTATCTCTGTCTCAGTAATCATCACCTAAATATAATTATCTCTGTCTCAGTAATCATCACCTAAATATATTTATCTCTGTCTCAGTAATCATCACCTAAATATAATTATCTCTGTCTCAGTAATCATCACCTAAATATATTTATCTCTGTCTCAGTAATCATCACCTAAATATAATTATCTCTGTCTCAGTAATCATCACCTAAATATAATTATATCTGTCTCAGTAAGAAAATATAATTATCTCTGTCTCAGTCAGAAAATATAATTATCTCTGTCTCAGTCAGAAAATATAATTATCTCTGTCTCAGTCAGAAAATATAATTATCTCTGTCTCAGTAAGAAATATAATTATCTCTGTCTCAGTCAGAAAATATAATTATCTCTGTCTCAGTCAGAAAATATAATTATCTCTGTCTCAGTCAGAAAATATAATTATCTCTGTCTCAGTCAGAAAATATAATTATCTCTGTCTCAGTCAGAAAATATAATTATCTCTGTCTCAGTAAGAAATATAATTATCTCTGTCTCAGTCAGAAAATATAATTATCTCTGTCAGTCAGAAAATATAATTCTCTCTGTCTCAGTAAGAAAATATTATTATCTCTGTCTCAGTAATCATCACCTAAATATAATTATCTCTGTCTCAGTAATCATCACCTAAATATATTTATCTCTGTCTCAGTAATCATCACCTAAATATAATTATCTCTGTCTCAGTAATCATCACCTAAATATAATTATATCTGTCTCAGTCAGAAAATATAATTATCTCTGTCTCAGTCAGAAAATATAATTATCTCTGTCTCAGTCAGAAAATGTAATTATCTCTGTCTCAGTAAGAAAATATAATTATCTCTGTCTCAGTCAGGAAATATAATTATCTCTGTCTCAGTAAGAAAATATAATTATCTCTGTCTCAGTAAGAAAATATAATTATCTCTGTCTCAGTAATCATCACCTAAATATATTTATCTCTGTCTCAGTAATCATCACCTAAATATAATTATCTCTGTCTCAGTAATCATCACCTAAATATAATTATCTCTGTCTCAGTAATCATCACCTAAATATAATTATCTCTGTCTCAGTAATCATCACCTAAATATCATTATCTCTGTCTCAGTAAGAAAGAGATATCGTAGAGAGACATACAGCGACACTGTCGAGGAAAAACGTGTGTGTCTATTTAAAATGCTGTTCGTCAACTGTGTGTGTGTTCATCTCTATGGTTGGACTTTATGACAATGTCATAAAATAAATTGTTTGGGAATAAAATGTTAGAAAAAAAGAATTTCCAGAATAAAAAGTACATGTAGCATGTTTAAATCAAGACCTCTATTTGTGTTCCAAACTTGTTTTGTAAAATGTGCAGATACTTGCAAATCCATTTTATTCCCTTTGTTCATTACAGGTTAAACTAACTCAATCACGTGTTGTGTTGTGCATTCATTCTCTCAGGTGTAATGTAGCAGTGATCTTTATGACAGAGATGGTGGTGGACCACAGTGTGAGAGAGGACTGGGCCCTACACCTTCCACTACTGCTGCACGCCCTCTTCCTGGGTACGATACCATACTAACCCTAACACTACCACTACTACTGCACGCCCTCTTCCTGGGTACGGTACCATACTAACCCTAACACTACCACTACCACTGCACGCCCTCTTCCTGGGTACGATACCATACTAACCCTAACACTACCACTACCACTGCACGCCCTCTTCCTAGGTACGGTACCATACTAACCCTAACCCTAACACTACCACTACTGCTGCACGCCCTCTTCCTGGGTACGATACCATACTAACCCTAACACTACCACTACCACTGCACGCCCTCTTCCTGGGTACGATACCATACTAACCCTAACACTACCACTACTGCTGCACGCCCTCTTCCTGGGTACGATACCATACTAACACTAACACTACCACTACCACTGCACGCCCTCTTCCTGGGTACGATACCATACTAACCCTAACACTACCACTACCACTGCACGCCCTCTTCCTGGGTACGATACCATACTAACACTAACACTACCACTACCACTGCACGCCCTCTTCCTGGGTACGGTACCATACTAACCCTAACACTACCACTACTGCTGCACGCCCTCTTCCTGGGTACGATACCATACTAACCCTAACACTACCACTACCACTGCACGCCCTCTTCCTGGGTACGATACCATACTAACCCTAACACTACCACTACCACTGCACGCCCTCTTCCTGGGTACGGTACCATACTAACCCTAACACTACCACTACTGCTGCACGCCCTGGCTCCCAAGTGGGTGGGCCATCCATGGTTCCGCCCCTTCCCAGTCATGTAAAATCCATAGATTAGGGCCTAATGAATTTAATACAATTGACTGATTTCCTTATATGAACTGTAACTCAGTAAAATTGTTGAAATTGTTGCATGTTGCGTTTATATTTTTGTTCAGTATAGTTCTATGATCTCAAGAGCTTCTATGTGGTATGCATGGGGCCTTTACTGTTTCCTGAAATTCTCCAGGTTTGGACCACTACAGGCCTAACGTTGTGTCTGTTCTCCAGGTACGGACCACTACAGGCCTAACGTTGTGTCTGTTCTCCAGGTCTGGACCACTACAGGTCTAACGTTGTGTCTGTTCTCCAGGTTTGGACCACTACAGGTCTAACGTTGTGTCTGTTCTCCAGGTACGGACCACTACAGGTCTAACGTTGTGTCTGTTCTCCAGGTTTGGACCACTACAGGTCTAACGTTGTGTCTGTTCTCCAGGTCTGGACCACTACAGGTCTAACGTTGTGTCTGTTCTCCAGGTTTGGACCACTACAGGTCTAACGTTGTGTCTGTTCTCCAGGTACGGACCACTACAGGTCTAACGTTGTGTCTGTTCTCCAGGTCTGGACCACTACAGGTCTAACGTTGTGTCTGTTCTCCAGGTCTGGACCACTACAGGCCTAACGTTGTGTCTGTTCTCCAGGTCTGGACCACTACAGGTCTAACGTTGTGTCTGTTCTCCAGGTCTGGACCACTACACGTCTAACGTTGTGTCTGTTCTCCAGGTCTGGACCACTACAGGTCTAACGTTGTGTCTGTTCTCCAGGTCTGGACCACTACAGGTCTAACGTTGTGTCTGTTCTCCAGGTTTGGACCACTACAGGCCAGAGGTGTTTGAACACAGCAAGCGTCTCCTCCTCCACCTCCTCATCGCTTTATCCTGCAACAACAACTTCCAGGTTTTTGTATTTTGTATTTATTATGGATCCCCCCATTAGCTGTTGCCAAGGCAGCAGCTTCTCTTCCTGGGGTCCAGCAAAATTAAGGCAGTTATACTTTTTTTTTTTTACATTACAATACATTCACACTGAAAGACGTGGTCCTGTTCAATAGGGCGCACTGTAGCAAAACATTTTCAAATGGGAAGCTTTGGCACAAGACAGTAATAAGACCAGCATGTGTTTATGGTTGTTTTTTTAACATTTTTGAGTCATTTAGCAGACGCTCTTATCCAGAGCGACTTACAGTTAGTGAGTGCATACATTATTATTTTTTCATACTGGCCCCCCGTGGGAATCAAACCCACAACCCTGGCGTTGCAAACGCCATGCTCTACCAATTGAGCTACATCCCTGTAAGATTGTTTGAGAGTTTGTGTGTTTTCAGGGCATAGCGTGTGTGTGTGGTTGGGTGTGAGAGGTTATGTATTGTCTGTAAAACATGCTATATCCGTGTGTTTCCAGGGCATAGCGTGTGTGTGTGGTTGGGTGTGAGAGGTTATGTATTGTCTGTAAAACATGCTATATCCGTGTGTTTCCAGGTAAAACATGCTATATCCGTGTGTTTCCAGGTCATAGCGTGTGTGTGTGGTTGTGTGTGAGAGGTTATGTATTGTCTGTAAAACATGCTATATCCGTGTGTTTCCAGGTCATAGCGTGTGTGTGTGGTTGTGTGTGAGAGGTTATGTATTGTCTGTAAAACATGCTATATCCGTGTGTTTCCAGGTCATAGCGTGTGTGTGTGGTTGTGTGTGAGAGGTTATGTATTGACTGTAAAACATGCTATATCCGTGTGTTTCCAGGTCATAGCGTGTGTGTGGGGTTGTGTGTGAGAGGTTATGTATTGTCTGTAAAACATGCTATATCCGTGTGTTTCCAGGTGATAGCGTGTGTGTGTGGTTGTGTGTGAGAGGTTATGTATTGTCTGTAAAACATGCTATATCCGTGTGTTTCCAGGTGATAGCGTGTGTGTGTGGTTGTGTGTGAGAGGTTATGTATTGTCTGTAAAACATGCTATATCCGTGTGTTTCCAGGTCATAGCGTGTGTGTGTGGTTGTGTGTGAGAGGTTATGTATTGACTGTAAAACATGCTATATCCGTGTGTTTCCAGGGCATAGCGTGTGTGTGTGTGGTTGTGTGTGAGAGGTTATGTATTGTCTGTAAAACATGCTATATCCGTGTGTTTCCAGGTCATAGCGTGTGTGTGTGGTTGTGTGTGAGAGGTTATGTATTGTCTGTAAAACATGCTATATCCGTGTGTTTCCAGGTAAAACATGCTATATCCGTGTGTTTCCAGGTCATAGCGTGTGTGTGTGGTTGTGTGTGAGAGGTTATGTATTGTCTGTAAAACATGCTATATCCGTGTGTTTCCAGGTCATAGCGTGTGTGTGTGGTTGGGTGTGAGAGGTTATGTATTGTCTGTAAAACATGCTATATCCGTGTGTTTCCAGGTCATAGCGTGTGTGTGTGGTTGGGTGTGAGAGGTTATGTATTGTCTGTAAAACATGCTATATCCGTGTGTTTCCAGGTCATAGCGTGTGTGTGTGGTTGGGTGTGAGAGGTTATGTATTGTCTGTAAAACATGCTATATCCGTGTGTTTCCAGGGCATAGCGTGTGTGTGTGGTTGTGTGAGAGGTTATGTATTGTCTGTAAAACATGCTATATCCGTGTGTTTCCAGGTCATAGCGTGTGTGTGTGGTTGTGTGTGAGAGGTTATGTATTGTCTGTAAAACATGCTATATCCGTGTGTTTCCAGGTGATAGCGTGTGTGTGTGGTTGTGTGTGAGAGGTTATGTATTGTCTGTAAAACATGCTATATCCGTGTGTTTCCAGGTAAAACATGCTATATCCGTGTGTTTCCAGGTCATAGCGTGTGTGTGTGGTTGTGTGTGAGAGGTTATGTATTGTCTGTAAAACATGCTATATCCGTGTGTTTCCAGGTCATAGCGTGTGTGTGTGGTTGTGTGTGAGAGGTTATGTATTGTCTGTAAAACATGCTATATCCGTGTGTTTCCAGGTAAAACATGCTATATCCGTGTGTTTCCAGGTCATAGCGTGTGTGTGTGGTTGTGTGTGAGAGGTTATGTATTGTCTGTAAAACATGCTATATCCGTGTGTTTCCAGGTCATAGCGTGTGTGTGTGGTTGTGTGTGAAAGGTTAT
>NC_059218.1:46863607-46893607 GCF_020615455.1 Coregonus clupeaformis | reverse complement strand
ATGTTGCAGACTTTATGTTGCAGACTTTGTTGCAGACTTTATGTTCCAGACTTTATGTTGCAGACTTTATGTTCCAGACTTTATGTTGCAGACTTTATGTTGCAGACTTTATGTTCCAGACTTTATGTTGCAGACTTTATGTTGCAGACTTTATGTTCCAGACTTTATGTTGCAGACTTTGTTCCAGACTTTATGTTCCAGACTTTATGTTGCAGACTTTATGTTGCAGACTTTATGTTGCAGACTTTATGTTGCAGACTTTATGTTCCAGACTTTATGTTCCAGACTTTATGTTGCAGACTTTATGTTCCAGACTTTATGTTGCAGACTTTATGTTCCAGACTTTATGTTGCAGACTTTATGTTCCAGACTTTATGTTGCAGACTTTATGTTCCAGACTTTATGTTCCAGACTTTATGTTGCAGACTTTATGTTGCAGACTTTATGTTGCAGACTTCTTGCAGACTTTATGTTCCAAATTATATGTTCCAGACTTTAGGTGCAGACTTTGTTGCAGACTTTGTTGCAGACTTTATGTTCCAGACTTTATGTTGCAGACTTTATGTTCCAGACTTTATGTTGCAGACTTTATGTTCCATACTTTATGTTGCAGACTTTATGTTCCAGACTTTATGTTCCAGACTTTATGTTGCAGACTTTATGTTGCAGACTTTATGTTGCAGACTTCTTGCAGACTTTATGTTCCAAATTATATGTTCCAGACTTTAGGTGCAGACTTTGTTGCAGACTTTGTTGCAGACTTTATGTTCCAGACTTTATGTTGCAGACTTTATGTTCCAGACTTTAGGTTGCAGAATTTATGTTGCAGATTATATGTTCCAGACTTTAGGTGCAGACTTTATGTTGCAGACTTTAAGTTGCAGATTATATATTCCAGACTTTAGGTGCAGACTTTGTTGCAGATTTGTTGCAGACTTTATGTTCCAGACTTTATGTTCCAGACTTTATGTTGCAGACTTTATGTTCCAGACTTTATGTTGCAGACTTTATGTTCCAGACTTTATGTTGCAGACTTTATGTTGCAGACTTTATGTTGCAGACTTTATGTTGTGGACTTTATGTTGCAGACTTTGTTGCAGAATTTGTTGCAGACTTTATGTTGCATACTTTATGTTGCAGACTTTATGTTGCAGACTTTATGTTGCAGACTTTGTTGCAGACTTTATGTTGCAGACTTTATGTTGCAGATTTGTTGCAGACTTTATGTTGCAGACTTTGTTGCAGACTTTGTTGCAGACTTTATGTTGCAGACTTTATGTTGCAGATTTGTTGCAGACTTTATGTTCCAGACTTTATGTTGCAGACTATATGTTCCAGACTTTATGTTGCAGACTTTATGTTGCAGACTTTATGTTGCAGATTTATTGCAGACTTTATGTTACAGACTTTATGTTGCAGACTTCATGTTGTAGAGTTTATGTTGCAGACTTTGTTGCAGACTTTGTTGCAGACTTTATGTTGAAGATTTGTTGCAGACTTTATGTTGCAGACTTTATGTTGCAGACTTTATGTTGTAGACTTTATGTTGCAGACTTTGTTGCAGATTTTGTTGCAGACTTTGTTGCAGACTTTATGTTGCAGATTTGTTGCAGACTTTTGTTGCAGACTTTTGTTGCAGATTTGTTGCAGACTTTATGTTCCAGACTTTATGTTGCAGACTTTATGTTGCAGATTTGTTGCAGATTTTTTTGCATATTTGTTCCAGACTTTATGTTGCAGACTATATGTTCCAGACTTTATGTTGCAGACTTTATGTTGCAGACTTTATGTTGCAGACTTTATGTTGCAGACTTTATGTTGCAGACTTTGTTGCAGACTTTATGTTGCAGACTTTATGTTCCAGACTTTATGTTGCAGACTATATGTTGCAGACTTTATGTTGCAGACTTTATGTTGCAGACTTTATGTTCCAGACTTTATGTTGCAGACTTTATTTTCCAGACTTTATGTTGTAGACTTTATGTTGCAGACTATATGTTGCAGACTTTATGTTCCAGACTTTGTTGCAGACTTTATGTTCCAGACTTTATGTTGCAGACTTTATGTTCCAGACTTTATGTTGCAGACTTTATGTTCCAGACTTTATGTTGCAGACTTTATGTTGCAGACTTTATGTTGTAGACTTTATGTTGCAGACTTTATGTTGCAGACTATATGTTGCAGACTTTATGTTGCAGACTTTATGTTGCAGACTTTATGTTGCAGACTTTATGTTGCAGACTTTGTTGCAGACTTTGTTGCAGACTTTATGTTGCAGACTTTGTTGCAGACTTTATGTTGCAGACTTTATGTTGCAGACTTTATGTTGCAGACTTTGTTGCAGACTTTATGTTGCAGACTTTATGTTCCAGACTTTATGTTGCAGACTATATGTTGCAGACTTTATGTTGCAGACTTTATGTTGCAGACTTTATGTTGCAGACTTTATGTTCCAGACTTTATGTTGCAGACTTTATGTTGCAGACTTTATGTTGCAGACTTTATGTTGCAGACTTTATGTTGTGGACTTTATGTTGCAGACTTTATGTTGTGGACTTTATGTTGCAGACTTTGTTGCAGAATTTGTTGCAGACTTTATGTTGCATACTTTATGTTGCAGACTTTATGTTGCAGACTTTATGTTGCAGACTTTGTTGCAGACTTTATGTTGCAGACTTTATGTTGCAGATTTGTTGCAGACTTTATGTTGCAGACTTTGTTGCAGACTTTGTTGCAGACTTTATGTTGCAGACTTTATGTTGCAGATTTGTTGCAGACTTTATGTTCCAGACTTTATGTTGCAGACTATATGTTCCAGACTTTATGTTGCAGACTTTATGCTGCAGACTTTATGTTGCAGATTTATTGCAGACTTTATGTTGCAGACTTTATGTTGTAGAGTTTATGTTGCAGACTTTGTTGCAGACTTTGTTGCAGACTTTATGTTGAAGATTTGTTGCAGACTTTATGTTGCAGACTTTATGTTGCAGACTTTATGTTGTAGACTTTATGTTCCATACTTTATGTTCCAGACTTTATGTTGCAGATTTGTTGCAGATTTTGTTGCAGACTTTATGTTGCAGACTTTATGTTGCAGACTTCATGTTGTAGAGTTTATGTTGCAGACTTTGTTGCAGACTTTATGTTGAAGATTTGTTGCAGACTTTATGTTGCAGACTTTATGTTGCAGACTTTATGTTGTAGACTTTATGTTGCAGACTTTGTTGCAGATTTTGTTGCAGACTTTGTTGCAGACTTTATGTTGCAGATTTGTTGCAGACTTTTGTTGCAGACTTTTGTTGCAGATTTGTTGCAGACTTTATGTTCCAGACTTTATGTTGCAGACTTTATGTTGCAGATTTGTTGCAGATTTTTTTGCATATTTGTTCCAGACTTTATGTTGCAGACTATATGTTCCAGACTTTATGTTGCAGACTTTGTTGCAGACTTTATGTTGCAGACTTTATGTTGCAGACTTTGTTGCAGACTTTGTTGCAGACTTTATGTTCCAGACTTTATGTTGCAGACTATATGTTGCAGACTTTATGTTGCAGACTTTATGTTCCAGACTTTATGTTGCAGACTTTATGTTGCAGACTTTATGTTGCAGACTTTATGTTCCAGACTTTATGTTGCAGACTTTATGTTGCAGACTTTATGTTCCAGACATTATGTTCCAGACTTTATGTTGCAGACTTTATGTTGCAGACTTTATGTTCCATACTTTATGTTCCAGACTTTATGTTGCAGACTATATGTTGCAGACTTTATGTTGCAGACTTTATGTTCCAGACTTTATGTTGCAGACTTTATGTTGCAGACTTTATGTTGCAGACTTTATGTTGCAGACTTTATGTTCCATACTTTATGTTGCAGACTATATGTTGCAGACTTTATGTTGCAGACTTTATGTTGCAGACTTTGTTGCAGACTTTATGTTGCAGACTTTATGTTCCAGACTTTATGTTGCAGACTTTATGTTCCAGACTTTATGTTGCAGACTTTATGTTGCAGACTTTATGTTCCAGACTTTATGTTGCAGACTTTATGTTGCAGACTTTATGTTCCAGACTTTATGTTGCAGACTTTATGTTCCAGACTTTATGTTCCAGACTTTATGTTGCAGACTTTATGTTGCAGACTTTATGTTGCAGACTTTATGTTGCAGACTTTATGTTCCAGACTTTATGTTCCAGACTTTATGTTGCAGACTTTATGTTCCAGACTTTATGTTGCAGACTTTATGTTCCAGACTTTATGTTGCAGACTTTATGTTCCAGACTTTATGTTGCAGACTTTATGTTGCAGACTTCTTGCAGACTTTATGTTCCAAATTATATGTTCCAGACTTTAGGTGCAGACTTTGTTGCAGACTTTGTTGCAGACTTTATGTTCCAGACTTTATGTTGCAGACTTTATGTTCCAGACTTTATGTTGCAGAATTTATGTTGCAGATTATATGTTCCAGACTTTAGGTGCAGACTTTATGTTGCAGACTTTAAGTTGCAGATTATATGTTCCAGACTTTAGGTGCAGACTTTGTTGCAGATTTGTTGCAGACTTTATGTTCCAGACTTTATGTTCCAGACTTTATGTTGCAGACTTTATGTTCCAGACTTTATGTTGCAGACTTTATGTTCCAGACTTTATGTTGCAGACTTTATGTTGCAGACTTTATGTTGCAGACTTTATGTTGTGGACTTTATGTTGCAGACTTTGTTGCAGACTTTGTTGCAGACTTTATGTTGCAGATTTGTTGCAGACTTTATGTTCCAGACTTTATGTTGCAGACTATATGTTCCAGACTTTATGTTGCAGACTTTATGTTGCAGACTTTATGTTGCAGATTTATTGCAGACTTTATGTTGCAGACTTTATGTTGCAGACTTCATGTTGTAGAGTTTATGTTGCAGACTTTGTTGCAGACTTTGTTGCAGACTTTATGTTGAAGATTTGTTGCAGACTTTATGTTGCAGACTTTATGTTGCAGACTTTATGTTGCAGACTTTGTTGCAGATTTTGTTGCAGACTTTGTTGCAGACTTTATGTTGTAGACTTTATGTTGCAGACTTTGTTGCAGATTTTGTTGCAGACTTTGTTGCAGACTTTGTTGCAGATTTGTTGCAGACTTTTGTTGCAGACTTTTGTTGCAGACTTTGTTGCAGACTTTATGTTGCAGACTTTATGTTCCAGACTTTATGTTGCAGACTATTTGTTGCAGACTTTATGTTGCAGATTATATGTTCCAGACTTTAGGTGCAGACTTTGTTGCAGATTTGTTGCAGACTTTATGTTCCAGACTTTATGTTCCAGACTTTATGTTGCAGACTTTATGTTCCAGACTTTATGTTGCAGACTTTATGTTCCAGACTTTATGTTCCAGACTTTATGTTCCAGACTATATGTTGCAGACTTTATGTTCCAGACTTTATGTTGCAGACTTTATGTTCCAGACTTTATGTTGCAGACTTTATGTTGCAGACTTTATGTTGCAGACTTTGCTGCAGACTTTGTTGCAGACTTTGTTGCAGACTTTATGTTGCAGACTTTATGTTGCAGACTTTGTTGCTGACTTTATGTTGCAGATTTGTTGCAGACTTTATGTTGCAGACTTTTGTTGCAGATTTGTTGCAGACTTTATGTTTCAGACTTTATGTTGCAGACTATATGTTCCAGACTTTATATTGCAGACTATATGTTCCAGACTTTATGTTGCAGACTATATGTTCCAGACTTTATGTTGCAGACTATATGTTCCAGACTTTATGTTGCAGACTTTATGTTGCAGACTTTATGTTGCAGATTTGTTGCAGACTTTATGTTGCAGACTTTATGTTGCAGACTTCATGTTGTAGACTTTATGTTGCAGACTTTGTTGCAGACTTTGTTGCAGACTTTATGTTGCAGACTTTTGTTGCAGACTTTTGTTGCAGATTTGTTGCAGAGTTTATGTTCCAGACTTTATGTTGCAGACTTTATGTTGCATATTTGTTGCAGATTTTTTTGCATATTTGTTACAGACTTTATGTTGCAGACTTTATGTTCCAGACTTTATGTTCCAGACTTTGTTGCAGACTTTGTTGCAGACTTTATGTTGCAGATTTGTTGCAGACTTTATGTTGTAGACTATATGTTGCAGACTTTATGTCGCAGATTATATGTTCCAGACTTTATGTTGCAGACTTTATGTTGCAGACTTTATGTTGCAGACTTTATGTTCCAGACTTTATGTTCCAGACTTTATGTTGCAGACTATATGTTCCAGACTTTATGTTGCAGACTTTATGTTGCAGACTTTATGTTGCAGACTTTATGTTCTAGACTTTATGTTCCAGACTTTATGTTCCAGAATTTATGTTGCAGACTTTATGTTGCAGACTTTATGTTCCAGACTTTATGTTGCAGACTTTATGTTGCAGACTTTATGTTGCAGACGTTATGTTCCAGACTTTATGTTCCAGACTTTATGTTCCAGAATTTATGTTGCAGACTTTATGTTGCAGACGTTATGTTCCAGACTTTATGTTCCAGACTTTATGTTGCAGACTTTATGTTGCAGACTTTATGTTACAGACTTCTTGCAAACTTTTACCTTCAACAGATCATCTGAATCAGCATGGGAAAGAGGCTACTTAGACTGTTGGTATAGTTAACATAAGTATGGTAAACTATTCACTCTAACTGGAGGCAGATTCTAGCATTGTTCTTTTTAACCCTAACCTCTAACATGTTTAACCCCGCCCCTCTGTAGGACCTCCTCCCCAGACTTCTTGACCAATGAGAAGCTTGAGAAACAGTTTAACAGGAAGAGCACTGGCCAGCTCAACCTGCCGGGGGTCGGGCTTAGCGGCCTCTCAGCCGAACGCAGCCGACACCAGCGGTCCTATTCCGTCCCCAAAAAGTTTGGGGAGAGCGGCAACCAATCACACGACCCGCCTCGCAGCGCTACCCTCGACCGCATCCAGGCCTGCACCAATCACGGCCTGGGCCGGCCCGGACGGAGTATACACGCCTCCTCGGCGTCTACCAATCGAATTGATCCTAGCGTGCTGTCTGATCCTGCCCATGTGTCCCATCCTTCGTCCCTATTGGCTACGGTGTTCTGGGTGGCGGTGTCACTCATGGAGTCAGACTTTGAGTTTGAGTATCAGATGTCCCTAAGGCTGGTCCACAAGCTTCTGTCTAAGGTGGGTTGTGTAAACATGGCATAATGCATGATAATTGGTGAATCAAACTGTACATTTGAGTGTCATATTTCACTACACCTGTAAACAAGCTGCTGTCAAAGCTGGAATGGGTTTTGTAATAGAAATGTAATGATAATGCAATGGCTTTATCCACAAGGTACTGCCCAAAGTTGATAATGCATGTAATAAGAATGTCCCCTGTACATACATAGAGAACTCTAAACAAAAACACATTTGTTAATGGATAACAACAACAAAACTACAAACTAAAGTATAACCGGAACTCCATTTCCCAGGTGCCCCTGGACCGGGCAGAGAACCGTGAGCGTTTGGAGAAGCTGCAGGCCCAGCTGAGATGGAGTGGTTTCTCTGGACTACAACAGCTGCTGTTAAAGGGCTTCACCTCCCAGACCACCTCTGACCTCACCCTGCAGCTCTTCTGTCAGCTCACACCTGTCTCACGAGTCCCCGTGGTCGACACATCACAGGCTATAGGTAGGTATTGATTAGTCAGTCTGTCAATCAATCTATCTATCTATCAATTAATCTTTCAATCAATCAATCAATCAATAGACCATAATCAAACAATCCCATTCGGTAAAAGATGTAGAGAAATAAACGGGGGATGTACAGCTGGAAGCTAACACTCTGACACATTTGACATTTTACCCTCAGTGACATTTACAAAACATGAGTGAGGAGGAAGGGGGAACAAATTGCATTTGACATAACACACACACTGAATGACCAGCACAGCCCCTCACCCTCCCGGCCGCAGGTATACAGCTCTCCCATTCAAATTTAAGAGAGCATCAGCAGATCCATCAAACTCCTTAACTCTTGACATTTTTGACTTGTGTTTGTGTATATATGTGTGTATATACCCTGGGATTGCATAGAATGCTTCTAATCCTTTATACTGTAGCCTACATGTTTTACTGTTCTATGTTGTCGTGTGTCTTGTATGTATACCATTCATCACCACCCAGGAAATAAAAAGTTATTTGAATTTTGAATTGAATTTCTCTGTCTTTCTCTTTCTCTCTCTCCACCTGTCTGTCTCTTCATCCCTCTCTCTCTCTCTCCACCACCTGTCTGTCTCTTCATCCCTCGCTCTCTCTCTCTCTAGGTTTTCCTCTGAACGTGCTGTGTCTCTTGCCTCACCTGGTGCAACACTTTGGCCGCCCCACTCAGTTCTGTAAGGAGAGCGCTGAGAGGATTGCACAGGTAAAAGACAGAATACATCCCAAATGGTCGAAATTAATAGTCTTTATTCCTCTAGCAGTTAAAAGGTCTGTTTCATTGTCTTAAGATTGTTGTCCATCGTAACGTCCAGCTTCTCTTGTTGTTTACCACAAAGTTACATCTACTACATCAGTTCCCATAGCTTATTTTTTTTTCTCTCTACCCCTCCCACCAGGTATGTCTGGAGGAGAAGAACACTAAGCTGTCCCACCTGGCCCATGTGATGACCCTGTATAAGAACAGGTCCTACACGCGGGACCCCTTCTCCTGGGTCAGTGTGGTGTGTCGTTATCTCCACGAGGCCTTCGCTGACATCACACTCAACATGGTCACCTACATGGCTGAGGTGAGCATCACACTCAACATGGTCACCTACATGGCTGAGGTGAGCATCACACTCAACATGGTCACCTACATGGCTGAGGTGAGCATCACACTCAACATGGTCACCTACAGTGAGGGAAAAATGTATTTGATCCCCTGCTGATTTTGTACGTTTGCCCACTGACAAAGAAATGATCAGTCTATAATTTTAATGGTAGGTTTATTTGAACAGTGAGAGACAGAATAACAACAAAAAAATCCAGAAAAACGTATGTCAAAAATGTTATAAATTGATTTGCATTTTAATGAGGGAAATAAGTATTTGACCCCCTCTCAATCAGAAAGATTTCTGGCTCCCGGGTGTCTTTTATACAGGTAACGAGCTGAGATTAGGAGCACACTCTTAAAGGGAGTGCTCCTGATCTCAGTTTGTTACCTGTATAAAAGAAACCTGTCCACAGAAGCAATCAATCAATCAGATTCCAAACTCTCCACCATGGCCAAGACCAAAGAGCTCTCCAAGGATGTCAGGGACAAGATTGTAGACCTACACAAGGCTGGAATGGGCTACAAGACCACCGCCAAGCAGCTTGGTGAGAAGGTGACAACAGTTGGTGCGATTATTCGCAAATGGAAGAAACACAAAATAACTGTCAATCTCCCTCGGCCTGGGGCTCCATGCAAGATCTCACCTCGTGGAGTTGCAATGATCATGAGAACGGTGAGGAATCAGCCCAGAACTACACGGGAGGATCTTGTCAATGATCTCAAGGCAGCTGGGACCATAGTCACCAAGAAAACAATTGGTAACACACTACGCCGTGAAGGACTGAAATCCTGCAGCGCCCGCAAGGTCCCCCTGCTCAAGAAAGCACATATACAGGGCCGTCTGAAGTTTGCCAATGAACATCTGAATGATTCAGAGGAGAACTGGGTGAAAGTGTTGTGGTCAGATGAGACCAAAATCGAGCTCTTTGGCATCAACTCAACTCGCCGTGTTTGGAGGAGGAGGAATGCTGCCTATGACCCCAAGAACACCATCCCCACCGTCAAACATGGAGGTGGAAACATTATGCTTTGGGGGTGTTTTTCTGCTAAGGGGATAGGACTACTTCACCGCATCAAAGGGACGATGGACGGGGCCATGTACCGTCAAATCTTGGGTGAGAACCTCCTTCCCTCAGCCAGGGCATTGAAAATGGGTCGTGGATGGATATTCCAGCATGACAATGACCCAAAACACACGGCCAAGGCAACAAAGGACTGGCTCAAGAAGAAGCACATTAAGGTCCTGGAGTGGCCTAGCCAGTCTCCAGACCTTAATCCCATAGAAAATATCTGGAGGGAGCTGAAGGTTCGAGTTGCCAAACGTCAGCCTCGAAACCTTAATGACTTGGAGAAGATCTGCAAAGAGGAGTGGGACAAAATCCCTCCTGAGATGTTTGCAAACCTGGTGGCCAACTACAAGAAATGTCTGACCTCTGTGATTGCCAACAAGGGTTTTGCCACCAAGTACTAAGTCATGTTTTGCAGAGGTGTCAAATACTTATTTGCCTCATTCAAATGCAAATCAATTCTTAACATTTTTGACATACGTTTTTGTGGATTTCTTTGTTGTTATTCTGTCTCTCACTGTTCAAATAAACCTACCATTAAAAGCATAGACTGATCATGTCTTTGTCAGTGGGCAAACGTACAAAATCAGCAGGGGATCAAATACTTTTTTCCCTCACTGTACATGGCTGAGGTAAACATCACACTCAACATGGTCACCTACATGGCTGAGGTAAACATC
Organism: Coregonus clupeaformis; assembly: GCF_020615455.1. NCBI lineage: Eukaryota > Metazoa > Chordata > Actinopteri > Salmoniformes > Salmonidae > Coregonus > Coregonus clupeaformis. The sequence goes on along the minus strand of NC_059218.1, from coordinate 46,883,056 downwards.
ACACTCAACATGGTCACCTACATGGCTGAGGGTGCAAGGGTTGGCAATAAGTTCACTATCAGCACATTTCCACCCAGTGTTACAAATACCTGTCATGCGCTGGCTCTGGGGACGCTTGTATGTTGAGCCAGGTTGTGAGTGTTCTTTGTTTTTCTAGTTCATGTCTGTCTATGTTGGCCAGAGTGGTTCTCAATCAGAGGCAACGAGTGTCAGCTGTTGCTGGTTGTCTCTGATTGGGAACCATATTTAGACAGGCTGTTTTCCCACAGTGTTTGTGGGATCTTGTTCCTGTGTAGGTTTGTGGTTTGCACCTTTGGACGTCACGTATCGATTTGTTGTTTTTGTTCGTGTATTCATTTAATAAATAAGTATGTTCACCTTCCACGCTGCGCCTTGGTCCTCTGTATCCGACGAACGTGACAATACCTTTATCAGTCTGAGATCCTACAAATACTTTAACACTTTTTAGCGGAATAGATTACCCATATCAAATCAAAATCATATTGTATTTAATTGTATTGGTCACATGCTTCGTAAACAACAGGTGTAGATTAACAGTGAAATGCTTACTGACGGGCCCGTCCCAACAATGCAGAGAGAAAGAAAATAGAGAAATAATAGAAAAGTAATAATAGATACACAATGAGTAACAATAACTTATAAATACATACAAGGGGTACCAGTACTGAGTCGATGTGCAGGGGTACCAGTACTGAGTGGATGTGCAGGGGAACGAGGTAATAGAAGTAGATATGTAGATACAGTATAGGTAGGGATAAATTAACTAGGCATCAGGATTAGATAATAGACAGTAGCATCAGTATACTGTAGGTAGGGGTAAAGTGACTAGACAACAGGATAGATAATAGACAGTAGCAGCAGTATACTGTAGGTAGGGGTAAAGTGACTAGTCAACAGGATAGATAATAGACAGTAGCAGCAGTATACTGTAGGTAGGGATAAAGTAACTAGGCTTGATGTTGAAAAGGGTTCTGGGATTTCCTTGGCCGTTATTGATGAGGTTGGATTAGTAGGCTGATTTGGCCTGGGAGAGAGCATCCTTGTAGGCCTCTGAGTGGACTGTGAGACCAGATTTTTTATAGAGCCTCCCCACACCTTGTTATTGGATTTTCAACATCGCAGAATCAATTTAAGTTTTGTAACGTTAAGATGACAATTTTTTTTTAGAAAATGAAGACAAATGGCATAGACAAAATGATTGTCACCCAGGAGCTAGTCCTTGATCAAATCAAATCATATTGTCTTCACCACATGCTTCGTAAACAACAGGTGTAGACTAACAGTGAAATGATTACTTACGGGCCCGTCCCAACAATGCAGAGAGAAAGAAAATAGAGAAATAATAGAAAAGTAAAACATGTAATAATAAATACACAATGATAACAATAACTTGGCTTTATACAAGGGGTACCAGTACTGAATCAATGTGCAGGGGTTCAATGTAGTTGAGGTAGATACTTTTGTATATATAGTGTATGTGGACACCCCTTCAAATGAGTGCATTCAGCTCTTTCAGCCACACCCGTTGCTGACAGGTGTAGAACAACTAGCACACCGCCATGCAATCTCCATAGACAAACATTGGCAGTAGAAATTGTTTTTCTGAAGAGCTCAGTGATTTCAACGTGGCACCGTGAAAGGATGCCACCTTTCCAACAAGTCAGTTCGTCTAATTTCTGCCCTGCTAGAGCTGCCCCGGTCAACTGTAAGTGCTGTTATTGCACAGAAGTGGAAACGTCTAGGGGCAACAACGGCTCAGCCACGAAGTGGTAGGACACACAAGCTCACAGAACGGGACCGGCGAGTGCTGAAGCGCGTACCACGTAAAAATCATCTGTCCTCGGTTGCAACACTCACTACCGAGTTCCAAACTGCCTCTGGAAGCAATGACAGCACAATAACTGTTCATCGGGAGCTTAATGAAATTGTTTTCCATGGCCGAGCAGCCGCACACAGGCCTAAGATCACCATGCGCAATGCCAAGCGTCGGCTGGAGTGGTGTAAAGCTCGCCGCCATTGGACTCTGGAGCATTGGAAAAGCGTTCTCTGGAGTGATGAATCACGCTTCACCATCTGGCAGTCCGGCGGACGAATCTGGGTTTGGCGGATGCCAACTGTAAAGTTCGGTGGAGGAGGAATAATGATCTGGGGCTGTTTTTCATGGTTCAGGCTCCTTAGATCCAGTGAAGGGAAATCTTAACGCTACAGCATACAATGACATTCTAGACGATTCTGTGCTTCCAACTTTGTGGCGACAGTTTGGAGGAGGCCCCCCGTGCACAAAGCGTGGTCCATACAGAAATGGTTTGTCGAGATCGGTGTGAGAGAATTTGCCTGGCCTGCACAGAGCCCTGACCTCAACCCCATCCAACACCTTTGGGATGAATTGGAACGCCGACTGCGAGCCAGGCCTAATCGCCCAACATCAGTGCCCGACCTCACTAATGCTCTTGTGGCTAAATGGAAGCAAGTCCCCGCAGCAATGTTCCAACATCTAGTGGAAAGCCTTCCCAGAAGAGCGGAGGCTGTTATAGCAGCAAAGGGGGGACCAACTCCGTATTTTGGAACAGAAAGGAAAAAGAAAGGGGGATACCTAGTCAGTTGTACAACTGAATGCATTAACTGAAATATGTCTTCCGCATTTAACCCAACCCCTCGGAATCAGGAATGAGATGTTCGATGAGCAGGTGTCCACATACTTTTGGTAATGTAGTGTATGTACATGTAACTAGGAATAGAGCTACAGATAATAAACAGTAACAGCAGCATATGTGATGATTAAAAGAACATACTGCAAAAAGGGTCAATGCAGATTTGGTTAACTATTTAACTAACTATTTAGCAGTCTTATGGCTTGGGGGTAGAAGCTGTTCAGGGTCCTGTTGGTTCCAGACTTGATCCATCGGCTAGAGTCTTTGACAATTCTTAAGGCCTTCCGCTGACACTGCCTGGTATAGAGGTCCTTGATGGCAGGGAGCTCGGCCCCAGTTATGTACTGGTCCATACGCACTACCCTCTGTAGTGCCTTGCAGTCAGATCCCAAGCAGTTTCCATGAAGGTGTTGGAGTCATATGCGGCCACTCAGTTGTGGGTGAACAGGGAGTACAGAAGGGGACTAAGCACGCACCCCTGAGGGGTCCCCGTGTTGAGGGTCAGCGTGGCGGATGTGTCGTTGCCTACCCTTACCACCTGGGGGCGACCCGTCAGGAAGTCCAGGATCCAGTTGCAGAGGGAGGTCTTCAGTCCCGGGGGGGTGGGACTGAACACCTACTGCTATTAGCCCATAGAAACAGCTTCATACATGGATAAACAGATAGTCCCCCAAAAAATCTAAAGTAAGTTTGTTCTGAAGTGTCTGTCCTATACAGTGGGGCAAAAAAGTATTTAGTCAGCCACTATTTGTGCAAGTTCTCCCACTTAAAAAGATGAGAGAGGCCTGTAATTTTCATCATAGGTACACGTCAACTATGAAAGACAAATTGAGAAAAAAAATTCCAGAAAATCACATTGTAGGATTTTTTATGAATTTATCTGCAAATTATGGTGGAAAATAAGTATTTGGTCACCTACAAACAAGCAAGATTTCTGGCTCTCACAGACCTGTAACTTCTTCTTTAAGAGGCTCCTCTGTCCTCCACTCGTTACCTGTATTAATGGCATCTGTTTGAACTTGTTATCAGTATAAAAGACACCTGTCCACAACCTCAAACAGTCACACTCCAAACTCCACTATGGCCAAGACCAAAGAGCTGACAAAGGACACCAGAAACAAAATTGTAGACCTGCACCAGGCTGGGAAGACTGAATCTGCAATAGGTAAGCAGCTTGGTTTGAAGAAATCAACTGTGGGAGCAATTATTAGGAAATGGAAGACATACAAGACCACTGATAATCTCCCTCGATCTGGGGCTCCACGCAAGATCTCACCCCGTAGGGTCAAAATGATCACAAGAACGGTGAGCAAAAATCCCAGAACCACACGGGGGGACCTAGTGAATGACCTGCAGAGAGCTGGGACCAAAGTAACAAAGCCTACCATCAGTAACACACTACGCCGCCAGGGACTCAAATCCTGCAGTGCAAGACGTGTCCGCCTGCTTAAGCCAGTAAATGTCCAGGCCTGTCTGAAGTTTGCTAGAGTGCATTTGGATGATCCAGAAGAGGATTGGGAGAATGTCATATGGTCAGATGAAACCAAAATAGAACTTTTTTGGTAAAAACTCAACTCGTCGTGTTTGGAGGACAAAGAATGCTGAGTTGCATCCAAAGAACACCATACCTACTGTGAAGCATGGGGGTGGAAACATCATGCTTTGGGGCTGTTTTTCTGCAAAGGGACCAGGACGACTGATCCGTGTAAAGGAACGAATGAATGGGGCCATGTATCGTGAGATTTTGAGTGAAAACCTCCTTCCATCAGCAAGGGCATTGAAGATGAAACGTGGCTGGGTCTTTCAGCATGACAATGATCCCAAACACACCGCCCGGGCAATGAAGGAGTGGCTTCGTAAGAAGCATTTCAAGGTCCTGGAGTGGCCTAGCCAGTCTCCTGATCTCAACCCCATAGAAAATCTTTGGAGGGAGTTGAAAGTCTGTGTTGCCCAGCGACAGCCCCAAAACATCACTGCTCTAGAGGAGATCTGCATGGAGGAATGGGCCAAAATACCAGCAACAGTGTGTGAAAACCTTGTGAAGACTTACAGAAAACGTTTGACCTGTGTCATTGCCAACAAAGGGTATATAACAAAGTATTGAGAAACTTTTGTTATTGACCAAATACTTATTTTCCACCATAATTTGCAAATAAATTCATTAAAAATCCTACAATGTGATTTTCTGGATTTTTTTTTCTCATTTTGTCTGTCATATTTGACGTGTACCTATGATGAAAATTACAGGCCTCTCTCATCTTTTTAAGTGGGAGAACTTGCACAATTGGTGGCTGACTAAATACTTTTTTTCCCCACTGTATCTGAGAGATATAATAAAGATCAGGAAACTATTTTGTATTTAACCTCTTATTTTAGGCACTAAACTATCTACATATACAGTCGGGAGAACAAGTATTTGATACACTGCCAATTTTGCAGGTTTTCCTACTTACAAAGCATGTAGAGGTCTGTAATTTTTATCATAGGTACACTTCAACTGTGAGAGACGGAATCTAAGAATCCAGAAAATCACATTGTATGATTTTTAAGTAATTAATTTGCATTTTATTGCATGACATAAGTATTTGATCACCTACCAACCAGTAAGAATTCCGGCTCTCACAGACCTGTTAGTTTTTCTTTAAAAAGCCCTCCTGTTCTCCACTCATTACCTGTATTAACGGCACCTGTTTGAACTCGTTACCTGTATAATAGACACCTGTCCACACACTCAATCAAACAGACTCCAACCTCTCCACAATGGCCAAGACCAGAGAGCTGTGTAACGACATCAGGGATAAAATTGTAGACCTGCACAAGGCTGGGATGGGCTACAGGACAATAGGCAAGCAGCTTGGTGAGAAGGTAACAACTGTTGGCGCAATTATTAGAAAATGGAAGAAGTTCAAGATGACGGTCAATCAACCTCGGTCTGGGGCTCCATGCAAGATCTTACCTCATGGGGCATCAATGATCATGAGGAAGGTGAGGGATCAGCCCAGAACTACACGGCAGGACCTGGTCAATGACCTGAAGAGAGCTGGGACCACAGTCTCAAAGAAAACCACTAGTAACACACTACGCCGTCATGGATTAAAATCCTGCAGCGCACGCAAGGTCCCCCTGCTCAAGCCAGCGCATGTCCAGGCCCGTCTGAAGTTTGCCAATGACCATCTGGATGATCCAGAGGAGGAATGGAAGAAGGTAATGTGGTCTTATGAGACAAAAATAGAGCTTTTTGGTCTAAACTCTACTCGCCGTGTTTGGAGGAAGAAGAAGGATGAGTACAACCCCAAGAACACCATCCCAACCGTGAAGCATGGAGGTGGAAACATAATTATTTGGGGATGCTTTTCTGCAAAGGGGACAGGACGACTGCACCGTATTGAGGGGAGGATGGATGGGGCCATGTATCGCGAGATCTTGGCCAACAACCTCCTTCCCTCAGTAAGAGCATTGAAGATGGGTCGTGGCTGGGTCTTCCAGCATGACAACGACCCGAAACACACAGCCAGGGCAACTAAGGAGTGGCTCTGTAAGAGCATCTCAAGGTCCTGGAGTGGCCTAGCCAGTCTCCAGACCTTTTAATTATATTAATTAATATGCCATTTAGCAGACGCTTTTATCCAAAGCGACTTACAGTCATGAGTGCATACATTTTTGTGTAAGACCTGAACCCAATAGAAAATCTTTGGAGGGAGCTGAAAGTCCGTATTGCCCAGCGACAGCCCCGAAACCTGAAGGATCTGGAGAAGGTCTGTATGGAGGAGTGGGCCAAAATCCCTGCTGCAGTGTGTGCAAACCTGGTCAAGACCTACAGGAAACGTATGATCTCTGTAATTGCAAACAAAGGTTTCTGTACCAAATATTAAGTTCTGCTTTTCTGATGTATCAAATACTTATGTCATGCAATAAAATGCAAATTAATTACTTAAAAATCATATAATGTGATTTTCTGGATTTTTGTTTTAGATTCCGTCTCTCACAGTTGAAGTGTACCTATGATAAAAATTACAGACCTCTACATGCTTTGTAAGTAGGAAAACCTGCAAAATCAGCAGTGTATCAAATACTTGTTCTCCCCACTGTATACTTCCTTAAATGTTTTTAACTGGTACCCAGCTACCTTCAGACTAGGTTTGTGAGGCTTGTGGGCGTCCTAGAGCAACAACCAACATGCATGTGTTCGTGAGAGACTCACCTTTCCATAGAGGGGTCATATTAGTGTGTAGCCCAAACTGTTCGGACGCTACAGACAGAAGTTGGCAGATCGGCTGCAAAATAAACGGACACATTTTGATGGGGATTGTTTTTATTATGCTAATTAGATGTCTGCGGGGTCACGAACATCGACTCTAGGCGGTCAAAGGTCTTACTCACATCGACTACGGAGAGTGAGATCACACAGTCGTCCGGAACAGCTGGTGCTCTCATGCATGGTTCAGTGTTGCTTACCTTAGGCTCGGGTCACTGGGAAGCTCGCGGCTGGGTTGTCCTTTGTAATCCGTGATAGTTTGCCACATCCGACGAGCATCAGAGCCGGTGTAGTAGGAGTCAATCTTAGTCCTGTTTTGATGCTTTGCCGTTTTGATGGTTCGTTGGAGGGCGCAGCGGGATTTCTTATAAGCATCCAGATTAGAGTTATTCTCCTTGAAAGCGGCAACTCTAGCCTTTAGCTCAGTGAGGATGTTGCCTGTAATCTATGGCTTCTGGTTGGGATATGTACGTACGGTCACTGTGGGGACAACATTGTCGATGCACTTATTAACGAAGCTCGTAACTGCTGTGGTAAACTCCTCAATTCCATCGGATGAATCCCGGAATATATTCCAGTCTGTGCTAGCGAAACAGTCCTGCACCTTAACATCTGCCTCATCAGACCACTTTTGTATTGAGCGCATCACTCGTACTTTCTGTTTGAGCTTTTGCTTGTAAGCCAGAATCAGGAGGATAGAGTTATGGTCAGATATGCCAAATGGAGGGCGAGGGAGAGCTTTGTATGTGTCTCTGTGTCTGGAGTTCTTTAGCCTCTAGTTGCACAGGTGACATCACTAGGATGAGCTTTGCTTACGGCCCTATAGAGCTGGTTGAGTGCAGTCTTAGTGCCAGCATCAGTTGGTGGTGGTAAATAGACAGCTATGAAAATTATAGATCAAAACTCTCTTGGTAGATAGTATGGTCTACAGCTTATCATCACTCTCTCTCTCTCTCTCTCTCTCTCTCTCTCTCTCTCTCTCTCTCTCTCTCTCTCTCTCTCTCTCTCTCTCTCTCTCTCTCTCTCTCTCTCTCAATTCAGTTCAATTCAAGGGGCATATGTTTACATTGCCAAAGCAAGTGAAATAGATAATAAACAAAAGTGAAATAAACATAACAAATATTAACAGTAACCATTGAAATGTCTCTCTCTCTCTCTTGCTCTCTCTATCTCTCTCTCCCCCTCTCCCTGCCCCTCTCTCTCTGCTGTAGCTCCTGGACAAGGGCCTACCCAGCATGCAACAGTCGTTGCTCCAGATCATCTACTGTCTGTTGAGCCACATGGACATGACGGCTGTCCAGGTCAAACAGTTCAACGCTGACGTCCTGAAGACCATCGAGAAGTTTGTACAGGTCAGTCCTACCTACCCACCTCAATACCTGCCCCAATACTGCAATATCTACCCCATATACTGCATATGTCTGCACTAATACCACAATATCTCCCAAGTACTACAATGTTCCCCAAATACTGTATATGTGTTTGTTTGGAAGTCATCCTTTGTGTTTTCGGACAGTGCGTCCTACATTTGGCTGTGTGTGTATGTGTGTATAACCCTCTCCCTGTGTGTGTCTGTCTCATCAGACGGTGCACTGGAAGGATGCGTTGAACATCCTGAAGCTGGTGGTGTCCAGGTCAGCCAGTCTGGTCCACCCGGCGTATAGCCACGCCCACAGTGACCTCTCTAACCTGGAGGTCAGTAGGATCTGGGACGGATCAGCCAAGGCCCTTCCCGGCAAGACACTGGACTTCACCTTCGACATCTCAGAGGTGGGAGAGCCATCGAACACAGAAACGCATACTCCGTCTTACTTTGAACGACTGACAACCCTCGCTCTCTCTCTCTCTCTCTCTGTCTCTCTCTCTCTCCTAGACTCCAGTGATCGGGCGGAGGTTTGATGAGCTGCAGGGGTCAGGGGGTAGAGAGGGGAAGGCCAGGGCTGTGACCCGTAGTACCTCCTCCACCTCCTCTGGTTCTAACTCCAACACCGTCCTAGTGCCTGTCAGCTGGAAGAGACCTCAGTCCTCACAGGTAACACACCACTCAGTCAAAGGGAGACAGTCAGTGTTTTAAAAAAAATATCCAGGTTTGTCTCATTGAGATTTATTTTGCAAGAGAGACCTGTTCAGTTGTTTTGTTTTGAAGTGGTTTGTTGAAGGTTGTTTCATTGTGGTACTGTAACTATGTTAGGGTGTTTAGTTGAAGAAGATGATTCATAATATGTAAATGTTAAAGCTATATTTCATATGTTGAATAACACTTCTTCCTTCAGAAGAGAACGAGAGAGAAGCTGGTGAATGTTCTGTCTCTGTGTGGACAAGAGGTTGGCCTCACCAAAAACCCCTCGGTGAGTCAACATCCCCCTCCTTACCTGTCCCTTTCTCCTTACCTGTCCCTTTCTCCTTACCTGTCCCTTTCTCCTTACCTGTCCCTTTCTCCTTACCTGTTCCTTACCTGTCCCTTTCTCCTTACCTGTCCCTTTCTCCTTACCTGTCCCATTCTCCTTACCTGTCCCTTTCTCCTTACCTGTCCCTTTCTCCTTACCTGTCCCTTTCTCTTTACCTGTCCCTTTCTCCTTACCTGTCCCTTTCTCCTTACCTGTCCCCTTCTCCTTACCTGTCCCCTTCTCCCTACCTGTCCCTTTCTCCTTACCTGTCCCTTTCTCCTTACCTGTCCCTTTCTCCTTACCTGTCCCTTTCTCCTTACCTGTCCCTTTCTCCTTCAGGTGGTCTGGAGCTGATGGAGGTGCAGACTGTCATTACACTGTTATAAACCTGTCGTTATGTTTACCTGTCCTCCAGGTGATCTTCTCGTCCTGTGGGGACCTGGACATGATGATGGAGGTTCAGGGGAGCGGCGTGTCTTCGGAGGAGGGTGGAACCAGAGAAGACACGCTGGATGACACGGCGTCGGAGCAGCAGTTCAGAGTGTTCCGAGACTTTGACTTCCTGGATGTAGAGCTGGAGGACGGAGAGGTGAGACAGTTACCATGGAGACAGAGACACACCCACACTAAGGGTAACCATGGACACAGGCCACATCCTCCCATACTGTTACTAAGGAGACAGGCCACACCCACTTAGACTGTTACCAAAGACAGTGCCAGGCCACTCCCACACTGACGTTACTCATGTACATCTTAGCTTTTACAAATGTATATACAGTATTTTCCCTTTCTCTCTCCCTTTCTCTGTCCCTAACACACTGTTTCTGTCATGTTTTCTTCCTCTCTCTCTTCCCCCATCTCTCTCTCTCTCTTCCCCCCATCTCTCTCTCTCGCTCTCTCTAACTCTGTGTTTCTCTCTCTCCCCTCTGCTGCGTTAGGAGCTCCAGGTAAGCTCGGTCTCACTCTGAGAATGTGGTGCTCTGAGCGTGTGCAGTAGGCAGCACTGATGATGTCACACTTAAATACCTGTTGCTATGGTGATCCAGTCAGCTGTTCTGTGCATGAGCTCATAACAGTGCTGTAGTGTTGTTACGGTAACTTATGGATGTTGATATTCATAGGTTGCACCTCCGTCACTCGGTTGCATCATGCCGTTGTTATGAACGTTCTCAAACCGCCCTCTACTGGCGGCGCCATTATGGTGCCCTAAAGTGGTGATAAACCCAGTAAATCTGGACGGAGGCTAAATACTATTTAGTCTAAATTACACTATAGTGCCTGGAAATATGATGACATTGCTAAAGTAGTCAAATATTTAGTAGGAAAAAACTTTGCATTATCTTGTTGTCAAATTTACTTTAGACAGATGGCAATGTTGTCATTAGCTAGCAAAGTTAGTCAAAAATAGCTAGCAATGCTAACGTTAGCTAGCTAAAATCCAGTGGCCTCCCCTCAATCTTAGCTAGTTAGTTAACGTTATACTGCATCTAAAGTCAATCTGGTGACATCAAAATTATGACAAAAGGTTTTCTTACTAATTATATACCTCCTTTTGAATGTCATTGTATTTCCAAGCCACTATAATTCACTTTTGATAAAATCTTCATCAGCGCTCATTAACGATGCATTGGGTGGAATGCTGTCGGGCATCAGTTCAAAATGAACATTCAAAACAATATTGTGACGAAACATGCAACCCATGAATAGTTCAAGAGATAGTTTGCCCAGAATTCTAAAATGACATAGACGTGTTTTTTTTTACCAAAGTAATTCTGTAACTTATTTGAATTATCCTTTTAAGTCTGATGACATTTGTGTGCCATTTTTGAACAAATGCATACCAGATATGAGTTTTGCAGAGGAGCACTGCTAAAGTTGACCTGTGTGTGTGTGTGTGTGTGTGTTTTCAGGGCGAGAGCGTGGATAACTTTAACTGGGGTGTGCGGAGGCGTTCTCTGGACAGTACAGAGCTGGGTGACCTGCTGGAGGAGAGCCAACACTCTGGCAGCACCCCCAGCCTGGGACAGGAAGACCCACAGGACTCTGACCAATCATCAGAGGAAGACGAGTCCTCTACTAGTCAGAGTCTGTCTCACTCACAACTGGTTAGTACTGACCATGAGATGAACATAACACAACCGCAACAGAACACAACGTGAATATCACTAAAATGGTCCCAAGCACGGCCATAGTCTTAAAACTGACCCCAGGACATGGCAACTTGGGGTCATCAGAAGAAGGTCTGAAGTGTACTGTATATGTAGGTCCATTGTTTGTCCCAGAAATGAGATGTCTTATGTTGCCTTTCCCTGCAGACTAACCTCTCTCCATCAGAAGAGACCAACCACACAGACTCGCTCTCTATGTCGTACGACACCTCGTCAGCCGACCCACAATCCCTCAACGCCACCACACCAGGGACCAGCCAGGGACCTCCGCATGACGAGCAGGGAGGACTACGGGTTAGTATACATACAGGCAGGCACCCACGTAAAGACTTAAAAAACACAATTAGACAAAGGCCTTGGTCCTCATGGTGTTTCTCTCTCTTCCTCCATCCCTCCTCCCCCCTCCTCCCCCCTCCTCGTCCCCTCCTCCAGGGGGGTGTGAGTGTATGTGGTGAGGATGAAGACACCCAGGGACAGGACGATGACCTGTCTCTCAGTGTGAATGACCTTCCCCAGGGACAGGACGATGACCTGTCTCTCAGTGTGAATGACCTTCCCCAGGGCCTGGGATCTGACCTGTCTCTCAGTGTGAATGACCTTCCCCAGGGCCTGGGATCTGACCTGTCTCTCAGTGTGAATGACCTTCCCCAGGGCCTGGGATCTGACCTGTCTCTCAGTGTGAATGACCTTCCCCAGGGCCTGGGGTCTGACTGTTGGGAGGGTGAGAGCTTCACTCTGGACCTGGCTGGTCAGCCTCTGGACCTGGACCACCATGGACACCATGGACACAGCATGGAGCTCTGTAGACCCCCGCTGGGGTTTCTAGACTCTAGCTGTCTGCCCAGGTACTGGAGCAAATACACACACAGATAAACATAGCAACCTGGACCAGCAACCTGTAGACCCCTGTTAGCTGTCTGCCCAGGTGTGGGACACACATTAATACAGTGATGAAGGAATACATTTACATTTTCTTTGATGAAAAACTAATGATAACAATGTTAGGTTCTACTCAGGAACAGACCCAGACAGAGACAGGAACAGACCCAGACAGAGACAGGAACAGACCCAGACAGAGACAGGAACAGACCCAGACAGAGACAGGAACAGACCCAGACAGAGACAGGAACAGACCCAGACAGAGACAGGAACAGACCCAGACAGAGACAGGAACAGACCCAGACAGAGACAGGAACAGACCCAGACAGAGACAGGAACAGACCCAGACAGAGACAGGAACAGACCCAGACAGAGACAGAGACAGACCCAGACAGAGACAGAGACAGACCCAGACAGAGACAGAGACAGACCCAGACAGAGACAGAGACAGGAACAGACCCAGACAGAGACAGGAACAGACCCAGACAGAGACAGGAACAGACCCAGACAGAGACAGGAACAGACCCAGACAGAGACAGAGACAGACCCAGACAGAGACAGGAACAGACCCAGACAGAGACAGGAACAGACCCAGACAGAGACAGAGACAGACCCAGACAGAGACAGGAACAGACCCAGACAGAGACAGGAACAGACCCAGACAGAGACAGCGACAGAGACAGAGACAGGAACAGACCCAGACAGAGAAAGAGACAGAGACAGGAACAGACCCAGACCCAGACAGAGACAGGATGACTGGCTACTAATGATAACAAGATGACTACTACTGATAACAAGATGACTACTAATGATAACAAGATGACTGACTACTACTGATAACAAGATGACTACTAATGATAACAAGATGACTGACTACTACTGATAACAAGATGACTACTAATGATAACAAGATGACTGACTACTACTGATAACAAGATGACTACTAATGATAACAAGATGACTGACTACTACTGATAACAAGATGACTACTACCGATAACAAGATGACTGACTACTACTGATAACAAGATGACTACTACTGATAACAAGATGACTGACTACTACTGATAACAAGATGACTACTACTGATAACAAGATGACTGACTACTACTGATAACAAGATGACTACTAATGATAACAAGATGACTGACTACTACTGATAACAAGATGACTACTAATGATAACAAGATGACTGACTACTACTGATAACAAGATGACTACTAATGATAACAAGATGACTGACTACTACTGATAACAAGATGACTACTAATGATAACAAGATGACTGACTACTACTGATAACAAGATGACTACTACTGATAACAAGATGACTACTACTGATAACAAGATGACTGACTACTACTGATAACAAGATGACTACTACTGATAACAAGATGACTGACTACTACTGATAACAAGATGACTACTAATGATAACAAGATGACTACTACTGATAACAAGATGACTACTACTGATAACAAGATGACTGACTACTACTGATAACAAGATGACTGACTACTACTGATAACAAGATGACTGACTACTACTGATAACAAGATGACTACTACTGATAACAAGATGACTGACTATTGCTGATAACAAGATGACTACTACTGATAACAAGATGACTGACTACTACTGATAACAAGATGACTACTACTGATAACAAGATGACTGACTAATACTGATAACAAGATGACTACTACTGATAACAAGATGACTGACTAATACTGATAACAAGATGACTACTACTGATAACAAGATGACTGACTACTGATAACAAGATGACTACTACTGATAACAAGATGACTAATACTGATAACAAGATGACTACTACTGATAACAAGATGACTACTACTGATAACAAGATGACTACTACTGATAACAAAATGACTGACTATTGCTAATAACAAGATGACTACTACTGATAACAAGATGACGACTACTACTACATGACTACTACTGATAACAAGATGACTGACTAATACTGATAACAAGATGACTACTACTGATAACAAGATGACTGACTAATACTGATAACAAGATGACTACTACTGATAACAAGATGACTGACTACTGATAACAGGATGACTACTACTGATAACAAGATTACTAATACTGATAACAAGATGACTACTACTGATAACAAGATGACTGACTAATACTGATAACAAGATGACTACTACTGATAACAAGATGACTGACTAATACTCATAACAAGATGACTACTACTGAAAACAAGATGACTACTACTGATAACAAGATGACTACTACTGATAACAAGATGACTGACTAATACTGATAACAAGATGACTACTACTGATAACAAGATGACTACTACTGATAACAAGATGACTACTAATGATAACAAGATGACTGACTACTACTGATAACAAGATGACTACTACTGATAACAAGATGACTGACCCTTACTGATAACAAGATGACTACTACTGATAACAAGATGACTGACTACTACTGATAACAAGATGACTACTACTGATAACAAGATGACTGACTACTACTGATAACAAGATGACTGACTAATACTGATAACAAGATGACTACTACTGATAACAAGATGACTGACTACTGATAACAAGATGACTACTACTGATAACAAGATGACTAATACTGATAACAAGATGACTACTACTGATAACAAGATGACTGACTAATACTGATAACAAGATGACTACTACTGATAACAAGATGACTGACTAATACTGATAACAAGATGACTACTACTGAAAACAAGATGACTACTACTGATAACAAGATGACTGACTAATACTGATAACAAGATGACTACTACTGATAACAAGATGACTGACTACTACTGATAACAAGATGACTACTACTGATAACAAGATGACTGACTACTACTGATAACACGATGACTGACTACTACTGATAACAAGATGACTGACTAATACTGATAACAAGATGACTACTACTGATAACAAGATGACTACTAATGATAACAAGATGACTACTAATGATAACAAGATGACTACTACTGATAACAAGATGACTACTAATGATAACAAGATGACTACTACTGATAACAAGATGACTACTACTGATAACAAGATGACTACTGCTGATAAGCTAGTTGTACAAGAAAAGGGCTCAGGTCACACGGTTCCCAACACAAAAAACTGCTACGATAGTCGAGGACAGTCAACCACGGTTCAGCCATAGTTTGCGGTCATGAGTAGTGGTGGTATCACTCCTATATCAATGAGTAGTGGTTGTATCACTCCTATATCAATGAGTAGTGGTTGTATCACTCCTATATCAATGAGTAGTGGTTGTATCACTCCTATATCAATGAGTAGTGGTGGTATCACTCCTATATCAATGAGTAGTGGTGGTATCACTCCTATATCAATGAGTAGTGGTTGTATCACTCCTATATCAATGAGTAGTGGTTGTATCACTCCTATATCAATGAGTAGTGGTGGTATCACTCCTATATCAATGAGTAGTGGTGGTATCACTCCTATATCAATGAGTAGTGGTTGTATCACTCCTAAATCAATGAGTAGTGGTTGTATCACTCCTAAATCAATGAGTAGTGGTTGTATCACTCCTAAATCAATGAGTAGTGGTTGTATCACTCCTAAATCAATGAGTAGTGGTTGTATCACTCCTAAATCAATGAGTAGTGGTTGTATCACTCCTAAATCAATGAGTAGTGGTGGTATCACTCCTAAATCAATGTCTAACTTACTGTGTGCCTGTCCCATTCTTGTGTCTCCCGTTGCCGTGCTCCCGTTGCCATGCTGATAGTCTCCGTGATGACGTGGATGACCTAGAGGACCTTGGTTTCCCTCCTCCCCCCTCACCGTTCTTCTCCGCCATCTTGGCTGCGTTCCAGCCCACTGTTTGTGACGACGCAGAGGAGGCGTGGCGTTGCCATATCAACCATCTGGTCACCGACTCAGACGGCTCCTGTGCTGTCTATACCTTCCACGTCTTCTCATCGCTCTTCCAGGTAATCAATCAGGTCGATTGATCAGTCAGTCAATAAATCAACTGATCAAACTCTGCAAGGTTCTATGTAGTCATTGGTGTAACAGTCATTGGTGTGACGTCATTGGTGTAACTGCTCTTATGTTTTATATAATATGAAACGTCTCCCCCTCTCTCTTTCTTTCTCTCTCTTTCTCTCTCGCTCTCTTCTCAGAACATCCAGTCTAAGTTCTGTTCCCTGACCAGTGACGCCGCTGGTTACCTAGGAGACGGCCTGAGGGGCATCGGGTCAAAGTTCGTGAGGTCATCTGACATGTTGACAACGTGTTCCGACTGCCCCACGCTCTACGTCGACGCTGATACGGTGAGCAGGGTTGGCTGGACTCAAACCATAGCATTTGTATGACTGAAAATATAGCAATGGATTTGGTGTTTTCATAGAAATATCAAACAATAATGTCCATTGATTGTAATCAGTAGGTAATGTCAAACTTTTAGGAGTGAGTTGATACTAGTGTTGCACGGTATACCGAAACGTCTGTACTTTTTAGATACTAGAAAAAAAAACGGTTATTCTGTCAGATGTCTCACGGATCAAGTCTATATCAGCGCAGACTACCTACCCTTTGCTATAGCACACACTGTGCCTGCTCCACTCACCCACTGCTAGTCTGCACTGGGAGTCGGGGCTGCGTCGTGTTAGAGCCCCACTCATGCTGCACTAATGCTACACGCCATGTAGAAATGTTGAAACCGTTATTTCCTGTTCGCAAAAAAACAATGTCCATACAGGCTAGAACACTTTACAGGCTAGGCCACGCCCCCATCCACATCGAAGGGGCTGTAGTGGAGTGGGCAGAGAGCTTCAAGTTCCTCGGTGTCCACATCACTACGGAATTATCATGGGCCACACACACCAACACAGTCGTGAAGAGGGGGCACGACAGCGTCTCTTCCCCCTCAGGACGCTGAAAAGGTTCAGCATGGGCCCTCGGATCTTTAAAAAGTTATACAGGTGCACCAGAGCATCTTGACTGGCTGCATCACCTCTTGGTATGGCAACTGCTTGGCATCCGACCGCAAGACACTACAGAGGGTACTGCATACCCCCCAGTACATCACTGGGGCCGAGCTCCCTGCCATCCAGGACCTCTATATCAGGCAGTGTCAGAGGAAGGCCCTAAAAATTGTCAAAGACTGCAACCACCCAAGTCATAGACTGTTCTCTCTGCTACCGCATGGCAAGCAGTACCGATGCACCAAGTCTGGAACCAACAGGACCCTGAACAGCTTCTACCCCCAAGCCATAAGACTGCTAAATAGTTTGTTAAATAGTTAACCAATAGCTACCCGGACTATCTGCATTGACCCTTTTTGAACAAACTTTTTTGACTCATCACGTACGCTGCTGTCACTGTTTATTATCTATCCTGTTGCCTAGTCACTGTTTATTATCTATCCTGTTGCCTAGTCACTGTTTATTATCTATCCTGTTGCCTAGTCACTGTTTATTATTTATCCTGTTGCCTTGTCACTGTTTATTATCTATCCTGTTGCCTAGTCACTGTTTATTATCTATCCTGTTGCCTAGTCACTGTTTATTATCTATCCTGTTGCCTCGTCACTGTTTATTATCTATCCTGTTGCCTTGTCACTGTTTATTATCTATCCTGTTGCCTAGTCACTGTTTATTATCTATCCTGTTGCCTAGTCACTGTTTATTATTTATCCTGTTGCCTTGTCACTGTTTATTATCTATCCTGTTGCCTTGTCACTGTTTATTATCTATCCTGTTGCCTTGTCACTGTTTATTATTTATCCTGTTGCCTTGTCACTGTTTATTATCTATCCTGTTGCCTTGTCACTGTTTATTATCTATCCTGTTGCCTTGTCACTGTTTATTATTTATCCTGTTGCCTTGTCACTATTTATTATCTATCCTGTTGCCTAGTCACTGTTTATTATCTATCCTGTTGCCTAGTCACTGTTTATTATCTATCCTGTTGCCTCGTCACTGTTTATTATCTATCCTGTTGCCTTGTCACTGTTTATTATCTATCCTGTTGCCTAGTCACTGTTTATTATCTATCCTGTTGCCTAGTCACTGTTTATTATTTATCCTGTTGCCTTGTCACTGTTTATTATCTATCCTGTTGCCTTGTCACTGTTTATTATCTATCCTGTTGCCTTGTCACTGTTTATTATTTATCCTGTTGCCTTGTCACTGTTTATTATCTATCCTGTTGCCTTGTCACTGTTTATTATTTATCCTGTTGCCTTGTCACTGTTTATTATCTATCCTGTTGCCTTGTCACTGTTTATTATCTATCCTGTTGCCTTGTCACTGTTTATTATTTATCCTGTTGCCTTGTCACTATTTATTATCTATCCTGTTGCCTAGTCACTGTTTATTATTTATCCTGTTGCCTAGTCACTGTTTATTATCTATCCTGTTGCCTAGTCACTGTTTATTATCTATCCTGTTGCCTAGTCACTGTTTATTATTTATCCTGTTGCCTAGTCACTGTTTATTATCTATCCTGTTGCCTAGTCACTGTTTATTATCTATCCTGTTGCCTAGTCACTGTTTATTATTTATCCTGTTGCCTTGTCACTGTTTATTATCTATCCTGTTGCCTTGTCACTGTTTATTATCTATCCTGTTGCCTTGTCACTGTTTATTATTTATCCTGTTGCCTTGTCACTGTTTATTATCTATCCTGTTGCCTAGTCACTGTTTATTATTTATCCTGTTGCCTAGTCACTGTTTATTATCTATCCTGTTGCCTAGTCACTGTTTATTATCTATCCTGTTGCCTAGTCACTGTTTATTATCTATCCTGTTGCCTAGTCACTGTTTATTATCTATCCTGTTGTCTAGTCACTGTTTATTATCTATCCTGTTGCCTTGTCACTGTTTATTATCTATCCTGTTGCCTCGTCACTGTTTATTATCTATCCTGTTGCCTTGTCACTGTTTATTATCTATCCTGTTGCATTGTCACTGTTTATTATCTATCCTGTTGCCTTGTCACTGTTTATTATCTATCCTGTTGCCTTGTCACTGTTTATTATTTATCCTGTTGCCTAGTCACTGTTTATTATTTATCCT
>NC_059218.1:46851107-46858607 GCF_020615455.1 Coregonus clupeaformis | reverse complement strand
CATAACGATACTGACTTTGAGCTGTTAAGACACTACCACACATAACGATACTGACTTCGAGCTGTTAAGACACTACCACCCATAACGATACTGACTTTGAGCTGTTAAGACACTACCACCCATAGCGATACTGACTTTGAGCTGTTAAGACACTACCACCCATAACGATACTGACTTTGAGCTGTTAAGCTCTTTTCTCAAACCCAAGGTGCTACAGATAACCCTATGATAAGGAGACACTGTATCGTTATGAGTTGGACTTGACAGAAAAGTCTAGAATTTACGCTACAATCTGTTAGTTGAGCTTTTGACCAGCTAGCCCAGTCTAACAAGCCCTGATCAGAAAACACTCCTCTTCTCCCTCTTTCTCTCTCTCCCCCTCTCTATTGTTTCTCTCTTTCCCTCTCTCCCCCTCTCTATTGTTTCTCTCTTTCTCTCTCTCCCCCTCTCTATTGTTTCTCTCTTTCCTCTCTCCCCCTCTCTATTGTTTCTCTCTTTCTCTCTCTCCCCCTCTCTATTGTTTCTCTCTTTCCCTCTCTCCCCCTCTCTATTGTTTCTCTCTTTCTCTCTCTCCCCCTCTCTATTGTTTCTCTCTTTCTCTCTCCCCCCTCTCTATTGTTTCTCTCTTTCTCTCTCTCCCCCTCTCTATTGTTTCTCTCTTTCCCTCTCTCCCCCTCTCTATTGTTTCTCTCTTTCTCTCTCTCCCCCTCTCTATTGTTTCTCTCGTTCCCTCTCTCCCCTCTCTATAGGCCCTTTTCACGTGACGTCAGACAACTTCCGTTCTGCCGCGATGCAGGTTATGTTTACATCCGGTGTCGCTTTAGGAACGCTTTTTTAGCTAGTAGCACATCATTATGGAGTTCACCCAGTCCCTTTCACATCTGCCACCAATACGACTTAACGACGTAGAACGACTTGCTGACAAGTGGTCCCTTACTTCAAGATCGAAGCTTGATAAAGGCTACAAGTTCTTCGTTGAAGGTTACCTGTTTGATTATGAAGGTACGTGTTTATCTTTATTTAGCTTAAATTAGCCCTATGCTAGCGAAGGTTATGAGCTGACGAAGTTTCTGTTTTGCAGCCTCTTTTTAATATTACTGCTGTTTGTATCGACCGTAAGATAAGAGTCAGTAATGTATTAATGGCTAATGCTGCGCCCTTTCTCCCAATCACTGTATTGAAACAGTCTCAAGTGTAGTTAACGGTGAGGTGACAGTGAGAGGGCGATGTTACAGGTCCATGAAGAAAAATGAGGAGGCTCATCGGCTTCAGGTTTCTCAGATAAACAGTTCTCTAACATTATGATAAGATAGGTTAAGATAGATAAGTTTTCTTTTGTTGTGTTTTGCTGCGGTTGCAGATTTAATAAGAATGATTCCACAATGTTCCACTGTGGATCAGTTTGTTTCTCAGTCTGAGCTCTGATTTTGTATCATTAAACTTAATACACAACGAAATTCTTACAAACCGATGTGGGTTGTTGACGGCAATAAAGACTGGGAAAGATTCTGTGATAACTCAAAATGTTCAAATTTTCGATAAGTGTTGGCACTACTTGTCAAAGGTTTCAGAACAGCCAATTTTTCTTAATTAAAAAAGAAATTGGGTTTTGAAAATTGTGTACAGTAGTTTATAATGAAACGCAGAAAAATGTTTTGTAAGTACAGCACTAATTGTTATGTCTCTATGAACAGGTTACACTAGACTCTGCAGAGGTTCCTGTGGTACTCAATCACATGTCATGTTCCTGCTCTGCTGGGAAAGCACTATGTAATCACATAGTAGCACTTCTTTTTCAAAGTGCTCACTATGTTACCATGGGCTTTAAGACAGTGCCATTGCCTCTGTCATGCACCAGCGCACTGCAGACCTGGCACCGGCCTAGGACACAGGTCAGACATTATTTGTTACACTGATGCAGAACTTTGCAGTTTGTATTGACTTTTGACAATGTATTGTTCATCATTATTATATCACAGGGAATTGTACCAGAGGCCACCAATGATATGGCGGTGTGTAAACCAGCGGCTAAGAAAAAAACAAGTGTCAGAGCTGGTGTGAAGTGCACACTGTACCGAGCCTATGATGGTGAGTCTGAATGAGCCCCCGCCTGTACTAGAGCACAAAGACTTTAGTGCATTTCTAAAATAATACAAACATAAAAGTGATTATTATTTGTTACTTTTTATATAGACTTTCAGTGGATATTTTTTTATTTGTATTAGAAGCATGTACGAGACTGGATGAGTGTGGTTGTCTTTTTTAGTGAAAAAGATAAGGTGGCATTTAATGAAATCTAAACTTGACATATCTCACTTTCATGCCAGGGCCTATTCGGATCCTCACGTCATGGCCAGTGCTGAGAAACTGAAAGACATCCGTCCACAACCAGGGATTTGCAAATTGCTGCACGGGCTTGAGGGCCTTAATTTGGTGGACTCTAAATTTGGCCCTGTGCCATTTGGGTCTGTGCTTTCTTACCAGTGCCCTCTAGAATTAAGTAGAGATATTATTAAACACCCTGGTGCCAGTGAGTTTCCTCAGTTGCCTATTGAAGGTTACAACTTTACATTTCCCATTGATTTTGAGCCCAACTACATACAACAATGTCATTTGGACAGCCTGATTGTGTCAGAGGAGATGTCTGCTGCTATTGAAGCAGAAACAAGAATGCAGTCAGAATGCCAGCTGTGGAGCCAGGTACGCAAACCCCGACTGACAGCCAGCAGATTCCGTGAAATATGCCATGTTCGTGGGGGAGTTGTCTGCCAAGGCTTTGGCAACCCGCATTCTGAGAGGAACTCCTCAGACAGCTGCTATGAGAAGAGGGTTGGATCTGGAACCTGAGATACTGAGGCAATATTCTGATTTTTGTGATGTCTCTCTGAAACAATGCGGGGTCATCATCCACCCTGATTCACCTCACCTTGCAGCCAGCCCGGATGCTAAAGTCTTCTGCCCAACAGAAGCACCACCATTTGGTCTTGCTGAGGTTAAGAGTTGCGATGTTGAAAATGTTACCCAAGTTAAACACCTGATCACAGTTAAAGGCCAGGCCTGCCTTAAGAAGAGCCACAAATACTACTATCAGGTTCAAGGCCAACTCGCCTTAAGCGGACTTCAGTGGTGTGACTTCATTACAGATACCCGCACTGACTTCACAGTTGAGAGAATCTTTAGGGATGAGGAGATTATCCACTCAATGCGACAGAAGCTTGATCATTTCTATTATAACATCTACATGGATGTCTTCTTAAGTTATAAAACATAAGGCAGAATTTTATGTGTAAATAGTGTTAAGGTAAATGTGGAAGGTGAACCTTTGACATTTTTTTCTTTAACTGCAAATTAACTTGTCATATACTGTATATCTCCTATGTACTGAAACACACATTTTGAAAAGGATTGTGATGTAAATGTCGACATGTTTTTCTTTAACTGCAAATGAACTTAATTGTGTTATATACTGTATATCTATGTATTGAAATACAAATTTTGAAAAGGATTGCGATGTTGTAAATGCTCTTACCAAAATCAAAAAGGATTGGAAGCAGTTGCTTGCAAACATATATTTAATAGTTCCATCAGTGCCATGACACATAAGCACATAACATGGTTAATAGTTGGATATTTTTACAATATATCACATTAGGTTCATTAATAGCTATGAAAAAGTTATTACCCTTAACAAAAACATACAGTATAACATTAGATCAATTAAATTACCAACAAAGTTAATTCATATTTACATTTTTTTGTACATACAATACAGTAATATAAAAGTACTTCTATTTACAGCCCATCTAGCTTACTCAGGAAATATACAACTTCCAGTTGACAAAAACATCAGACTGGTTTGTCTCCTTTAATGTCAAGAGGTCCCTGATAGTTCGACATGAGGCAGCAGATGGCCCACAGCTGATTCACTGAACCCACTGTGGAAAGAGGAACAAGCCCATCCCAGATATGGTACTCCTTCACCCTCCGTATGGCCCTCTCGACTAAAATCCTCAGCCGGGCGATGGCCTGGGTCTTAAGAGTGTCCTCCCTGCTGAGCTGAGGAGATTTTTACGGGAAGATACGGGAATTTCTGTTTGTTGTTTGAACAAAATGGTACACTGCAATAGCATCTTCTCGAAGATTGTGCCATGCTTCGGTGTTGGATGGGATACTGTTGCGATACAGACACCGGGAGAAAAGAAACAGCTAAATTAACATTCAGCTTTGACCAGGAATCAATATTTATCTAGCTATCATGCACAACAGTATTTGAATAGGTGAGTTACTATACATTCATGAATAAACTAACTGCCTAACAAAGGGTTAGATAGCTAGCTAAGTAAACTTGTTACATTACAGCCAGGCAGCAATGTAACGCTACCTTTTAACGTTATCGGTATCTGGTACTAAGTTGTTGTTAGCTAACGTTAGCCCACTTTTAAGTAACTAAGGCAGTGAACAATTATGAATTAACAATAACGTTAGCAAGTTACAAACCATTGCATATACGTAAACATTATTACTCTTAACTTTACTAATTTAACTTAAACGTACCTCAGAAGAGAAGTCTCAGGTTACGGGCGAACGGAAGTGAAGTTAACCTGCTACGCGGAAAGGCGGAAGTTAGATGACGTCATCGTGAAAAGGGCCTATTGTTTCTCTCTTTCCCTCTCTCCCCCCTCCCTTTCACTTTCTCTTCTTCATTTCCAGTGGCTGAGGAACTGTAAGGACACGTTTCCCAGGTGCCCTGGCGATGGCGTGATTACCTGTCAGCCAGGAGACTCAGAGGAGAAGGTAAGAAGTCAATAAATCCCCATGACAACACGCACCTGTTTCACTGTAGTTTAAAACCATACTATACTATACACTATACTACACACTATACTATATACTATACACTATACTATACTATACACTATACTATACACTATACTATACACTATACTATGCTATACACTATACTATACACTATACTATACACTATACTATACACTATACTATACACTATACTATACACTATACTACACACTATACTACACACTATACTATACACTATGCTATACACTATACTATATACTATACACTATACTACACACTATACTATACACTATACTATACACTATGCTATACACTATACTATACACTATACACTATACTATACACTATACTATACTATACACTATACTATACACTATACTATACACTATACTATACTATACACTATACTATACACTATACTATACACTATACTACACACCATACTATACACTAAACTATACACTATACTATACTATACACTATACTTCACACTATGCTATACACTATACTATATACTATACACTATACTACACACTATACTATACACTATACTACACACTATACTATACACTATACTATACACTATACTATACTATACACTATACTATACACTATGCTATACACTATACTATATACTATAATATATACTATACACTATACTATACACTATACTATACACTATACTACACACTATACTATACACTATACTATACACTATACTATACACTATACTATACACTATGCTATACACTATACTATATACTATACACTATACTACACACTATACTATACTATACACTATACTATACACTATACTATACACTATGCTATACACTATACTATATACTATACACTATGCTATACACTATACTATATACTATACACGATACACTATACTATGCTATACACTATACTATACACTATACTATACACTATACTACACACTATACTATACACTATACTATACACTATACTATACACTATACTATACACTATGCTATACACTATACTATATACTATACACTATACTACACACTATACTATACACTATACTACACACTATACTATACACTATACTATACACTATACTATACACTATACTATACACTATGCTATACACTATACTATATACTATACACTATACTACACACTATACTATACACTATACTATACACTATACTATACACTATGCTATACACTATACTATATACTATACACTATGCTATACACTATACTATATACTATACACTATACTATGCTATACACTATACTATACACTATACTATACACTATACTATACTATACACTATACTATACACTATACTATACACTATGCTATACTATACACTATACTATACACTATGCTATACACTATACTATATACTATACACTATACTACACACTATACTATACTATACACTATACTATACACTATACTATACACTATGCTATACACTATACTATATACTATACACTATGCTATACACTATACTATATACTATACACTATACTATGCTATACACTATACTATACACTATACTATACACTATACTACACACTATACTATACACTATACTATACACTATACTATACACTATGCTATACACTATGCTATACACTATACTATATACTATACACTATACTACACACTATACTATACTATACACTATACTATACAATATACTACACACTATACTATACACTATACTATACACTATACTATACTATACACTATACTATACACTATACTATACACTATACTATATACTATACACTATGCTATACACTATACTATACACTATACTATACACTATACTATACACTATACTATACACTATGCTATACACTATACTATATACTATACACTATACTATGCTATACACTATACTATACACTATACTATACACTATACTATACACTATACTATACACTATACTACACACTATACTATACACTATACTATACTATACACTATACTATACACTATGCTATACACTATACTATATACTATACACTATACTACACACTATACTATACTATACACTATACTATACACTATACTATACACTATGCTATACACTATACTATATACTATACACTATGCTATACACTATACTATATAATATACACTATACTATGCTATACACTATACTATACACTATATTATACACTATACTACACACGATACTATACACTATACTATACACTATGCTATACACTATACTATATACTATACACTATACTACACACTATACTATACACTATACTATACACTATACTACACACTATACTATACACTATACTATACACTATACTATATACTATACACTATGCTATACACTATACTATACACTATACTATACTATACACTATACTATACACTATACTATATACTATACACTATGCTATACACTATGCTATACACTATACTATATACTATACACTATACTACACACTATACTATACTATACACTATACTATACACTATACTATACACTATGCTATACACTATACTATACACTATACTATACTATACACTATACACTACACTATACTATACTATTCACTATCGTCCAGGGTAGGGGAGGGAATGGCCGGCAGGGATGTAGCTCAGTTGATAGAGCATGGCGTTTGCAACGCCAGGGTTGTGGGTTCGATTCCCACAGGGGGTATGAAAAAATA
>NC_059218.1:46741107-46846107 GCF_020615455.1 Coregonus clupeaformis | reverse complement strand
CTGAGGGTCAATATACCTGATACCTGATTGACTCACCTGATGATGCTGACCACACCTGAAGATCTCAACCACACCTGAAGATCTCAACCACACCTGATGATGCTGACCCCACCTGAAGAGCTCAACCACACCTGATGATGCTGACCCCACCTGAAGAGCTCAACCACACCTGATGATGCTGACCCCTCCTGAAGAGCTCAACCACACCTGATGATGCTGACCCCACCTGAAGAGCTCAACCACACCTGATGATGCTGACCACACCTGAAGATCTCAACCACACCTGATGATGCTGACCCCACCTGAAGAGCTCAACCACACCTGATGATGCTGACCCCACCTGAAGAGCTCAACCACACCTGATGATGCTGACCCCTCCTGAAGAGCTCAACCACACCTGATGATGCTGACCCCACCTGAAGAGCTCAACCACACCTGATGATGCTGACCACACCTGAAGATCTCAACCACACCTGATGATGCTGACCCCACCTGATGATGCTGACCACACCTGATGATCTCAACTACACCTGAAGATCTCAACCACACCTGATGATGCTGACCACACCTGAAGATCTCAACCACACCTGATGATGCTGACCCCACCCGATGATGCTGACCACACCTGATGATCTCAACCACACCTGAAGATCTCAACCACACCTGATGATGCTGACCACACCTGAAGAGCTCAACCACACCTGATGATGCTGACCCCACCTGAAGATCTCAACCACACCTGATGATGCTGACCACACCTGAAGATCTCAACCACACCTGATGATGCTGACCACACCTGAAGATCTCAACACACCTGATGATGCTGACCACACCTGAAGATCTCAACACACCTGATGATGCTGACCACACCTGATGATGCTGACCACACCTGATGATGCTGACCCCACCTGTGGATTAAAAGACCTAAGTACCCGAGGGACCAAAGGACAATACCTGAAACACCTGATGAACCTGAGGATTTACCTGACCTGAAATCAGACTCAACCTGTCAATGAAAATACCTGATCTCAGTGAAACCTTAGGATTGACTTACCTGATCGTAGTTACACGTTATAATCATGTGACCTTCTCCCAGCCATACCTCAGAATTGACACACCTGTGGAGTACCCACACCGGAACCTGATCCCAGGCAGCAATAACAAAAAAATCTGCTGAAGAAACTGTTTGAATTAGAATTAACAAACCTGATCTTGATGACAGCTGACCAAGACCTCAACCGGGAGAGACCTGGGGATGATCAAACCGTGAGCTGAAGATTAGAATACCTGGTCTCAGCATTAGCTAGTCCTACCTGGGGAAGACAAGATGGGTACGACATGACCCTGACGAAGGAAGTATCTACCTGTTACCACCAGGTAACCCGGGGAACCTCTACCTTACTGGGTGAATGTCCCAGAGTCACGGCTTCTATTGCACTAACATGGGCTTCTGAGAGGAGGAGCCGTTACTACTACTGAGGGAGAAATTCAATCATGCTGTATATCTGTGAGAGAGGGAGATAAGAGGCCAAGGACTGGAAGGTTATATCTCTCACCACGTGTGTATCTACTGTTTAAAGAGTTTATTTAGGGGAGAACGTGCAATGCATGACCTAGCTGAATGCTGTATTCTAGAATCTACTGGTCTGTTCCAGAATCCCTGGCCTCTAGTTAGCATTGGTTACCTGGACGATGTTTAGTTCTACAACTGACAGAAGGGAGCATTCACGATAAAGACTGTTAGGATCCGTCTGCATCGCGGCCCTCCCCCTTCCACACGGAGCTGCATTGTGTGCAGACAGGATGCAGACCAGTATTCGTGTGTTTAATCCCTTTGCCTGGTTTTGAACCTGAAAGCTTCTTGTGTACTAGTGAACCAGCTCCTCAGACTACTGTAGTACACCCATACATTGTTGTAGCATATCGAACAAATTGTGGGCCTACGTATATACACACACTTGTTACCGTGACCATCCTATATTGTGATGTGTGCGTGTACACACATTAAACACTGAAATACTCCCATAGTCCACTGTAACGTGGACGTGTGTGCTGACATTCACTTGTTTCATGTTCAAAACTAAACATGTTGAGCTACTGTTCAAATAACTGCTGGGCCCTGCTCCAATACTTTTAAGTCCTTAACTTCCATCCTTTCAAGGAATCATTAAGGGTGGGTAGGTCTAAGCAAAAGGTTCAAATACAGAGGTTTGATATATTTAGTGAAGCGGCCAAGGAAGGATGCATTTTTTTTTTTTTTTTAATAACTGTAACAGGGCCATGGGTACTTCCTGTGGTGGTTAGTCACTTGTGATTTTACTTTCGAGTTGTCAGTCTTTAGGCTTATTTATACCCGATTAAGAGCTAACCTACTCCTTACCAGCTTTATCAATTTCTCATGTTCCTTCAATTCAAACCAATTTTAACTGCCATGCATGTATATTGTATGTAATTTTAGAAATGTATTCATAAGATTAATATTTTAGCTGAAAGACACATTTGTATGAGGTACAAAAGGTTTGTGTGCGAGAAGTGTGCATCCAAAAGAAACTGCACTTAAGCATTGTGGTGGAAAAAAAGAGTTCACTTTGTAAATAGTTTTACAGCTTTGTGACGTCGTTGAGTTGATGCCAAGTACAAGTCTCAAAATAAAGACCCCAAAATAATTTCACGTTGTGCGCTTTTGGTGCACTGCCGTTGACAGGAATAAATATTCGTACAGTTTACGGTTGTCTGTCCTTATTGCCCTTTTAAAGAGGAAGTCCAAACAGCCAGGTTGCACCAGTAAATTAGGATATCAGCTCTATATATACACACACACGACTTATAGCAGAGTGCATTGAGGATCTAGTTCATGCACACAGCAAAATGAGCAAATCCATGAAAAAAAAGGTTAATGCTGCAATAAGTTTATTTCATTTTTACAAAAATTGATTCACTCAGTTGATCATGGTGGAAAGGGTATAAAAGTTGTGGCAGGACATTTAAGACATGACCTTGGCAGGTTAGAAACAAGTTGATTACCACCCCCTTGCCAGATAGGTGTCACCTCCCTAACAACCGTGGATAGGATTGGAGGAAGGTTGACCTGACCCTAGGTCTGTAGTTAGGGTAAACATTTACTTCCGTGGCATAGTGTTGTTTATCCTGCCATGTGGGAACGCTCAGAGTAGGATACTGTGGCCCTAGATACTGGTCTAAGGTCAGGTTGTGCATCACTCCAAAAGGGTAAGTTTAGAACTGGTAGTTCCCCAAAACACAGATCTAGGATCTGATTACAGCAATGTTTCACAATCCTGGGGACCCAAAGGGGTGCAGTCAGGTGTTAGAGCAAAGGCAAATAGGTGCACCCCTTTAGGTCCAGGATTAGAAAACTGGTTTACAGCCATCTTCTTCTAACCACTGATCCAAGTTCAGATACATCCACCAAAAAGTTAAGGACGGTTAGCGATGGGCTAAATCTGATCCTAGATCTGTGGTTAGGCCTGTAGCAGGGATGGTTCAGTTCAGACAATGTATTTGTAGCTGTAGGTAGTGTCACAGGAAATCCTCTTTCCCCGGCAACGGCCACACAGGTCCTGTCTATGAGGCCTCTTCATGTCAATGTGCCTCTCCTTCTGCTCACAGCAGCACCGGGTCTGGGAACACACCTGAGGGGCACAGGAGACCAGGGAGGATATCATTAGAGCAACATTGACCTCTGCTGGTGAAGAGGGGGGGGGTTAGACATGTCAGTTCACCTGTATCCATAACACAAGACAATGAAAGTAAAAAAAGACATGACATCTTGAAAGTTTAATTGTTTTAGCGCATGACATCACCTTGCACTGGATAGACTCCACTCTGTAGGGGTTGAACCCCACCTGGCACTTACGGCAGAGCTGCTTGAAGTACACCTGAGATCAGAGGGGTGACAACCACGTGAAGGGGAGGATAAAAACATGTCATTCATCAAACTTAGAAAGTATTTGAAGAAATGACAGCCAGAAATAGGCAGTGGACAGTGTTACTGTCAACTCAGGCTTGTCAGATGGGTAAAGAACGAAAGGATGGAAGCAGCGCTCATGAAGGCCTACTGACCATAATCTTAAAACTAATATTTCTCATTTGGCAGAGATACAGTGGTTGTCAGCGTTACCTTACTACTTCCAGAGATGCACCACACATAGGCACTCTCCCACCGGACGTTACACTGGCTGCAGTGAAAAAACCCATACTTCTGCTCCAGAAACTACAGAGGGGGAAAGTTAATCAATTAAATCGAAATCTCTAAAACATGCAACATCCTATGCAGGATGACTGGCACTTCAAGTAGGCTTGTGCATAAAAGGGCATATTGGTGACAAATTGGACGCATTGTAGATAGAACTACACAGTACGAAATAAGGTATTCCTCAATTCATGTTCAAGAACTCTACAGAATCGATTCTAAAATTCTTATTCTCCCCTCGTATAACATCCGGGAATGACTGACCTGAAAGTTGAACCCTTTGGGCATCTGGTGGAGGGGTTTCCTGACATCCGCACGCGGGTTTTCCGGTCTACCCTTGTCCTCCGTGGTGTTCTGCTCGGTAGCGTCGGCCTCGCCATCCTCGTCACTACCCCCGTTGCCGTCCCCCTCTCCTCCCTCACAACACGCGCTGTCATCCTGTGTTGTCACCGGCAGCGCGAAGAACCGGCGATCAAACACCGGAGAGTAGATAGCGAGGGGTCGCGAGAAGCGCACGTTGTTTACCGGAGTGCTCGGCAACGCTTTCCCGTCCAGAGAAGACACCGCTGAGGGACTCTGTTGGCACTTCACAGGCGACTTCGAAAATTTCCTCTCCCGGTAAAACAGCGTCTTGGGTCCTAGGGAACACTGGACCATCGCGTCGACCTGGGCGTTGACCTGAACCCCGAACTCCTTGGTGTTGGCCTTCCGGAGACGAGGGGTAAGGTTGGGGTTCACCTGAGACAGGATGGCCTTCAGCTGGGCCCGCTTACACACGTCAAGGTAGTCCAGCGCTTCCGGAGGCACGTAGATGCTCCCCTTACCCCAGGTGTGAGGCTTGAACTTCGGGTTGCCATGGAGGATAGGCGCCATCATGGGACCGCAGCCTGGATAGCCATTAAAGTTGAACGGAGAAAACATAAACCCCTCCATCGTGTATAGAAGACAAAGGGCGTCTGCTGTGCTTTATATGTGCACGTCCGTCCTCCAGTCAAGACGTCACCCACAGCGCTAATTGGGCCAGACATGTTGGATGATTAGCCGGTCAAGTGAGGACAGGTGTGTGCACTGGGAACCGCGCTTAGTGAGGGGACGCTCAGGCCCTGTTTGAATATTTCCAGTGTATCCTCCCTTTAGTCCTTGCTTCCTTCCCTCGTCCCTTCTTTCCTTCCTTCCGCACTCTCTTATTTCCTTTCTGTATTCCATCCATTCTTACATTCCGTTATTTTTCCTTCCTTCATTATTTGGGACAGTTAATGATCTAACATGTTTTGACTGTGAAGTGGAAAATGACATCTACGGTAAACTCAGACCGTAAACGCTAGTGATGCGTCGTTCGCGAACGAACAGCTCTTTTTGGTGAACGTCGGGAGCCGAATCGCATCGGTGAAAGAGCCGTTTATTTGGCTCCCTGATTTACATACTGCTACTATTTTATATTTATTATTTTTTATTTAACCTTTATTTAACTAGGCAAGTCAGTTAAGATCAAATTATTATTTACAATGACGGCCTACCCCGGCCAAACCCGGACGAGGCTGGGCCAATTACTACTGCTTTTTGAGCTCAAAACAACGTTTTTACTGCAGATACTTAAAATAAATAATTATCTAAAGAGGATGAATCCTCACTGCAGAACCAATAACTAATGGGGAGAGCGCATCAATCTGGTGCATGCTGATTTTTTTCAGGGGGTAAAAAAAATAAGTAATTTTTTTGCAGGCCATCTAATTTGGCCATGTAAAAATGTATTTGAACGCGCATTTCACTATGAGATAATGGTAGCCTACTTTTTGGGGTTTACATGGGAGATTTTAACTTTTTTCATGGTTCTAGGTCGATTTTTAAGCCTTTTGAATTAAGAGCCGTTTGTGAGCCAAATAGGCTGGCTCTTTTACGGGAACAGAGCCAAATGAGCCGGCTCACCGAAAATACTCGGAATGCCCAACTAGTGAACGCTGTGCTAGATTTTTGGCAGCATTTCATTAATCTAAAGAAGTTTCCCCTCCTTCTGTTTCCTTTCCTTAATCTGCACTGGCCTGAAATAATTTGCTAAAAGTGACAAATAGCTATTTCATGGCACCTAATCTCATGAAATACAGAAGGGCTATACAGTATTTACTTGCATGTAATCAGCATCGACATTAGACTGATATAATACCAGAACTGTTATGACGGTTTGGTTGGAGACAGCAGCTGGCAATGAATTATTGGGTTAACCTACAAGGACATGGGGTGTCTCATCCTGCGATAGGGATTTTACAGGCATGCTGGGAACATGAGAGAAGACGGGAGCTTTGGGTGGATGGGTAATACCCAGGCGAAGGAGATGGGACTGTATGGAAGGGAGTTTAGTCCAACGGTAGTTATTCCTGTAAATCCACCATGGCTACTCCCGCCTCCAGTAGTTGAGCTAGAAATGTTGGAGAGACTACAGAAAGATAGGGAGGGTGTTGATCCAGCTGGTTTCTTTAAGAGACGTCTGAAAACTGTGTATCGGGATTTTGTGGCCATTTACACAGATGGTTCAAAAGATCCAAGGACAGGACGTACTGGGTCAGTATTTGTAGTGCAGGAATGTGGGGTGGAAGTCAGGAAACGTGTTACAGATCATCTGGCGGTATATACGGCGGAGCTGATGGCCATACTGTTGGCCTTGCAGTGGGTGGAGGAAGTCAAACAAGACAGAGTAGTTATTTGCTCTGATTCATGTGCAGTGTTAATGAGTCTCCAGTCCTTTAGCTCACGTAGCAGACAAGACCTGCTTTATGAGGTGCTACAAACCCATGACAGGATTAGACAGATGGGTATACAGATAAGATTTACTTGGGTCCCAGCCCATGTTGGGGTGGAGGGGAACGAGGCAGAAGATGAACAGGCTAAACAAGCACTTAGTAGTGGGGATGTTGATGTTGAAGTTTCAATGAGCAAGGCAGAGGCAAAAATACTGATATATACAGTGATGGTGCAGAGATGGCAGGAGCAGTGGAATATAGATAATAAGGGAAGGCATTTATTTAAATTACAGAGGAAAGTCGGGGAGGGGAGGACGGCAGGAAGGGAAAAGAAGAGAGGAGGCTATATTTACAAGATTAAGGGTGGGACACAGCCAGTTGAATAAGACATTACATGTGATAGGAACGCATCCATCAGGGAAGTGTGATTATTGTCAGGAAATAGAGACTGTGGAGCACGTATTGTAAATCGCTCTGGATGAGAGCGTCTGCTAAATGACTAAAATGTAAATGTATTGCTACAGTGTGGGCAGTATCAGAGGGAAAGAGAGAGGATTATATTAAGTATGAGGGAGAAGGGGATACAGGAAATTAGCTTAAAGAGTATGTTGAGTAGAACGTCATTAGATATAGTATCAAATATTTTGTTGTCTTTTTTAAGAGAAACGGTGTTGGCAGGTAGGATTTAGTTTATCCCGATCTCTGGCCCACACTCCAGTACGGTAGGTGGCGGTAATGCACCATAAAGTTGGATGCCAACCGATAAACCCCACTGAAGAAGAAGAAGAAGAAGAAGACGGGTTAGTTTCAGTTATTGGGTGGGAGGGCGTCTCTTCTAATCATAAGAGTACAGCTGCCGATGTGCTGTGTACTGTAGTTGGTGGTGTTGCAGTCAGAAGTAGAAGAGAAATGGCGAGCGGGAGAAGACGAAGACAAAGCAGGAAGAACCTGTTCATCCTTCGAGGTTTGCCAGGAGTTGGAAAGAAAGCGACGGCAGAGTAAGCTAGTCAAACCAACCTTTTGGGAGCCTGCCTTATCCCAGGTTTTTTGTCAAAATATGTGTTGTGTTGAGATCGTGGTTTCATTTCCTGAGGGACAGCGGAAATGAAACCCAACACTTTTTTATTTTATTTTTTATGGTGTAGATCAGCTTTAATATTGCAGAAGGATTGTGGCTGCTATCAATGTAATTGAGTGCATAATCCCACATATATTTTGTTGTAAATATACAGTACCAGTCAAAAGTTTGGACACATCTACTCATTCCAGGGTTTTTCTTTATTTTTACTATTTTCTAAATTGTAGAATAATACTGAAGACATCAAAACTGTGAAACAACACATATGGAATCGTGTATAAACCAAACAAGTGTTAAACAAATCTAAATATATTTTAAGTTCTTCAAAGTAGACACCCTTTACCTTGATGACAGCTTTGCACACTCTTGGCATTCTCTCAACCAGCTGTATGAGGTAGTCACCTGGAATCCATTTCAATTAACAGGTGTGCCTTCTTAAAAGTTAATTTGTAGAATTTCTTGCCTTAATGCCTTTGACCAAATCGGTTGTGTTGTGAAAAGGTAGGGATGGTATACAGAAGATTGCCCTATTATGGTAAGGACAACTCAAGTACAGTGGGGAGAACAAGTATTTGATACACTGCCGATTTTGCAGGTTTTCCTACTTACAAAGCATGTAGAGGTCTGTAATTTTTATCATGGGTACACTTCAACTGTGAGAGACGGAATCTAAAACAAAAATCCAGAAAATCACATTGTATGATTTTTAAGTAATTAATTTGCATTTTATTGCATGACATAAGTATTTGATACATCAGAAAAGCAGAACTTAATATTTGGTACAGAAACCTTTGTTTGCAATTACAGAGATCATACATTTCCTGTAGGTCTTGACCAGGTTTGCACACACTGCAGCAGGGATTTTGGCACACTCCTCCATACAGACCTTCTCCAGATCCTTCAGGTTTCGGGGCTGTCGCTGGACAATACGGACTTTCAGCTCCCTCCAAAGATTTTCTATTGGGTTCAGGTCTGGAGACTGGCTAGGCCACTCCAGGACCTTGAGATGCTTCTTACGGAGCCACTCCTTAGTTGCCCTGGCTGTGTGTTTCGGGTCGTTGTCATGCTGGAAGACCCAGCCACGACCCATCTTCAATGCTCTTACTGAGGGAAGGAGGTTGTTGGCCAAGATCTCGCGATACATGGCCCCATCCATCCTCCCCTCAATACGGTGCAGTCGTCCTGTCCCCTTTGCAGAAAAGCATCCCCAAAGAATGATGTTTCCACCTCCATACTTCACGGTTGGGATGGTGTTCTTGGGGTTGTACTCATCCTTCTTCTTCCTCCAAACACGGCGAGTGGAGTTTAGACCAAAAAGCTATATTTTTGTCTCATCAGATCACATGACCTTCTACCATTCCTCCTCTGGATCATCCAGATGGTCATTGGCAAACTTCAGACGGGCCTGGACATGCGCTGGCTTGAGCAGGGGGACCTTGCGTGCGCTGCAGGATTTTAATCCATGACGGCGTAGTGTGTTACTAATGGTTTTCTTTGAGACTGTGGTCCCAGCTCTCTTCAGGTCATTGACCAGGTCCTGCCGTGTAGTTCTGGGCTGATCCTTCACCTTCCTCATGATCATTGATGCCCCACGAGGTGAGATCTTGCATGGAGCCCCAGACCGAGGTTGATTGACCGTCATCTTGAACTTCTTCCATTTTCTAATAATTGCGCCAACAGTTGTTGCCTTCTCACCAAGCTGCTTGTCTATTGTACTGTAGCCCATCCCAGCCTTGTGCAGGTCTACAATTTTATCCCTTGTGTCCTTACACAGCTCTCTGGTCTTGGCCATTGTGGAGAGGTTGGAGTCTGTTTGATTTAGTGTGTGGACAGGTGTCTTTTATACAGGTAATGAGTTCAAACAGGTGCAGTTAATACAAGTAATGAGTGGAGAACAGGAGGGCTTCTTAAAGTAAAACTAACAGGTCTGTGAGAGCCGGAATTGTTACTGGTTGGTAGGTGATCAAATACTTATGTCATGCAATAAAATGCAAATTAATTACTTAAAAATCATACAATGTGATTTTCTGGATTTTTGTTTTAGATTCTTTCTCTCACAGTTGAAGTGTACCTATGATAAAAATTACAGACCTCTACATGCTTTGTAAGTAGGAAAACCTGCAAAATCGGCAGTGTATCAAATACTTGTTCTCCCCACTGTAAGCAAATAAAAACGACAGTCCATTTCTTTAAGACATGATGGTCAGCCAATCCGTAAAATGTCAAGAACGTTTTTCAAGTTTCTTCAAGTGCAGTCGCAGAAACCATCAAGCACTATGATGAAACTGGCTCTCATGAGGACTGCCACAGGAAAGGAAGACCCAGAGTTACCTCTGCTGATGAAGATAAGTTCATTAGAGTTAACTGCACCTCAGATTGCAGCCCAAATAAATGCTTCACAGAGTTCAAGTAACAGACACATCTCAACATCAACTGTTCAGAGGAGACTGCGTGAATCAGGCCTTCATGGTCGAATTGCTGCCAAGAAACCACTACTAAAGGACACCAATAAGAAGAAGAGACTTGCCTGGGCTAAGAAACATAAGCAATGGACATTAGACCAGTGGAAATCTGTCCTTTGACCTCAACCCACTTGAGATGTAGAGATGGTTTGGGGTGAGTTGGACCGCAGAGTGAAGGAAAAGCAGCCAACAAGTGCTCAGCATACGTGGGAACTCCTTCAAGACTGCAGCAGCATGAGAGCTTGGAGAAGCCTAATTACTGTGACTAAACGGTCATGTGGAATTTCACTGCCTTCATGACTCGTAAAACGGTCACCACAACAGCCCCAGTCCCAGCCTTCAGATACCCTCAACCCCTCCCATCTATCTCTGAAGACCATCCAGTTTTCATTTCTATCAGCCATATATTTTTCCACTGTGCTGTGATGTTTCTTAAATGTTCTGAACCTTTCTATTCTCATAGTTTCTACAGATTGTAAATTAAAGATAAACACCTTTGCTAATAGTATTATTATATTATTGATCGATTGACTATCAAATTACCCAGCAGTTCTATTTGAAGAGTTAGCTCTAAGTAAATGTTGAATTTTTCAGCCATTCCTGAACCTGCGATCAAAAACAAGCTACGTATGGGCAGTACCAATATAAGTGATCTAATGATTCTGTCTCTTCACAGCAAAATCTGCAGAGCTGGGATAGTTGTATACCCCATATATATAACATTCTGTTGGTTGCAAGAATTTTGTATAATAATTTAAATGGAAAAACTCTACGTTTTGAATCCAGCGCCGTTTTGTGTATCAGTACATTTTTATTTATGTAACCTTTATTTAATTAAGCAACTCAGTTAAGAACAAATTCTTATTTACAATGACGGCCTACTTGTAAAGCCCCCCCCCCAGCCAAACCCTACCCTAACCCGGACGACGCTGGGCCAGTTGTGCGCCACCCTATGGGACTCCCGATCACAGCCGGTTGTGATACAGGCCGGGATCGAACCCGGGTCTGTAGTGACGCCTCTAGCACCGCAGCCTTAGACCGCTGGGAGCTTAAACCGGCATCGTGTTTTGTGTATCAGTTCATAAACCATGTGCCATGGAATCGGCACATCGACAATCTCCTATCAACTATTTTGCAACCTGTATGGTGCAGCTGTCAATGTTTTGGTCCTTAAATGGAACTGGTGTACTTTTTTATTTATCACAATTTTCAGAGGATTTGGTCTTTAATGCAGGGTCAAGAGACAAGTTCCTTACCTTCTCCCCTTTCCACTTGCCTCCTCCATTTTTGCGGTGTTGCTGCAATCAGTTGGTTGTAATTTTGATTAGACATAAACACTTCATTTGTAAAATATAAATATATAATTTCCTTCTGTTTTCCAGAAATCTCTGTGTTAAATATGCAAGACATGGAATAGAAGGAGGAATTTTCTCAGCTGACAAGTACCATGCAATGTCCAACTACGACTGTAGATACTTTCATTGCAACCATCGGCGGAATAGAGAGGATGGTGTGTATTGGGTGGTGTAAGCCTATTGGGTGGCTGGGGGCGGGGGCGGGGGCAGAAACGATCTGCTTTTAATGTCATTACACAGGTAGTTTGTTCTTCTTCAAAGTTCTGTTTCTCTGTCTTGTTTTGACAGTTTTTAAAGCCTTGAACAGAGGTGTGGATCCGATCATCGTTTACAACACAAACATTTCTCTTTGGGAGATGTGGCCCTATGTCCACATGGTGAGGACCTGTGTGTGTGTGTGTGTTTTGATATGTGTATGATTTCTAGTTTAGTTAGTCCCACCTACCAGGCATTACAGAGACAATTAATGTTATTTTTGAAACTCTCCACTTATTTTCTAGTCAGTGTCACATCCTTTGTATTTCAGAAGCTAAACGGCATCTGACTAACCACAAGACTGGTTGAAGCTTGTTTCCAGATTACTTCCTACTAGGTGGTGCTGGAGGCAGAGTCAGATAGTTTCCTCTTGGTTAGACATGTTGTCGATAAATCTGACACGTTATTCTACTTTTTACAATGTAATTAATATCCCAATTGGTCCTCTGACAGACAGACAACAGATTAAACAGATTCATGTCATAATAAAGTATTATTTCATCTCAGGGGATGCAACAGGGTGACTATCACATTACTATAATGGAGCTGCCTAAAGGCTATCCTCGAAACGCTTTCTCCATCAACAAGCTCTACAGGTCAGAAACAACCTCTTCATAAATAGCCTACATTCTCACAGTCTACACACAGTACATGTGCATTGGGGCAGGATTATTTACAAGAATTTCGCTACACCCGCAATAACATATGTGAAATATGTGTATGTGATCCAATAACATTTGATTTGATTTGATTTAGTATACTTGTTTACCGGTTTTAAAACCATCAATAGATTGATATTAATTATCTATAAATTATACATCATTTATCAATAAATTCAATGATAAAAAGCTGTGTTTTCTCCCTATAGTTGGTGTCGTGGTAAGATACCCAAACAAAAGTTCAGGGACTTTCGGGATCGCTGGGAAGAAGCTTACAACATCTGGGATGTACTTAACGACAGCTACTCCATAAACTTCTGGGTGCAAAGTGAAGAGGAATGGAACGTCGAGTGATGAAGACATGCTGCACTTCTCTTTTGTGTGAACAACTACTTTTTCTTAGCTTTTTTTAAAGAAAACACACAAACACACACACACACACACACACACAAACAAACAACTAATGCCTTGCTGTTGTACTTGTCTTTCTTGCACTGACTCGTAAGTCGCGTCTGTTAAATGACCAAAATGTCAAATGTAAATGTTTACATAGCCTAGTCACCCGTCTGTTGCTGACTCGCCAACTGCTACTGTCTTCGGTGTGACCATAGGACTATAGGAGTTGGCAAGAGCACAAACTGATCTGGGACCAGGCTACAGTAGCCTATACAGTACTTAAATACAAACAAATATTCAAATGTATTGAAAAACTTATAAGAAATAGTTTTCCAAGGTATTGACTGTATTGAAAAACCAAGGCTTTTTCCAAATACCCCGGTATCGTGTATATACAGATATACGTTTCTTTTTAATAATGATTGCAGCATTATACAGTACAGAAAAGTGGACTGTGCTGTAGGCTACTAGATTTAATTAAAACAGAGGTGATGGAGGTACCAAACTACGAAGACAAACATTTTCCTACTGTGCTATTGCTATTGCTATTGCTATTACACACAACAACTCTGCAGAAAGACACCTATTGGTCTAAAATTAGTTCCTTCTTTTCTGATGTTTAAAAATATGTAATTTACTTTTACTTTACTTAAATAAATAAAAAATCTACAAGTTTGCATCTACAATGTTCTGTTTGTGACTTCAGTATGCTCTGTTGTCTAAGATGGTCCCTCATCAACGTCACCATATAATGACTTGCTGGTGCGACGCCAGACACGAGAGGAGAGTCCCCTGGTTTCCTAGGTGGTTGGGTCCTGGTTTGAATTTCTATGGTTGGGTCGGTAGCCAACTATTGGGTGAACTGTATTTGACCCTAGACTACTTGACTGTCCGGAAGTTGGAGCTCTCGACAACACAATAGTGTCAGAAAGGAGTAGTAACGGTTTTTACGAAGTTGTTGTAACCGTAAGCGACCAGATAGTGGCGTGGAAAAAATCACACCAGAACTTTGCGACAGTCTTGTCTCTTGAGTGCCTCATCTTCAGGCCACAGTCTGAGGACACATACAGAATATTTCTTTATAGTCTGGTAAGAATGTTGTTGTTGGTACTGTCAGTCATTAAAGCTTTACGCATCCAGTCAAGTTTTGCAGAATTGTTTTCAATGTCAGGGAAGATGTGTTTGGATAAATGTGAACATAATATCTGCACCATAGCAGCTCTGTCAACGTCACCTGTAGAAAGGTTAGCGTCGAGCTGCTTGAAAAATCATATATCCCCATCTTCACATTTCCTCTCCCAGAGTTTGATCTTCTTCATGAATCCACACACTTTGTCATACAGATGTATGATCTTAATTTGATCACTCTTTTGGTCCTCTGTAGCTGAATTGGTAGAGCATGGCGCTTGTAACGCCAGGGTAGTGGGTTCGATCCCCGGGACCACCCATACGTAAAAATGTATGCGCACATGACTGTAAGTCGCTTTGGATAAAAGCGTCTGCTAAATGGCATATTATTATTATTATTATTTTCTTGCTGAGAATTTCCCTTCACATCAGGAAATGCAAAATTGTAGTGTTTTCAAGGTTTAAAAATGCTTCTAACGTTTGTAATTGCCACGTTAAAATGTCAGAATTGATTTGCCCAAACGAAAAATGTATCAACCCCTACAAAAAATGTCAATTTATTATAGTCCACATAATAATTCACATTTCCTGTTGCTGCAGGATTATTTTCTTGCTGTAGCAAACTGGCTCAAATTAAGATCCTACATCTGTACATGTTTAGAAGATGTGTGTCTTTAGCTTGCAGAGTTAGATTCAGCTTGTTCAGTTTGCTGAACATAGCAAGATAGGCTAGGCGGGCTACCCAGTCTGTGTCCTCCAACACAGCCACACGGGGTTGCGAGTACTCAGACAGAAAATCACTTACTTTGCCGCTCAGCTCAAAAAGCCTCTGTAGTGTTTTCCCTCTGGATAGCCAATGGACGTCGGTTTGAAGCACTAGCTGCTGGTGCTCAGTCCCACTAACGTCACAGAGCCTTTTAAACAGTCGGCATCCCAACGTTCCTTCATGAACAGCCCCCCTTGAGCTTCCCATTGGTTCCTGCATTAACACCACTCCTCAAGCAGCCCATTGGTTCCTGAATCAACACTGTCTACCGGTGTATGGCTAGTTAGCTACCGTTGTCATCCCTGCCGCTTCTTCTGTGGGGTTTATCGGCGGCTGGCATCCAACATTATTGTGCATTAGCCCCACCTACTGTACTGGAGTGCCCCCGCCTCCCGCCTGTCCTAACTTAAAAATGGACCAATGGAAGTATAAAGAGGGGTTCAGTGGGAACGGCCACATGCAGGAGCGACCTGGCTTGCAGGCCGCAATTGCACCCTCCTCAACCGCAGAGCAACTTTTCCACCACTTCGACAATATCAACGCCCTACGGCACACCGTGTTATTTGACAATGGTACAGTCTTCGGTGCATCAGCTGCTGTCTGATCAATCATAGTTTCTGCAAGGATACAAGCAGCAGGCACTCAAGATCAACGGACGGGCAGAGGCCAGGGAGACAAAGCAATGCGCAGCTAAAGTAAAAAAGTAGTCCTATAAATATAAAATCAAGTTTCACACCAGTGAAATAACTTGAACTTAGTTTTTTTCTTCACATTTTTGAAAATCTTCCCATGTACCCCTAGGGGTACGCTAACTCCCAGTTGGGAAACAATGCAGTAGAGGAATGCAGTGCTGAGGCTGAGGGCTCGTAATGAGAACGACTGGCTACTACTCTGAACTGTCTGTGGTCGAGCTTTCTGGCGCCCAGAGCTGCTGAAGCAACACCCAAGTGGGCGCCATACATTGAGAAGTGGCTACACGGTTCCCAGAGTGGCGCTGTACAAGATCGTCACCAGACTCCATCTTCATCAACACTCTCCCTGACCACCTTCCTCTGATCAAGCCATGTACTGTCCCTCTCCATC
Source organism: Coregonus clupeaformis (assembly GCF_020615455.1). Classification (NCBI taxonomy): domain Eukaryota; kingdom Metazoa; phylum Chordata; class Actinopteri; order Salmoniformes; family Salmonidae; genus Coregonus; species Coregonus clupeaformis. Next base: position 46,829,980 of record NC_059218.1, on the reverse strand, counting down.
TTTGGAGGATGCATGCCCTCAAAGACTTGGCCTCTATTTGTTGACCTAAACAACGATAGCTAGGCAACTCATGACGATGTATTGGTTGACCTTGCCAACTATAGCTAGGCTACTCATGACGATGTATTGGTTGACCTAGCCAACTATAGCTAGGCTACTCATGACGATGTATTGGTTGATTTAGCCAACTATAGCAAGGCTAATCATGATGAATTGCTTGTTTGTTTCTTTTGATTCGCTTTGAGATTGGGATGAAAAGCGCTATATAAATGGAATCAATTAGTATTATCCCAAAAATGGTTTATTTATTTTAGTAGAGTAAAAAGCTCTGACGAAGCCCAAGAGGCCGACACGTTAGGTTCAGTAAAAAAAAAGTGATACTAGGAAGAGCAGTGTATAGGTTTGTTTTTTCTTTCAACTTAACTAATTGTTACCATGCACCTGCAACAACATAGTTCAGATGTACGTGTTAATTTTTTTAAATGTTGAATAGTTGAAAGTAAAAACACACCAACAGTAGATGGACCGGTATCAAATAATGTGTTTTATTACAAACAAACAAACAAAACACTTTTCTATGACAACAGAAATCCACATTGTTTTTTTTAAAAAAGGACTTCACCAAAAAAACTGTAGAACATTTATGAATTAATAAAATAAATGCAAAAAATACATAAAACTACTTCTTAATCACGGCCTCTAAAATGGCCATAAGGCATGCCTCCCTGGCAGTCACATACTTTCTCCAGACTCCACGTCTGGACCCTTCTGGGAGAGGAGGTGATGACCGGTGCGGTGATGGAGTACCTCGTCCATCACCGCATACGACTTCAAGGCTGTGGCCTCATCTCACTCCGTGCTGACTCCGATGAGGGCGAGCTTTCAGCATCCATCATACTACACGTAAAGGCCTGTAAACTGTACATTTTTAAATGGGCAATTGCAGTACATTTCTCTGGAATACTTGCACCTTTTCCACATTTTGTTACGTTACAGCCTTATTCTAAAATTGATTTAAATAAAAACAAATCTACACAGCAATCTACACACAATCTCTGACTATGCAGACCGGGACTCTGGCCGTTACTTAAATCCCAAAAGACTTACAACCTTTTGGGAGACGCACAGAGACACTAAAATAGTTTGTTAAATAATTCACATAACAGCTTGGTCCTTCTGAGCCGGACTCCAATACCCTGTTTCTGTCATTCCAGGTAACTCTGAAAACCGTCGACGGGCGAATGATACATTCGTAAATAGAAAGTCCTGCCCTTTGACATTAAGGGTTAAAACAGGCCAGAGGACACCTGATTAATGACAGAGACGGTGACGGAATCCAAACCTACATTGAATCTCGGCTGCAAGGATAAGGTCAGTAGTCTTTATTCATTAACTTGGTGAAATTGATTGGAGGACTTGCTAAAATATTAAAAAGTAGCAAATTGATCAATGCGTAGCCATTTTAAGTGAAATGTGGGGTTGACTGTCAGGAATTATCAAGATTACATTGTGAGGATAGACTCCTCCGTAGAGTAGGAGATAATTCTGGGGGACTAGTCAACCTGGTGGTGGGTCCGTAATGATTCACGGTAATAGGCCATTACCAAAAGAAACTACCCAGTGTTGAAATAGAAGGAACTATTAAAAGTACACCTATGGGATGTAACCTGTAAGAGATTATTGAGCAGTCAACAAATAATCCGGGTTAAACAAATACAAAAAAGTACACCAGAAGGAATTAAAATAGCATGTGTGAGAAATAGAATATTAGTTAAGTCAAAAGTCACAAACAACTGTAGATTTTGCTGTAACTCTATCCGTTCTGGAGCCTTATAAACTCCAGGTTACCGATACAACACCAATAATCATGTAAGGTTGTATACGTGTGAGACCTAATGTTTGCTCAAAAGTCACATGAATAATTCCAGGTGGTTGTATAGAGGAGGGAGAACCCATTCCTGTTGTATGAGACTGTCAGGAATTATCAAGATTACATTGTGGGGATCAATCCCTCTGTAAAAGTATGAGATAATTCTGGGGGACTAGTCAAGACTACATATACAGGGAGAGGTGGTTGTATAGAGGAGGGAGAACCCATTCCTGTTGTATGAGACTGTCAGGAATTATCAAGATTACATTGTGGGGATCAATCCCTCTGTAAAAGTATGAGATAATTCTGGGGGACTAGTCAAGATTACATATACAGGAAGGGGTGATTCAAGGTGTTGTTGTGTGAAGCTATTTTTAATTACTTGTTAAATTGACTTGTTATATAGAAGAGGTGGCTAAGGGATTTTTAACAGTACCAACCATGGGGGGGCAAATCCTCACAAGAGGTCCCAGAATTTACTGGGGACGAGAAATACTTGATGTAATTAAAATGGAATCCAGGGATAGAAGAAATCTCCATTATGTAACCAGGTGGAGGGAGAGGTATGGTTTTGAGGGACGTCTAGACGCAGATAAACTCGAATCCATGCTTAAACAGATACATAAGGTGTGTAAAGGAGAAATAAGCAGTGAGAGAGAGAGAGAGTAGGAGGGGGCCAGTACCCAATGATAGCCTTACCTAATCTATTGGCGGGGAATGAAAGGGGCCCCAGCAACCTTAGATGTATACAGTAATAATAATATGCCATTTAGCAGACAGGCCATGAACACAGAGGACGTGGCCAGAGCGGTAGAAGGAATGACCCACCCCAAAACAGGAATAGTAAGGTTTGGGCTGCCGTTAGAGGGCAGTGGGTTTCAGGGGATGCCCAGAGGACACTTTTGCCATGGGCCGATTACGGAGAGTATGTTGGGAAAATAACTGAATTGTGTAATAGCCTCAGAGAGACATGCAATCCATCATGAGCAGAATAACAGACAGAACAGAGCCAAGAAAGAAGAGGAAGATGCAGAGTAACTAATTGCCACTCTGGGAGAGATGGCGGGTAGAACTAGAAACTTAGGAGAGAGAGGAGATAAGGCAGGAAGAAAAGAGAAGTGAGTGAGAGGGAAAGAGAAGTGAAGGTTGAGGTCTCCGTGCCTCCCCCAGAGCAGAGGGCAGAAAGGTTATATCCAAACTTGGCAGACCAGGCATGGAGAGAAAATCCAGATGATGAATATGTAGGGAGGAGAAGGAGAGTGCAGGGGAATAATGTTGCCCCCCCCAACCGGCCCCACCTCCCTATGAGGAAGAAGGGGCTGGAGGAGGAAGGGAAGATGAAGGTGAGGAAGAGCCAGAGGTAGAGGAGTACCAGACAAGGGCAGAGAAAGTCAGACAGGAGAGAAAAGAGAGAAAAGAGAGAAGAGAGAGAGAGAGAAGTCCATCCCCCAGCTTTGAGCGTGAGGAAGAGGAAGATAAGGCGTGACTAGTCCTTGAGGGAGAAATAGTAGACTCTAGTAGGGGGAAGACTAAGGAACCCTTTGATCCAAATTGTGAGGTGTTTGAATTGGCTACTATTGACTTAGCACTTCAACAGGAACAGAAACCTTATTTGACATTGACAGTAATGGGTATGAAAATTAAATTCCTTTGTGATACGGGAGCATGCAGGACAGCAACCTGTGCAACAGACAAGCCAGATGGAGTCAGGATTGATGGGGAGAAAATCATAGTGCGATCTGCCTCTGGTCATCAATTTATTGAAAGGTTATCAGCCCCAATAACCCTAAAACATGACCAATCAGGAGGAGAGGCAACCATACCCATCCTGATATCTAAGCTGTGTCGGGTAAATTTACTAGGACGTGATGTAATGACTAAATTGAATGTGGCTGTCATTTCCGCTGAGAGGGGAATGAAAGTACACATAGTCAGAGACAATATGGTGGTCTGTGGGGAAGGGGAGCCATGTTATTGGGATAGGCAAGATTTGTTTAGGGGGGGAATAACTGATATTCCCCGAACCTTGATGGAACTTGCTGATGATGTAGTACCAGGCCCCACTAAAATGTCCCCGATGACCTACACTGTACTCTCTGGTATAACAAACACCCAGGTCCAGATGCAATCTATGAGAAAGCATTATTTAAAACCACAGAAAGGACTATAGCCTTGAAATGGTTTCACTATGACAACACCCACACAGTAGTGGAGGTGGAAATAGGGCCCCAAAGTCAGAGACTGTTCAGGGAAATATGGAGCCCACATGTGTCCCTAGCAAAGGAGCCAGCAGAGGACTGGAAAGACATGGGCCAGTGGGTATCCAAGGGTAAGAGGATCACTGATTGGGTCAATATTGTGAGTGGCGATCAACACAGCCCATCCACAGATAGTACATTTAGATGAGAATAGCAGATGCTGAGGAGAGGAATACCTGTTGACAGAACAACAGGAGTCAGACTTAAAATAAGTTCCAGAGCATTTGTGGTCCCGGGGTCCAGCAGACGTAGGATAAATAAAAGGGGTAATTCCAGTACAGGTGATACCCAAATCTAATCATAGGCCATATCAGAAGCAATACCCTATGAAACCAGAAGCAATAAAAGGTTTGCAGTTTACCAAGAGCAGATTGGGAGGGACCTTGAGGGAGGGCCAATTCCCGGGGAGATAGTGAGGCCAGAAACAAAGGTGCAGTGTCCTGGAAATCACAGTCTGTTTTTTTTTTTTTTTCAGTTCTGCTGGGAGTACATTGGATGATGGGGTTTTGTGTTGAATTAGAGACAGTGAGACTATTAGTCAATACCTAGGAGAGAAGAGAGGTTACGGTAGCAAAGACAGACAAGAAGGAAATGGTAATAGTGGAGACAGGAGTGAGTGGAAGTGTTACAATTGTGACAAAACGGGACATTTTGCTAGAGAATGTGAGGAACCGTGTAGTTACTGTGCAAGGAAAGGGCACCAGTTAAGAAACTGTAAGCAGAAGGGGAAGAGAGAAATCAGGAGTCCTCATGACCTGGCTGTTTGGTTGTTGTTTTTTAATTGGGGTTTTCAAATAAAAAACAACACACCTAGTATGATGTTTATAAAGCCTTGTTGTTTCAATTTTGGGGGGTTTTCAGCAGGTCAAGGGTGATAGGTCTTAGAGGAGCACTGTCACGCTCTGGCTCCGGGACTTTGTATGTTGAGCCAGGGTGTGTTCGTTTCGTTGTGTTCTGTTTGGTTGGGTTGTCTATGTGGTTGTTTTTCCTTGTTGGTATTGAGTGACTCCCAATCAGAGGTAACGAGTGTCAGCTGTTGGCTCGTTAGCTCTGATTGGGAGCCATATTTAAACTGTGTGTTTTCACCTTGTGTTTGTGGGTTTGTGTTCCGTGTTCAGTCAGTGTTACTGTGGACTTCACGTATCGTCATTTGTTTTGTTGTTGTCGTGTTACGCTTTAATATAATAAAGCATCATGTTCGTGCAACGCGCTGCGCTTTGGTCTACTCATTCGTCAGACGATCGTGACAGAAAAACCCACCATACTACGACCAAGCAGCGTGTCCAGGAACAGGCAGCCTGGACGTGGGAGCAGCGTCGGAGGGACGAGAGGCACCCCCAATAATTTTTTAGGGGGGGGCACAGGGCATGGACGACGGGGCTGACGGAGGCAGAGAAGGGGCGTATTCAAAAGGCCACCAGGTTACGGGGGCCACTGGTCAAAGTAGGGAAAGGAGGTTTAGAGGCACGGCGAGAGGTACTGGGGTGTGTTACCAGTCCGGTCCGGCCCGTTCCAGTTCCCGGAGTAGAGCCAGTGGTGTGTGTCCCCAGTACGGTCCGGCCTGTTACGGCCCCTCGCACCAAATGGACGGTGCGCGTCTCCAGCCCGGTCCGGCCTGTTCCTGCCTCTCGCACAAAGCCTACGGTGTGCGTCGCCAGCCCAGCCCGGCCTGTTCCTGCTCCACGCACAAAGCCTACGGTGTGCGTCGCCAGCCCGGCCCGGCCTGTCCCTGCTCCACGCACAAAGCCTACGGTGTGCGTCGCCAGCCCAGCCCGGCCTGTTCCTGCTCCACGCACCAAGCCTACGGGGTGCGTCGCCAGCCCAGCCCGGCCTGTCCCTGCTCCACGCACAAAGCCTACGGTGTGCGTCGCCAGCCCAGCCCGGCCTGTCCCTGCTCCACGCACAAAGCCTACGGTGTGCGTCGCCAGCCCAGCCCGGCCTGTTCCTGCTCCACGCACCAAGCCTACGGGGTGCGTCGCCAGCCCAGCCCGGCCTGTCCCTGCTCCACGCACAAAGCCTACGGTGTGCGTCGCCAGCCCAGCCCGGCCTGTCCCTGCTCCACGCACAAAGCCTACGGGGTGCGTCGCCAGGCCAGCCCGGCCTGTCCCTGCTCCACGCACAAAGCCTACGGTGTACGTCGCCAGCCCAGCCCGGCCTGTTCCTGCTCCACGCACCAAGCCTACGGGGTGCGTCGCCAGCCCAGTCCGGCCTGTCCCTGCTCTACGCACAAAGCCTACGGTGTGCGTCGTCGGCCTGGTCCAGCCCGTTCCTGCTACTCGCACCAAGCCAAGGGTGCGAGTCGTCAGCCTGGTCCAGCCCGTTCCTGCTACTCGCACCAAGCCAGGGGTACGAGTCGTCGGCCTGGTCCAGCCCGTTCCTGCTACTCGCACCAAGCCAAGGGTGCGAGTCGTCAGCCTGGTTCAGCTCGTCCCTGCTACTCGCACCAAGCCAGGGATGCGAGTCGTCAGCCTGGTGAGGCCCGTTCCGGCTCCACGCATCAAGCCTAGGGTGCGTATCGTCAGCCAGGTCCGGTCCGTTCCTGCCTCACGCGCCAAGCCAGGGGTGCGCGTCGTCAGTCCAGATCCTACCAGCTGGGTCAGATCGGACCGGGGGCGCTACGGGGGGATTGAAGAAGGGTGGTGGTCAAGCCCGGAGCCGGAGCCGCCTCCGAGGAGTAATGCCCACCCAGCCCTCCCCTGTTTGGGTTTTTGAGGCGCGGTCGCAGTCCGCGCCTTTAGGGGGGGGTACTGTCACGCTCTGGCTCCGGGACATTGTATGTTGAGCCAGGGTGTGTTCGTTTCGTTGTGTTCTGTTTGGTTGGGTTGTCTATGTGGTTGTTTTTCCTTGTTGGTATTGAGTGACTCCCAATCAGAGGTAACGAGTGTCAGCTGTTGGCTCGTTAGCTCTGATTGGGAGCCATATTTAAACTGTGTGTTTTCACCTTGTGTTTGTGGGTTTTTGTTCCGTGTTCAGTCAGTGTTACTGTGGACTTCACGTATCGTCATTTGTTTTGTTGTTGTCGTGTTACGCTTTAATATAATAAAGCATCATGTTCGTGCAACGCGCTGCGCTTTGGTCTACTCATTCGTCAGACGATCGTGACAAGCACACAGTGAATTTTATGGACTTTTTTAGGTTTTGGCTGAGTTTGGGGTATATATGATTTCTTATGAGAATGAATGTCATGAGGATTAATGAACACTTGGGATAAGTAACATTTATTAAATATTTAGAATAATGGTAATGTTTGGTATACTATGGGATGGAATTTCAATTGCCTCTGAACTCTGTTTTAACTTTCTGGTGTTAATTAATCATCCACACTGGTAAATTCTAAAGGCATGAGAGGAGGACTTTAAGATAGTTTATTTTACCAATAAATAAAAATAAGGGATGGCAATTGGATGATAAATTACCAATATTACCTAAGTGATTGTTAGGTAGGTGATAATATTGACACATGGGCAGTGACATGTGTCAAAAGGAGGGATGGATGGTAGAACAGATTAGACAACACTTTGTTGCACATGGGATTACTAATTATAAAAAAAAAAAAAGATGTGTTATCTGTGCTCAAAATAATCACCAGGGCAGACAAAGGGCACCTCGAGGGTGAGTATCCTCCGGCTAAGTACCCTTTCCAGCAATTGGAAATGGATTTTATAGAGTTATCACGGAGTGAAGGGAAGAAATTTAGAGTAACCCCAGATAAAGATGGGTTATCCCCCTTTGAGAAAGTGTTTGGAAGACCTTACAGAATGCCACAGTTGGCAGGACCAGACAGGCAGACATAGAACTAGAGAGCACCCTAGCAGAACACGTGAGAAGGTCGTTTATTAACCACACCTGTATGTCAGAGGTTTTGTGCCCCCACAGGTGAATTAAAGGAGAAGGTGACCCACTCTATCTAACCAGGAGACTGAAGCAGGCCTGGCGGGAAGGGCCCTACCAAGTACTGCCTTTGCCAGCAGAATAGCTGAGAGATCCATCTGGGTGCATGTCACACACTGTAAAAAAGGTAAAACCAGCTATACCTGACGAACAAACACAGAGTTAGGAGAAAGATCCGATCACCACTAGGGCTCGGGGGTTGGCTCCTTAACGAAGATTCCCTTACCCTGTCTGATCATCCCTGTGTGAGTTCGATAGAAGGTAAAGCAATGGGTTGGCCTCTGGCATCTGACATGTTCTCAGGGCGAGGGTGGGGATTCACAGGTCTCCTGACGGTAGGTAGCTGTCTGATTGTGGGGGCCATATTCCTAACACACTCAAACCCTCCTGATCCGCCAGAAGTAGTAGTTAACCTAACACAAGTTGATAAAATAATACCTGAGCACAGTCTACGAAGGCATAGGAGACAGCTAGATGTAGGGAAAGGGGAAGTACTAGGGACTGTAGGGAAGGACATCACCTTTGAGGTCTTTGCGGACCAGTTGGGAAGTTGGGGACTACTGGCTGGTAGTATCATAAAGGATGGGAGATATATATGTATGTCACCATGTACATCCTGGGACCATGTTGTTGATCATACCGAGCGAGGGGGATATGTCAATCTCCATACACAGTTTAAGGACAGGTGGAGTATTGTGAAAGTAGGGAATTACCAGAAATGGCAGTGCGACCCATATAAGGGTAGGTACTGTCTGAAAGTCCGAATTACGCTAAAACAGGTAAAGGCTACGGATGAGGGAATGTGGTACATAGGATTTGACCGCAAATGTTGTGGAGACCCATTAGTGGCTTTCTGGGTAGTAATCAACCCAGCAGATGTTACAGACCTGACAAGTGAGATATCCTCTTCAACTGGGGCACCCTATAGAGTAAACCTCTCTGAGGGAGGTAGTGAGACCGGGGCCGTGGTGAAGATAGTGCAAACTATAGACCTGAAGGAAGTAGTACAGGTGGAGACGGGGTACAGGGATCCTAACCTGTGGTTGGAATGGATTCAGTATACGGCAAGAACTATGTCTAAAGAGGACTGTTATGCCTGTGGGACAGCCAAACCAAGGTTAACAACTACTCCGTTCCCCTTGACGGGCTTTAACTCTCCGTCAGGTTTATCTTGCATGATTAAATTGTTCAAGCCACCTGGGAATGTGGTGAAGGAGTCTTGTAGTAACTTGCACTATCTGTATCCCCCGATAACAAAGTCACCCCGACCTAGGTTACCTCCGTTTGAAGTCTCAGGGAAGTCTTACTATTGTTTCTCTAGGACTGATAAAATAGGATACAGGGTAGGGCATCTTAGCTCCTGCTCCCACACAGAGAATGTCACAACTAAAGAGACCATGACTAATCTCTCCTCTTTGTTGCAGCCAGAGGATTTTAGGAACCAAAACCAGGCCCGTGCTGACATCTGGTGGTTGTGTGGTGATGACAGACTGTGGCCTCACCTACATACTAATTGGACAGGAACCTGTGCGCTAGCTCAGCTGGTAATGCTCTTCACTCTCATCAAACAATCAAACGTGTCAGAGACTGGTGAGTTGTCACGTAGAAAGCGGGACCTCCTCCCGGGATCCTTTGATGAAAGGATATATATTGATGGGATAGGAGTACCTCGAGGGGTTCCAGAAGAATTCAAAGCTAGGAATCAGATCGCAGCTGGGTTTGAATCAAGTCTTTTCTGGTGGTCAACAATTAATAAAAACGTAGATTGGATAAATTATATTTACTATAACCAGCAAAGATTTATAAACCACACTCGTGATGCAATAAAGGGATTAGCTGAGCAGACAGCGGCAACTAGCTTAATGACATGACAAAATAGAATAGCTTTAGATATGCTTTTGGCTGAGCGGGATGGAGTTTGTGTTCTGTTTGGATCTATGTGCTGTACTTTCATCCCCAACAATACAGCACCGGACGGGTCCGTGACCAAAGCGCTTCAGGGACTCACCACGCTGGCGAACGAACTGGCTGAGAACTCTGGTATTGATAGCTCCCTAAACGGTTAGTTTGATAACATACAGTGGGGAAAAAAAGTATTTAGTCAGCCACCAATTGTGCAAGTTCTCCCACTTAAAAAGATGAGAGAGGCCTGTAATTTTCATCATAGGTACACGTCAACTATGACAGACAAATTGAGAAAAAAAATCCAGAAAATCACATTGTAGGATTTTTTATGAATTTATTTGCAAATTATGGTGGAAAATAAGTATTTGGTCACCTACAAACAAGCAAGATTTCTGGCTCTCACAGCCTTGTAACTTCTTCTTTAAGAGGCTCCTCTGTCCTCCACTCGTTACCTGTATTAATGGCATCTGTTTGAACTTGTTATCAGTATAAAATACACCTGTCCACAACCTCAAACAGTCACACTCCAAACTCCACTATGGCCAAGACCAAAGAGCTGACAAAGGACACCAGAAACAAAATTGTAGACCTGCACCAGGCTGGGAAGACTGAATCTGCAATAGGTAAGCAGCTTGGTTTGAAGAAATCAACTGTGGGAGCAATTATTAGGAAATGGAAGACATACAAGACCACTGATAATCTCCCTCGATCTGGGGCTCCACGCAAGATCTCACCCCGTAGGGTCAAAATGATCACAAGAACGGTGAGCAAAAATCCCAGAACCACACGGGGGGACCTAGTGAATGACCTGCAGAGAGCTGGGACCAAAGTAACAAAGCCTACCATCAGTAACACACTACGCCGCCAGGGACTCAAATCCTGCAGTGCGAGACGTATCCCCCTGCTTAAGCCAGTACATGTCCAGGGCTGTCTGAAGTTTGCTAGAGTGCATTTGGATGATCCAGAAGAGGATTGGGAGAATGTCATATGGTCAGATGAAACCAAAATAGAACTTTTTGGTAAAAACTCAACTCGTCGTGTTTGGAGGACAAAGAATGCTGAGTTGCATCCAAAGAACACCATACCTACTGTGAAGTATGGGGGGTGGAAACATCATGCTTTGGGGCTGTTTTTCTGCAAAGGGACCAGGACGACTGATCCGTGTAAAGGAACGAATGAATGGGGCCATGTATCGTGAGATTTTGAGTGAAAACCTCCTTCCATCAGCAAGGGCATTGAAGATGAAACGTGGCTGGGTCTTTCAGCATAACAATGATCCCAAACACACCGCCCGGGCAATGAAGGAGTGGCTTCGTAAGAAGCATTTCAAGGTCCTGGAGTGGCCTAGCCAGTCTCCTGATCTCAACCCCATAGAAAATCTTTGGAGGGAGTTGAAAGTCTGTGTTGCCCAGCGACAGCCCCAAAACATCACTGCTCTAGAGGATATCTGCATGGAGGAATGGGCCAAAATACCAGCAACAGTGTGTGAAAACCTTGTGAAGACTTACAGAAAACGTTTGACCTGTGTCATTGCCAACAAAGGGTATATAACAAAGTATTGAGAAACTTTTGTTATTGACCAAATACTTATTTTCCACCATAATTTGCAAATAAATTCATTAAAAATCCTACACTGTGATTTTCTGGAATCTTTTTTCTCATTTTGTCTGTCATAGTTGACGTGTACCTATGATGAAAATTACAGGCCTCTCTCATCTTTTTAAGTGGGAGAACTTGCACAATTGGTGGCTGACTAAATACTTTTTTTCCCCACTGTATTTGGTAAATGGAAAACTATTGTTGTAACTATTCTGGGTGAAGTTATAGCTTCTATGGGTATACTTGTTCTTTGTGGATGTTGTCTTATTCCCTGTGTCTGAGGGTTGGTGAGCAAGGCGGTTTCCCAACAGATGGTGAGATACGGCCCAATCCCGGACTCCGACTGAAGGATATGACCTACCAGGCTTGGTGGAGGACGACGACGATCCAGATAATTTGAGACTGGATGTTTTCCTAGAACTATAAATCTCTAGTTTAAAAGTTATTGTAATGATCTTTTGTGTATTAAAGTCTCATTTTAAGTATGATGTACTAGTTACCATTGCTAAAAAGTAACGTTACGCTTTTAATCATGGGGTAACCCTGATGAACCTGTAATGTTTTTATATGCAAACCAACTTATATACTTTAATGAGTGTGATTCATTTCTATAACAACATATATTTTGTATGTGTGTAATATTTAGTCAAAGGGTGGAATTGATAGATTAATTATTAATGACTAATTATTACACCCTGAAACTGTGTATAATGTATTAGAAATGTGTGAGTATAGGACCAGTAAAGGCCATGGCATTGAGCCACTATTTAGCAATGTGAGTAAGAGTCAGGCCAGACAACAAAGACAACTGAGAAACTAAGATAAAGAGGCCTCCCAATTTAGGGAGGGGAGAAACTGTTATGAAAACATGGTGCAGAATATTGTGAGAACGGCAATAACCGAGTAAAGCAGGGAGTAGGATATGTGTGTGTGTGTGTGTATGTATGTGTGTATGCATGTGTGTATATGTGTGTGTGTGTGAACTGAAGGTCAGTAGAGCAGTTTTAGAGTGGAAAACTACAGCCCGCCTACAGAGGGGAGGGATTTCTTTTTGTATGACGTATGAGTATAAAAGATGGATTCTGAAATTGTGATGGCAGAATTCTCAATGAATAAATATCTCTGACTATGCAGACCGGGACTCTGGCCGTTACTTAAATCCCAAAAGACTTACAACCTTTTGGGAGACGCACAGAGACACTAAAATAGTTTGTTAAATAATTCACATAACAGCAGCATTGAAGGTCCCCAAGAACACTTGCTGTGCAGCAACACTCCCCATCCAACCTAACAGAGCTTGAGAGGATGTGCAGAGAAGAATGGGAGAAACTCCCCAAATACAGGTGTGCCAAGCTTGTGGCGTCATACCCAAGAAGACTCGAGGCTGTAATCGCTGCCAAAGGTGCTTCAACAAAGTACTGAGTAAAGAGTCTGAATACTTATGTAAATGTGATATGACAGTTCTTAATTTTTTATAAATTAGCAAAAATATCTAAAAAAACAGTTTTTGCTTTGTCATTATGTGGTATTGTGTGTAGATTAATGAAGAAAAACTATTTAATCCATTTTAGAATAAGTCTGTGACGTAACAAAATGTGGAAAAAGTCAAGGGGTCTGAATACTTTATGAATGCACCGTGTCTTTGTGATATCGGACAGCTGAGATGATGAGAAGGCATGTAGGTAGAAGATGAGGAAGTAAACTCGGAACGTCGCAGGAAGCGAAAGAACGCCAAAATAAACATTAATCTCAGCGTGGCGAGACTGCGATAGAGACGTAACCTGATCTCAGCATCTGGATGCAGGCAGACAGGATGGGGGGTATTAAACTGTAATATACTAGACTGAGGAACCCAATACCGATCTTCTCTGGTCATAACTATCAACTGTCCAAAGCTATTTGTTCAGAGAGGAAGAATCCGTACCCTCCCTCTATCCCTGCCCTCCTTTTGCTGAAAGACCTGAAAACAGTCACAGGAAAGAGTAAATCAAGAGGGAGTTCATTTTTTTCAACCACATTCTTACTGTGTTCTCTCAGAGCAGGAGAGAGGAGAAGTCCTACCCCTCTTCCCCCGAAACAGCCTGATGCAGACAGGAGACAGATAGCCAATGGAGTGTAGTGCAACTGGGGAACTGATGCATTAAAGCACGCACGCACGCACCACGCACACACACACAGCACAGAGAACCCCGACTTTATCATTATGTCAGCTGTGGAATGATGATTGAGTCAAGCCACAACACAGAGTGGTGTTGTCATTGTTTTTGAGTGGCTCTAAATGACACCTGTTCCTACTAGAGGATGCTCGTTGGGAAATCCTCCGTGTGATTGTTCTACGAGGCTGGTCCACTGGAAACCATCCACGTTTGATCTAAAGTTAAAATTCCCTTCAACATATTGTGGACAAATAAATGTCATTAGGTCACAGCCAGGAGGTTACAGCCATGAGGTTACAGCCATGAGGTCACAGCCATTAGGTCACAGCCAGGAGGTTACAGCCAGGAGGTTACAGCCATGAGGTCACAGCCATTAGGTCACAGCCAGGAGGTTACAGCCATGAGGTCACAGCCATTAGGTCACAGCCATTAGGTCACAGCCATTAGGTCACAGCCAGGAGGTCACAGCCATGAGGTCACAGCCAGGAGGTTACAGCCAGGAGGTCACAGCCAGGAGGTTACAGCCAGGAGGTTACAGCCAGGAGGTTACAGCCATGAGGTTACAGCCATGAGGTTACAGCCATTAGGTCACAGCCAGGAGGTCACAGCCATTAGGTCACAGCCATTAGGTCACAGCCAGGAGGTCACAGCCATGAGGTCACAGCCAGGAGGTTACAGCCAGGAGGTCACAGCCAGGAGGTTACAGCCAGGAGGTTACAGCCATTAGGTCACAGCCAGGAGAACAAGGCATTATAATACAGTGCAGTTTTATTGATTGGGTTAATGAGCCGTCATCCCCTCTCTCTCTCTCTGTATCTCTCTCTCACACACCTACCTTTCCTCACTCTCTGTTTTGAAATGTTGATTTGCATATGGTGTAACAGCCAGAGTGAATGGGTCCGTCCATGAATCCCCCTCCTCCCACCCCAACAACCTCCTCTTTAACACTTTAAGGCTGAAAGCAATTACAGTTCTTTATAAACAAATATCAACATTTCAAACAGAAAGAGACGTTGTTTTTTTCTCCATCCTCCCCCGATTCAGAATATACCATCTTCATAGTCATTGCATGCTTGATTCAATAGCTATTGAAGAGAAAACCGAACATGACAAATCTGTTTAGTCTGTCTGTCTGCCTGTAAATCATAATGTCTGTTGAAGGTCAATTGGGATATGAATAACATTGGGGAAAAGTAGTGTCAGATTCCATCATTATTCTTACATTTTAGTCACTTCGACCATCGACAGCGCCTTGTCAGCTCCGGGGTTCGACTTACCGTCGACAGCGCCTTGTCAGCTCCGGGGTTCGAAACAGCAATCTTTCAGTTACTGGCCCAACCCACTAGGCGATCTCAGCATGAAACTCTGACTCTTATCTGACTCAACCTCCAGTGCCACCTCGTAGGAAGTAATCTTGAACCCAGCGTTGTGGTTAGTCAGATGCCGTTTAGCTTCTCGAGTACAAAGGATGTGACAATGACAAGAAAATTACATCAGTTCAAATGTCTCTGCAATGCTTGGCAGCTAGGACTAAGAGTTGATCAACCTCAAAACACATACACACAGGCGCTTGTACTTGAAACGTTATCTGACTAACCACAAGACTGATTGAAGCTGGTTTCAAGATTACTTGCACCTAGGTGGTAGTGGAGGTTGAGTCAGATCAGTGTCAGTTATTTTTTTTAAATGTTAGGGGGAAGATCAGCTTCAATATTGCAGATAAATTGTGGCTTCTATCAATATAATTGTCTGCATCATTTCAAATCCCCCATAAAATTTTTTGTAAATATATATTTTCCCTTAACCCTACCATTTCTCTGTAACGAAGACGCAGGGAGTCAGGACGCAGGTGCAGATGGTGAGTTTATTAATAGCTGGACATGAAAACAGAACCAATACTGCCTGATGACTGAGGTTGGTGAGGGCTATATGAAGGGAGAGTAATCAGGGTGGTGATGAAGTCCAGGTGTGCTTAACAATGTTTGCCAGGTGTGCGCAATGATGGTTGCCAGGCTGATGTAACAGGTCAACAGCCGATCTCTCAACCCCGTGGGGACGTAGATGCGCTCTGGTTCCCTCTCCAGAGCCTGGCGGATGTCCACATCTACGTCCCAAAACACAGGGCCAACGATACGGGAGGACTGCTTGATGGGCTGGAGGACACTCACAGGACCCTCCACCGACGTGGAACCAAAGGGTGCGGGAAAGCAGGTCCTCCGGCATCCTGGTCCCCATGCGGTGATTCTCATCTTTGACCAGGAGATGGTGGGGTTATGGAGTTACAGCCACGGGAGGCCGAGGATGTCTTTGTGTACGGGTGCGGTGATGATGATGATGAAGGGAAGCCTTTCCTGGTGCTTGGGTCACACGGTCAGGGTGAGTGATGCTGTGATGTGAGTAATTGTGCCGGACCCCAATGGTCACATATCAGAGCTTGGACAGGAAAAGGAGAGGAGAGCGGGGATGAGGTTAAGTTCAGGGAGGAGACGAGGGCCTGGTCGATAAAGTTCCCCGCGGCACTGGAGTCCACTAGAGCTGTAGAGACAACGCTTGAGGGACAGCCAGCCAGTGAAATGGGAACCAGAAAGGGTTTGGCGGAAAGCGATAATAATGGAATACTCACGGCTACCCTGGGAGATGGAAGGTCACGGGGCCGCCCCTCTGCTCTAGTGGACCCCGGGTTAGGACGCACCGGACACCACTGAAGCTGGTGCCCCTCCTGGCCGCAATAGGGACAGAGCCCCAGCTGTCTCCGGCGAGGCCGCAGAGAGGTGTGTGGCCCGTACCTCCATGGGTTCAGGCTCTGCCTCAGGACAGCCAAAGGAGGGAGGCGAGTGGCGAGGTGGGCACCGGCGCTCCTGAAGAAGGTTATCCAGACGGATGGCCATCGCGATGAGTGCGTCCATGGAGAGATTGTCGTCTCGACACGCCAGCTCAGTCTGGACCTCTTCACGCAGTCCACTGCGGTTTAGAGTGCGGAGCGCCGGCTCATTCCATCCGATGGAGGCTACAACAGTCCGAAAGATGAGGGCGTACTCGGCAGCGGTCTGGGCACCCTGCTGGAGAAGTCGCTCACCTCCCCCTCTGCCTTCTGGAGGATGGTCAAAGACGACCCTGAACCTCTCATAGGAACCCAGCTCTTCCTCTCCTCTCTCCCAGACTGCCGTAGCCCACTCCAACGCCCGTCTCGTCAGCAGGGAAATGACCTTGGCAACCTTGGACCTCTCGGTGGTGGGGGCTCCCGTCTGATATGCGAAATAGAGGGAGCACTGGAGTAGGAAGCCACGGCATTTCAATGGAATGACGTCATACTTCTCCAGAAGGGACAGTTGGGCATCGCTGACCTGGGTGGACGGCTGAGTAGGCTGGGGGACTGGCTCACTGTGACGACCCGTGGTAGGAGGTCCTCCGTCAGAGGTATGGAGAACCTCGCTGGTGGTGTCGAGGTGGTGGAGAACGCAGAGGACCTCCTTCATGGTCGTACCCAGTAGAGCCAGCTGGTCGTGGTGTTGGTGGAGTAACTGACTGATGACTGAATTTGGTGAGGGCTATATGAAAGGAGAGTAATCAGGGTGGTGATGAAGTCCAGGTGTGCTTAACGATGGGGAGCAGGTGTGCGCAATGATGGTTGCCAGGTGTGCGCAATGTGGGTTGCCAGGACCGGTGGTCAGTAGAGCGTCAGAGGGAGGGGGCAGGAGTAGGCGTGACACCCTCCCCTAATTGGAGTAAAGTAATGGACAACAACTCTTAGGCTTCTACCTCCGGCGTATACATACTATATACATTTTACGGACACCATATATTTTACAATTGTTATCTTTTGTTTGTTTTTAGTCCCATCCTTCAGCTCCACTCAACCCCTCCCATCTATCTCTGAACACCATCCAGTTTTGATTTTCTATTTGCCATGTGTTTTTCAACTGTGCTGTCATGTTTCACAAAAGTTCTGAAACGTTCTATTGTCATAGATTCTAAAGTACATATTGTAAATTAAAGATAAACATTTTTGCTAAGAGTATTATTGTATTATTAATTGATTGACTATGACTTTTTAAATCACCCAGCAGTGCTATTTGCATAGATTTTTTTTTCTCTGAGGTCTTGGCTGATTACTTATGATTTTCCCATGATGTCAAACAAAGAGGCACTGAGTTTGAAGGTAGGCCTTGAAATACATCCACAGGTACACCTCCAATTGACTCAAATGATGTCAATTAGCCATGACATCATTTTCTGGAATTTTCCAAGCTGTTTAAAGGCACAGTCAACTTAGTGTATGTAAACTTCTGACCCACTGGAATTGTGATACAGTGAATTATAAGTGAAATAATCAGTCTGTAAACAGTTGTTGGAAAAATTACTTGTGTCATGTCCTAACCGACTTGCCAAAACTATAGTTTGTTACCAAGAAATTTGTGGAGTGGTTGAAAAACGAGTTTTAATGACTCCAACCTAAGTATATGTAAACTTCCGACTTCAACTGTATGAGATGAGTAGTGCAAGATATGTAAACATTATTAATGTGATTAGCATTCAATTTCTTAAAGTGG
This sequence comes from Coregonus clupeaformis, assembly GCF_020615455.1. Lineage (NCBI taxonomy): Eukaryota > Metazoa > Chordata > Actinopteri > Salmoniformes > Salmonidae > Coregonus > Coregonus clupeaformis. The sequence goes on along the minus strand of NC_059218.1, from coordinate 46,811,751 downwards.
CCAGTGATTTCAATAGGCAGCAGCAGCCTCTAATGTGCTAGTGATGGCTATTTAACAGTCTGATGGCCTTGAGATAGAATCTGTTTTTCATTCTCTCTGTCCCAGCTTTGATGCACCTGTACTGACCTCGCCTTCTGGATGATAGCAGGGTGAACAGGCAGTGGCTCGGGTGGTTGATGTCCTTGATGATCTTTTTGGCCTTCCTGTGACATCGTGTGCTGTATGTATCTTGGAGGGCAGGTAGTTTGCCCCCGGTAATGCGTTTGGCATACCACACCACCCTCTGGAGAGCCCTGCGGTTGCGGGCGGTGCAGTTGCCGTACCAGGCGGTGATACAGCCCGACAGGATGCTCTCAATTGTGCATCTGTAAAAGTTTGTGAGGGTTTTAGGTGCCAAGCCGAATTTCTTCAGCCTCCTGAGGTTGAAGAGGCTCTGTTGCGCCTTCTTCACCACACTGTCTGCATGGGTGGACCATTTCAGTTTGCCGGTGATGTGTACGCCAAGGAACTTGAAGCTTTCCACCTTCTCCACTGCGGTCCCGTCGATGTGGATAGGGGGGTGCACCCTCTGCTGTTTCCTGAAGTCCACGATCATCTCCTTTGTTTTGTTGACGTTGAGTGAGACTTTATTTTCCTGGCACCACAGTCCCAGAGCCCTTACCTCCTCCCTGTAGGCGGTCTCGTCATTGTTGGTAATCAAGCCTACTACTGTCGTCTGCAAACTTTATGATTGAGTTGGAGGCGTGCTTGGCCACGCAGTCATGGGTGAACAGGGAGTACACATACCCACATACTGTGCCTTCTATGTCCTCTGTTTGCTTTGTTTTCGCTACCATGTTGATTCCTACCTAATTTCTGGCTTTTAAGTACTTTTGTGTTCCAGTTTATTATATTTTAAGATGTATTATTTCAATAATTATCGTTTCTTCGAATGCTGTCTTTTATCTATTTATAAATGCTATGAATAGAAAGTCGAATACTAATTATTTTGCAACATTCCCTATCATGAATGGTAATAGTGTATTTGTAGTTTATTTCTTTATCAATTGTTGTAGTTTATTGTTTTCCTATATGTTTTATTTATTACAATCCCTACCATGGATAGTATTGGTCGTTCCATTATTCGACTCCTCTATGGGAACTTTGTGTTATTTAGAATAGCCATGGAGTAGTCTTGGTGTCTCGAAACAGTTGGTTATCAATGGACAGTCTATCTACCACAAGAGCTCCTTTAAGTCTATTTACCTTGAAGAGTGGGTACAGAACTGAACAGCGAACAGAAAAAAGAACAGCGCTGTTCTGCAATTTCCTTCGGGAACTGATTATTCATTTCTATTTCCGTGTCAGCAAGTCTTTTGCCCAAGCTTTTAACCATTATTTCATCTTTAAAGATTTGGCAAATTTGGCAACGATTAGGCGCTCGTATCGCTGTCCTCTCTGTCCGAAATGGTGTACATGTTCGAAACGGATTGTGTCGACAGTATCGCCTGGGATCTGTAGCGCTTTTAGGAGGAATTCTTTCACCACACTTTCAGGCTCTTCACCCTCATTTTCTTTAATACCAGTAAGTACCAGATTTTCTTCGCATAAATCTAGTCTGTATTCCGACTAAGGCTTTTCTCAGAAACATGTTTTCCTTTTTAAGTTAATTAACGTCTGTTTCAATAGTATTGACTGTACCTTTTAGCTTGTTTGTTTCTTTCTCCATTGTAGCAGCGTTTTTGTCACTCATCTCGAGGCTGGCCTTCATCTCCTTTAGTTCTTTACTTTAGCCCAATTGATCATTTATTGATTTTAGCTGGTCGGTTTCCACTCTTACCGTACCAGGTGGTGAAAAGCATAAATCATTGGTGTCTGTCGAGGATTCTCGTAGTTTTCGCTTGGAGTTTGGTTCTCCGTTTTTTCTCTGGTTCCTCTCCGACATGTTTTGACCTCGAATGCGTTCGTAATATTTATCAATAAGCTTCTCTAGCCGTATATATACGTATTTTGGGGTTATTATCCAGCTTGAATGTTATTGCCCGCGAGTAAATGGATCAGTGTAGTGTTACTATTTAGTCCGTTTTAGAGATTATGAATATTGCGATTTCCCATGAGGCATTCTGCACCGCCATCTTCAGTCTGCCATTGTATGCAGCATTCGATTTGGTTGGTTGGTTGTTGGCAGGGGTTTCCGAGTCAGAGTTTCCGGTAACACTCATAACCATGTCATCATTTGTCATAACAGCTGACATAACTTGTCATAACCTGTCATAATACTGTCATAACACTGTCATGACCCATATATTTACACCTGATGTGACATACAGTATATTGTGTTATTTTATGGCTGGTTATGACACCTACATAAGAGTGTAAAAACCCACATTTGTGTTTCAAATGTTTGGTTGTCGTCTGGTGAGCGGGTTTGTTCCTCCGTGCGTGGAGGTTATGTTATTTACGTTACCTACGAGTAAAGTACGTTTTCGATTAGCTCTGTGTCCTGCGCCTGACTTCGTCCTACCGCATCACACTGACCACCTGACAGAAACACGCACCTTAAATGGAGTCAGCAGGTACATTCACGTCCGGATCAATGGAGGAACGTGTCCAACAGCAGGCGACCATGATACATGACTCTCGGCACAGCAATGGATCGCGTGTTGAAGACTATGGAGCGATGGGAGAGGGTGGGTGGTCCTACACCTCCTCCAACTACACAACCACCCACACCACTGTCCACCCCTTCGTCACCTGGGTCCAGTGGGATTCGGCTCTCGCTCCCGAGGGCATACGATGGTACAGCTGCCGGGTGCCAGGGTTTTCTGCTCCAGGTAGAGCTCTACCTGGCTACCATCCACCCGGCTCCTTCGGGATACGAGAGCGTGTCCGCCCTCATCTCCTGTCTGTCAGGGAGAGCGCTAGAGTGGGCCAACGCCGAGTGGGGAGGAATAGACGCAGCGTCAGTGCGCTATGAAGATTTCACCCGCCGCTTTCGGGTGGTATTCGATCATCCACCGGAGGGGAGAGCAGCGGGGGAACGTCTATTCCACCTCAGACAGGGGAAGAGGAGCGCACAGGACTTTGCACTGGACTTCAGGACTCTGGCTGCCAGCGCAGGATGGAATGAGAGGGCCCTGATCGATCACTACCGATGCAGCCTACAGGAGGACGTTCGTCGGGAACTGGCCTGCAGGGACACCACCCTTACCCTGGACCAACTGGTGGATATGTTGATAAGGCTGGATAACCTGTTGGCAACCCGCGGACGTCTGGATCAGGGGCCGTCCATTCCATCCCCCAGCACCTCCGACCCTACCCCTATGGTGCTCGGAGGTGCTGCGCTTAGGGAGACCGGAAGAAGGGCCATCTCCTGCACCAACTGTGGCCGCAGAGGACACACTGCTGGTCGGTGCTGGGGAGGGTCTTTAGGGAGTCGAGGCAGTAGGCAGAGCACTGGTGGACCGTCTCAGGTGAGTAGGCACCCGACTCACCCAGAGCTCGCTGTTGCGCATATGTGTATTGATATCGTATTTCCAGTTTTCCCCTCATTCCCAGCATAAGGCGCTCGTAGATTCAGGCGCAGCTGGGAACTTTATTGATCATCAGTTTTCCCGTAGTTTAGGGATTCCTTTTGTTCCTGTTGATGTGCCCTTCCCTGTACATGCCTTAGATAGTCACCCTTTAGGGTCAGGCCTGATTAGGGAGGTCACAGCTCCACTCTGGATAAAGACGCAGGAGGGTCATGAGGAGAGAATTAGTCTCTTTCTGATTGATTCTCCTGCATTTCCAGTGGTGTTGGGGTTTCCCTGGTTAACTTTTCATGACCCCACGATTTCATGGCAACAGAGGGCTCTCAAGGGATGGTCAAGTCAGTGCTCGGGGAGGTGTGTAGGTGTTTCCATAGGGGCAACTACAGTGGAAAGTCCAAACCAGGTCTCCACCATGCACATTCCCCCCGAATATGCCGATTTGGCTCTCGCCTTCTGTAAAAAGAAATTGACTCAATTACCACCCCATCGACAGGGGGATTGTGCGATAAATCTCCAGGTAGGCGCTGCACTTCCCCGGAGTCACGTGTATCCCCTGTCACATGAAGAGACGGCGGCTATGGAAACATATGTCTCAGAATCTCTGGGGCAGGGATACATTCGGCCATCCACTTCACCTGTCTCCTCGAGTTTCTTTTTTGTGAAGAAGAAGGATGGAGGTTTACGCCTGTGCATTGACTACCGGGGTCTCAATCAGATCACTGTCAAGTACAGTTATCCACTACCGCTCATTGCTAGTATGACGGAGTCATTGCACGGGGCGCGCTTCTTCACAAAATTGGATCTCAGGAGTGCGTACAACCTGGTGCGTATCCAGGAGGGAGATGAGTGGAAGACGGCATTTAGTACCACATCTGGACACTATGAGTACCTCGTCATGCCGTACGGGTTGATGAACGCTCCACCAGTCTTCCAATCCTTTGTAGATTAGATTTTTAAGGACCTGCACTAACAGGGTGTAGTGGTGTATATAGATGATATTCTCATATACTCCGCTACACAAGCCGAGCTGTGTCCCTGGTGCGCAAGGTGCTTGGTCGACTGTTGGAACATGACCTGTACGTCAAGGCGGAGAAATGTCTGTTCTTTCAAAAGTCAGTCTCCTTCCTAGGGTACCGCCTGTCCACGGAGATTGACCGCATTTTGGCTGTGCGTAATTGGCCGACTCCAACCATGGTTAAGGAGGTGCAGCGATTCTTAGGGTTTGCCAACTACTACCGGAGGTTTATCCGGGGCTTTGGTCAGGTAGCGGCTCCCATTACCTCCTGCTGAAGGGGGGACCGGTGCGACTGCAGTGTTCAGCCGAGGCGGACAGGGCATTTGGTCACCTGAATACCTGTTTACCTCGGCTCCAGTGCTGGCTCATTCGGATCCCTCCTTAGCATTCACAGTAGAGGTGGACGCATCCAAGGCTGGGATAGGAACTGTACTGTCTCAGCGCTCGGGTACGCCACCAAAACTCCGCCCCTGTGCTTTCTTTTCGAAGAAGCTCAGCCCGGCTTAGCGCAACTATGATGTGGGGGACCGGGAGCTGTTAGCTGTGGTTAAAGCTCTGAAAGTGTGGAGGCATTGGCTTGAGGGGGCTAAACACCCTTTTCTCATTTTGACTGACCACCGCAATCTGGAGTACATTCGGGCGGAGAGGAGATTGAACCCTCGCCAGGCAAGGTGAGCCATGTTTTTCACTCGGTTTGTGTTCACCCTTTCTTACAGACCAGGTTCCCAGAACGCTAAGGCAGAGGCCCTGTCCCGACTGTATGACACAGAGGAGAGGTCCATTGAGTCCACTCCCATACTTCCGGCGTCGTGTCTGGTGGCATCAGTGGTGTGGGAGGTTGACGCGGACATCGAGCAGGCGTTACGTACAGAGCCTACTCCCCCCTAGTGTCCAGAGGGTCATATGTACATGCCGTTAGAGGTCCGCGATCGATTGATCTATTGGGCTCACACGTCACCCTCCTCTGGTCATCCTGGCATCGGTCGGACAGTGCACTGTCTTAGTGGGAGGTACTGGTGGCCAACCTTAGCCAAGGACGTGAGGGTTTATGTTTCCTCCTGCTCGGTGTGCGCCCAGTGTAAGGCACCTAGACACCTGCCCAGAGGGAAATTACAACCCCTACCCGTTCCACAACGGCCGTGGTCCCACCTATTGGTGGATTTTGTTACGGACCTTCCCCCGTCACAAGGGAACACCACGGTCCTGGTCGTTGTGGATCGGTTTTCTAAGTCCTGCCGTCTCATTCCTATGCCCGGTCTCCCTACGGCCCTACAGACTGCGGAGGCCCTATTTACACACGTCTTCCGGCACTACGGGGTACCTGAGAATATTGTATCTGATCGGGGTCCCCAGTTCATCTCAAGGGTCTGGAGGGCGTTCATGGAACGTCTGGGATATCTCGGTCAGCCTGACCTCAGGTTTTCACCCCGAGAGTAATGGGCAGGTGGAGAGAGTGAACTAGGATGTGGGTAGGTTTCTGCGGTCCTATTGCCAGGACCGGCCAGGGGAGTGGTCGGGTTTTATCCCCTGGGCAGAGATGGCCCAAAACTTCCACCTTTCTCCATTTCAGTGTGTGTTAGGTTATCAGCCGTTCCTGGCACCTTGGCATCAGAGCCAGATCGAGGCACCTGCGGTGGAGGAGTGGTTTCGGCGCTCGGAAGAGTCCTGGAATGCTTCCCATGTACGACTGCAACGGGCCATCAGGCGACAGAAGACGAGCGCCGACCGCCACCGCAGTGAGGCTCCAGTGCATGCACCGGGGGACCGGGTCTGGCTCTCGACCAGAAACCTGCCCCTTCGCCTACCCTGCCGGTTAGCTGGGTCGGTGGTTTGTGGGGCCATTTAAAGTCCTGAGGAGATTGAACAAGGTTTGTTATAGGTTACAGCTTCCTCCTGAGTATCGTATTAACCCCTCGTTCCATGTGTCTCTCCTCAGGCCGTTGGTAGCTGGTCCACTCCAGGAGTCTGAGGTACGGGAGGTTCCTCCGCCCCCACTGGACATCGAGGGGGCACCGGCGTACTCGGTCCGTTTCATCCTGGATTCGAGGCGTCGGGTGGGGGGCCTGCAGTATCTCGTGGAGTGGGAGGGGTACGGTCCGGAGGAACGGTGCTGGGTCCCTAGGAGGGACATCCTCGATCCCTCCATCTTGAGGGATTTCCACCGTCGTCATCCGACTCGGCCTGCGCCGTGTCCTCCTGGCCGTCCCCGAGGCCGGTGTCGGCACACGGCTGGAGCCGCGCGTCAAGGGGGGGTACTGTCATGGATTCAGCCGAGGCTGCTCCTCCTCCTTGCTCGGGCAGGCTTCGGCGTTTCGTCGTCGCCGGAGTACTAGCTGCTACTGATCTATGTTTCTGTGTTCTACTTGTTTTGTCTTTATTGTTCACACCTGGTTCCCATAATGTATTGATTTCTTCCGTATTTAACCCTCTGGCTCCCACTGTGTTTTGTGTGTGTTTGTTCATGTTTGGTTGTCGTCTGGTGAGCGGGTTTGTTCCTCCCTGCGTGGAGGTTATGTTATTTACGTTACCTACGAGTAAAGTACGTTTTTGATTAGCTCTGTGTCCTGCGCCTGACTTTGTCCTACCGCATCAAACTGACCACCTGACAGTAATGGACATACACAAAATAGTTCAAATTGGTGAAGTGGAATGAAAAATATAACTTGTTTCAAAAAATTCTAAAAAATAAATAACGGAAAAGTGGTGCGTGCATATATATTCACCCCCTTTGCTATGCACCCCCTAAATAAGATCTGTTGCAACCAATTACCTTCAGAATCACATAATTAGTAAAATAAAGTCCACCTTTGTGCAATCTAAGTGTCACATTATCTGTCACATGATCTCAGTATATTTACACCTGTTCTGAGTCTGGAGTCTGCAACACCACTAAGCAAGTGGTACCACCAAGCAAGCGGCACCATGAAGACCAAGGAGCTCTCCAAAGAGGTCAGGGACAGAGTTGTGCAGAAGTACAGATCAGGGTTGGGTTATAACAAAATATCCAAAACTTTGAACATCCCACGGAGCACCATTAAATCCATTATTAACAAATGGAAATAATATGGCACCTCAACAAACCTGCCAAGAGAGGGCAGCCCACCAAAACTCACAGACCAGGCATGGAGGGCATTAATCAAAGAGGCAACAAAGATACCAAAGATAACCCTGAAGGAGCTGCCAAGCTCCACAGTGGAGATTGGAGAATCTGTCCATAGGACCACTTTATGCCATACACTCCACAGAGCTGGGCTTTACGGAAGAATGGCCAGAGAAAAGCCATTGCTTAAAGAAAAAAATAAGCAAACACGTTTGGTGTTCGCCAAAAGGCATGTGGAAGACTACCCAAACATATGGAAGAAGGTAGTCTGGTCAGATGAGACTAAAATTGAGCTTTTTGGCCATCAAGGAAAACGCTATATCTGGCACAAACCCCAACACCTCTCATCACCCCGAGAACACCATCCCCACAGTGAAGCATGGTGGTGGAAGCATAGTGCTGTGGGGATGTTTCTCATCGGCAGGGACTTGGGAAACTGGTCAGAATTGAAGGAATGATGGATGGCGCTAAATACAGGGAAATTCTTGAAGGAAACCTGTTTCAGTCTTCCAGAGATTTGAGACTGGGACGGAGGTTCACCTTCCAGCAGGACAATGACCCTAAGCATACTGCTAAAGCAACACTCAAAGTGGTTTAAGTGGAAACATTTAAATGTCTTAGAATGGCCTAGTCAAAGCCCAGACCTCAATACAATTGAAAATATGTGGTATGACTTAAAGCTTGCTGTACACCAGCGGAACCCATCCAACTTGAAGGAGCTGGAGCAATTTTGCCTTGAAGAATGGGCAAAAATCCTAGTGGCTGGATGTGCCAAGCTTATAGAGAAATACCCCAAGAGACTTGCAGCTGTAATTGCTGCAAAAGGTGGTTATACAAAGTATTGACTTTGCGGGGGGTGAATAGTTATGCACGCTCAAGTTTTCCGTTTTTTTGTCTTATTTCTTGTTTGTATCACACACCAAAAATATTTTGCATCTTCAAAGTGGTAGGCATGTTGTGTAAATCAAATGATACAAACCCCCAAAAAATCAATTTTTTAATTCCAGGTTGTAAGGCAACAAAATGGGAAAAATGCCAAGGGGGTTGGATACTTTCGCAGTCATCAGTCAAAAAGAGGGTGTCTTGTCCTGTTACTGAAATCTGATCTTGCATTCATCCCAGTCATCAGCAACAGAGCATTGGGGTGGGTGTGTGTCTGACATAAATGCGTGTGCAATTACAATTATAATTTTATATGGTCAATAAAAAAATTAAAAAGTTATATAACAAACACGTAGGCTATGGTGTAATGGAATGTCTTGCCTTGTGTGGTAGGTTTTGTTGGTTTTGACACTCATGTAAGTGTCATAACCATCCATAAAATAACTACCATGGTAGGTTTTGTGGGGTTTTACACTCTTATGTAGGTGGCATAACCAGCCATAAAATAACGCAATATATGTCACAACGGGTCTAGATATGTGTCATGACAGTGTTATGACCATATCATGACAGGTTAAGACACATTATGTCAACTGTTATGACATATTATGACATGGTTATGACCGTATCATAACGTGTTATGACGCTGGGTGTCAAGTAAAGTGTTACCGAGTTTCCCCTTGTTCAGACATGTTGTTGATGACTAAATCTGAAACTTTTTCTCCGTCCTCCTCTGATTCAGAATATTGTAATTTTCACAGTCATGCCACACTTTGTGTACGAGATATTGAAGAGTCTTGGTGGTTCCAAACTTTTTCCGTTTAAGAATGATGGAGGCCACTGTGTTCTCGGGGACCTTCAATGCTGCAGAAATGTTTTGGTACCTTTCCCCAGATATGTGCCTCGACACAATCCTGTCTCTGAGCTCTACGGACAATTCCTTTGACCTCATGGCTTGGTTTTTTGCTCTGACATGCACTGTCAACTGTGGGATCTTATATAGACAGGTGTGTGCCTTTCCAAATCATGTCCAATCAATTGAATTTACCACAGGTGGACTTCAATCAAGTTGTAGAAACATCTCAAGGATGATCAATGGAAACAGGATGCACCTGAGCTCAATTTCAGTTGTTTATTTTTAGTACATTTGCACACACACAAAAAATAAATTTCTTGCTTTGTCATTGTGGGGTATTGTGTGTAGATTGATGAGGGAAAAACGAATTTAATCCATTTTAGAATAAGGCTGTAATGTAACAAAATGTGGAAAAAGAGAAGGGGTCTGAATACTTTCCTAATGCACTGTAAGCTCCCCGCCCACTCAGCTGTCTTTTCAAACTTCCTGGTAGTTAGTCATGAGAAAAAAAGTAATTTTCCTCCAATTTTGAGCATTTCTATCCACAACCAATATTATGGGTGATATTTTAGTTACTCAAAAGGCTATTTTACATGGCAATCAGATTGACTGTTTGGGGCCTTTAAGCTTAAACTGCCATCATCCGGGATGTACAATACTTTATGACAGCTACTCCATAAACCGCTGGGAGCAAAGCCAAGAGGAAGGGAACTTCTAGTGATGAAGACATGCTGCTCTTCTCTTTTGAGTGAACAACTGCTTTTTCTTTGATTTTTTCAAACTACAGTTTTAAAGAGTCGCTGCCCATCTCCCCAAAGCATCTGAAAACCTTTCTCTTCAAAGAGTGCCTTGGTCAGTTTTGATGTAAAAATAAAAAATAAATAAAAGGCTATGTAACAAAATATATAGGCTTGTAATGTTGTTGTTTTTTTTAAACAAAAATGCTTAAATTAATGTGTAAAGCTTTGAGGTTAGGCTATCCTTATTTATTTATTTTTACATTTAGGCTACATGTTGTTTTTGAGGCAGTTATTATGATATGTTGCCAAAAACAATTCAACCTATGAAATACTGTCGCTGGTGCAACGCCTCAAGTGACAGGAAAGTCCCATAGTTTCCTGGGGTTGGGTCGGTAGGCAACTATTGGGTGAACAGTAGGCTATTCGAGAAGACTTTACCATACAGACAGACGTTGGCGCTCTCGAACACTCGACCGTGTTACCATCAGAAAGGTGTAATAAGTTGGTTATAAGGATTATTATTAAGTAGTTGTAACGGTGAAAGAACTGAAAATTGTAACTGAAAATGGGGAGAAAGAGGACAAGGCTCATGATAATTATCAGAGGACTCCCCGGATCAGGGAAGTCAAAACGGGCAAGGTAAAACATTTTAGATCGCATGAGGAAGCTGAACAAGTCGTTTTTCTTGATGATAATAAATACATTGCGAAAGCAAACAATTACGTTTACCGTTATCAAAAGAAATATGTTTAAATATGCACGGTGAATTGTTTTCCATGGTCAATGTTTTAAGTATTCCGTTATCCTTGATTAGCCTATTCTTGATCAAATGTAAAACTTGTACACGAAATTTTGGTTCATAACTTATTGCACAGATTAAATTGATATAACGTCTGTAAATTATTCTTAAATATAGGATAGGATGAACTGTTTGGAAAATTGTCTTAGACACACAGTACTGATGTAGCATATTGATCAGCTTTACTTGTATTTGTTAAAGGGTGTATATCAAACAAGGTTTCATGATGAAGGAAACCCTGTTTTTCAGTAACATTTTTAACATGTGATACCTAAAAAAATTAACCGTGTGAATTTTAAACCAACGGTTTGAACGGTAGGCCTACTTTTGAATGTTCTGGGTGTTGCCATTCTGAAACAATAGACTTGGTGTCGGGGAAAGAGTCAAGCACCTGCAGGATATTATTGTAGCAGAAGTATAGCAAATTCTTTCCCGCCACTATTTAAAACAAAATGTCGATACTATCTCAAAATGTTTACATACATAAATCAATATATCGACCCGTATGGTAAAAAGTATATCGTCTCCTGACTAGGGTGACAACATTTAAAATACCGAAATCCGGGGACAACAGGATGATTTTGCGGGACATTAGCGAGACAGTGTAGCCTACATTATTACAAAATGTTGGCGGTGTTCTTCACGTTTTACCAGTGAAACGTCCAAACTGCATCTGCTTGCCAATCATTTGATCTCAATTCGTTTCATGGGAATATGCATTTAGATCTTCTTCAGTTACTTTGTTGTGATCAAATTTGAGCAGATGGTGTTACGCCTTCCTGTATTTGTTTTCAATCCAAGCAAATTCTAAAATCGATCAATACATTTTTTCCCCCTCATCAGTCTACACACAATACCCCATAGTGACAAAGCAAAAACAGGTTTTTAGAAATGTTTGCAAATTTATTAAAAATTAAAACAATTATTACCTTATTTAATTAAGTATTCAGACCATTTGCTATGATACTCGAAATTGAGCTCAGGAGCATCCTGTTTCCATTGATCATCCTTGAGATGTTTCTATAACTTGATTGGAGTCCACCTGTGGTAAATTCAGTTGATTGGACATGATTTGGAAAGGCACACACCTGTCTATATAAGGTCCCACAGTTGACAGTGCATGTCAGAGCAAAAACCAAGCCATGAGGTCAAAGGCATTGTCTGTAGAGCTCCGAGACAGGATTGTGTCAAATCACAGATCTGGGGAAGGGTACCAAAAAATGTCTGCAGCATTGAAGGTCCCCAAGAACATTATTCTTAAATGGAAGAAGTTTATAACCACCAAGACTCTTCCTAGAGCTGTTCGCCCGGCCAAACTGAGCAATCGGGGGTTGAAGGGCCTTGGTCAGGGAGGTGACCAAGAACCCGATGGTCACTCTGACAGAGCTCCAGAGTTCCTCTGTGGAGATGGGAGAACCTTCCAGAAGGACAACCATCTCTGCAGCACTCCACCAATCAGGCCCTTATGGTAGAGTGGCCAGACAGAAGCCACCCCTCAGTAAAAGGTACACTTGGAGTTTACCAAAAGGCACCTAAAGGACTCTAAGACCATGTTTGTCCAGATCAGCGATAGGCTAACCAACAATCATACCGTATGTACAATTATTCAAAGCTGCATCAATTTTCAATATGAATCGACAAGAACAAATAGGAATAGCTGATAGGCAGTGGATAGGCCAGGTGCATCATTGCGCATGAAAGAACAGTGGAACACACAGCTCAGAAAGCTCCCCTATTGATCTTGTTTAGGGACAACATCATTATCCTACCTAGACGTGTCTACAACACCACAATGCAATGAATAATTGCATTATTGTTTTCAAGTGAGTGCAACGTTCTACTCTAGGCTGCAGGGGAATGACGCTGTAAAAGCCCAGTGATTTGAATGTTTAATTCGACGTGGATCCGTTGTGGGACTGACTACTCGCTGCTTTATAAGGTCTAGAAAGGCACAGTAGCAGGCCAGTATGGCTGTATTTTTACTTCTGATACTGAATGCGCTGTCTGTTGCAGATCATCATTCTCCCAAGTCGTCCTATAATAATGTAGCAACACATACGCCCTCTTGGCAGGCCTAGTTATTCAGGAAAAGCTTAACACGCGCTCTGCCTCCTCTCTAATCCGAGCGGCTATATAGCCTAAATGTTTATAATTTAACTTTTAAAATGTCTTACCTTTTATATGTGGCATAAACACAACCAGTCATACTGTTTTAATCTGATTAGGCTACCCCCTCTAGCTTTTGGCTAGAGCGCAAGTGCAAATACTAGAGTGGGCATATTCGCTATACCTACACTCCATTTAATAGCGACAAACCATCAGTAGGCAGTAGGAGTTGAAAATGCCATGGAAACCCATTTAACTTGTATTTTTATTCGCTACATGGGAATTTAACCTCATAAGTTATTTTTATGTGCGCTATGTATTTACGCACCGACTTTTATCTGCAACAAGTCAATTTGATGGAAACACAACTCTGATGGGAAATTGCACAAGGGTTTCCCTTAGCCGGTAGTCTAATTCCAGCTTTTGCCCAATATAAAAATTAAAAGCCAATAAATAAAATTGTAGCATGCCAAACTGTCCACAAGAGACTTGTCTGTCGTGGGTCCCGTGTGGTATAGATGGTAGCGCATGGCGTTTGCAATGCCAGGGTTGTGGGTTCGATTCCAACGGGGGACCATTACGAAAAAGTACGAAAACGTATGGCTCTGGATAAGCGCGTCTGTTAAATGACTTAAATGTAAATAGCCTACACTCCGAATTCGCCCCTCAGCACCGTTCTCTCATGCCTTACGCGTACGTGAGCCTGCTGCTTAGGAGAGAGCGAGTGAGGAGCCTGGGCCCCTGTTGATTGTGAAGATGGAAGCCTTTTTCATTGAAGTAAAACAAACGTTTCAGGAAAAAGAGTATGCCTACAAGGGGAATGTAATATGTTTTAATATTGTAGTGGAAGATGAGAAGAATGTTGGCATGGCCCAATTCAGGCTACTGTGCAACTCCCTGTTTAGGTAGGATGCAATTTTGGAACTTACATTTATTCATAATCATTTGTTTTAACATTAGTATTTCCTATTGTATATCATTGTTATTATTGTAAGCCTATTTATTAATCCAAACTAGTTTTTTTTAAATATGTAAAACCTGAGACATTTTCATTGGCTAAATTAAATTCGATCTGTCTTTGTAATTGTGTGCTCCATATTTAGTTTAAGATAGGTTATAAGTCTGTTGTAAAATCAGTGGTGATTTTAGCATGTAAATCTTTGTGGGGAAAACTCCCTTTTTTTTTTGTTGATGCATGCCAGCAAAGCCATTACACAACACAACACTAAACTATACATTAATTGCACTACAACGGTGACAAACGGTGCCCACAAACTGTTAGGGCCTACATAAAGCTGTCCCAACAGCAGAGTCCCAACACCTTACCACTGCTACACCTGGCTATCAGCGGAGCCTTGTCTGGCAGCAAAACAGTTCATTCAGCCTCATTTTCTGCCTTAAAAAAACATAGCTGATATGGCTGACTTGCTTAAACAAATGTGGTTTCTACTGACAATTGAAATGTACATACTATGGCATAAGGGGACGACGAGCGGATAAGAGGCAATCCGTAATATCAATTAAGACATTAATGAGCGAGCTAGGACAGACGTAGTCAATATAACTATTTGTTCTTCACTTTTGAAATGTGCAGTGACAGAATTCAGAACATGGGCCATTCTTACAGTGTGTCTCCCTGTACACCAAGTCAGAACCGTAGGATAAATAAAGGGCCATATTAGCAGACAATGAAAGCTCTCACAATATTCAATGATGACATTTCTCTAAAACAGGCTGTAGGCTACATGTGCACCACCAAGTCAGAACAGTTGGTTAAGTTATGAGGGGAAAAGGGACCAAATTATTAGGGTGAGGCACATGGGCTACTAACAGCTTACTACACAACATACACTTAGCATTACTTTCTTAGCTACAGTATACATATCTCCCTGGCATATTACATCATTTATGCAGCAGCATACAATACATTTTTGGACTCACCTTGTTGTGCTGTGCTCACTTGAACAGGAAGGTGGCGCGGCGGTCCTTCGTGGGCAAATTTTGTCATCAAACTTTGTCATCAAAGTCTGGCATTCTCTGGATTTATGGCGCTTTCAAGACAACTGGGAAATCGGGAAAAAACAAGGTCGAATCATGACTTCAGTGATCTTCAGGTTGGAGCTCTAGAAAGAGGGCCAAGTTCCCGACTTGGATTTCCGAGTTGGATGACCGTTCAAAATGTATTTTCCCAGTCGGAGATTGTTTTTTTCAGCGTTCCCAGTTGTCTTGAATTCACTGAAGTCTGAGATTCCCAGTTCCGAGTTTCCAGTTGTTTTGAACCCGGCAGAAGTCATGCTGGATTGATAGCATGGCCAATGTTTATCCTTTTAAGCTTGGAAAAGAGACACTTACATTTTAGTCGTTTAGCAGACGCTCTTATCCAGAGCAATTAGGGTTAAGTGCCTTGCTCAAGGGCACATCGACAGATTTTTCACCTAGTCGGCTCGGGGACTAGAACCAGCAACCTTTCGGTTACTGGCACGACGCTCTTACCCACTAAGCTACCTGCCACCCTTAAACCCAGACTTGTACCACACACCCACTCCACTGAATAGCAGGCTAGTGATTGCTTTACAATGCTTGCAGTTAGTCACTGATTCCTTCCAAACCACTCATTGTTGAATTTGCATTTTCCAACTTGTTGTGTAATGTTTATGTCCAATGGCCGATGAGCACCGATACGTTTTATCTATAATTTCTCTTCATTATTTCTCTTCATATGACAAGGATTGAAAAGGAATTTCCAGTAGATTGTCGACTTGATTCATGATGATGACTGCTAGCTTGCTAGCTAAGATTTTGAAAGTATGATGTTGACATGATCAGTCTAATCAAAGCTACGGTAGATATAATGTGATTTGACGTCATTTTATCTGTGGCCAATGACCTTGAGCCTTCTTGGATGGGCACTTCTAATGTAACTATATGACAGCGCCCAAGGGGCTTGAATTTTCGAGCTCTCTCGGTAGATTTTGCGGTGATGTAGTGACAGAACACTGAGCCAATCACGGCGCAACTAGAGAACATTACCAACCCCTACGCTCCGTATTTTCCGCTTGCTGCTCCACCACCACAGAAAGCACTGAGCTAGGCTGAAACACCTGCATTTTGGAGCTGCCTTACTCAAGAAAGCAAAAAAGAGACCATGTTTGTATGCAGCTTTATTAACTCAAAGTTTTCTTTTTTTCGTACATTGTTTGAAAACTGATATGTGACACGTATTAATGCCAAAATAACATGCAAAACAGGCAACAGCAAAAAAACAGTTGGGGCTCAAAACAGGTGGCTCTGCCCCACCAGCCCTGAATGACGGGTCGCCACTGTGTAAAATAAATAACATTAGCCTATTTCTGTCATTTGTCCCAAAAAAATAACCCACCTGCATTGAATGACGGGTCGCCACTGTGTAAAATAAATAACATTAGCCTATTTCTGTCATTTGTCCAAAAAAATAACCCACCTGCCCTGAATGACGGGTCGCCACTGTGTAAAATAAATAACATTAGCCTATTTCTGTCATTTGTCCAAAAAAATAACCCACCTGCCCTGAATGACGGGTCGCCACTGTGTAAAATAAATAACATTAGCCTATTTCTGTCATTTGTCCAAAAAAATAACCCACCTGCCCTGAATGACGGGTCGCTACTGTGTAAAATAAATAACATTAGCCTATTTCTGTCATTTGTCCAAAAAAATAGCCCACCTGCCCTGAATGACGGGTCGCCACTGTGTAAAATAAATAACATTAGCCTATTTCTGTCATTTGTCCAAAAAAATAACCCACCTGCCCTTAATGACGGGTCGCCACTGTGTAAAATAAATAACATTAGCCTATTTCTGTCATTTGTCCAAAAAAATAACCCACCTGCCCTGAATGACGGGTCCCCACTGTGTAAAATAAATAACATTGGCCTATTTCTGTTATTTGTCCAAAAAAATTACCCACCTGCCCTGAATGACGGGTCGCCACAGTGTAAAATAAATAACATTAGCCTATTTCTGTCATTTGTCCAAAAAAATAACACAACTGCCCTGAATGACGGGTCGCCACTGTGTAAAATAAATAACATTAGCCTATTTCTGTCATTTGTCCCAAAAAAATAACCCACCTGCCCTGAATGACGGGTCGCCACTGTGTAAAATAAATAACATTAGCCTATTTCTGTTATTTGTCAAAAAAAATAGCCAACCTGCCCTGAATGACGGGTCGCCACTGTGTAAAATAAATAACATTCGTCTATTTCTGTCATTTGTCCAAAAAAATAACCCACCTGCCCTGAATGACGGGTCGCCACTGTGTAAAATAAATAACATTAGCCTATTTCTGTTATTTGTCAAAAAAAATAGCCAACCTGCCCTGAATGACGGGTCGCCACTGTGTAAAATAAATAACATTAGCCTATTTCTGTCATTTGTCAAAAAAAATAGCCAACCTGCCCTGAATGACGGGTCGCCACTGTGTAAAATAAATAACATTCGTCTATTTCTGTCATTTGTTGGGTACAGTAGGCACGTGCCTTTGTTGGTAATTGCTGTAATATAGCCTGTTCAAAACTTTTGTGAAGGTTTAAACCGGTTCGCCATTGTTTTATTTCATTATTTGGTTCCAACTGTAATTCTGTGTACCACAATATAATAGCCAGCTCATAAATTCCCTAGAAACAATGGCTTGACTTACATTTACCCTAATAGAGTTTAGAAACTTTTGTGAATGTTTGGTGTGGTGTGGCTATTATAGCCTAGAAAACAATAATACATTAGGCTATAAAGTTTTGTATATGCTACACATCGAAACGCAAGGAATAGTGTTTTTGTAATTTGTTATAGACTGTTTCTAAAGACACTTAAATGTGGCTCATTTGGCCAATTGCCTACTATATTATATTACACTGTATTATTTGGACTGGAATTACGCACCTCTTTCAAACCATGAACCTGGGAGCGAACATGTTACAATTATAGGCCTATTTTAAATTTGTATAATTAGAAGCTGATGCATGCATACCTTTCATAATATTTCCCCTAATGTTATTAACCTACGTCCTCTTTCTCTCTCTATTGTTGCTTCATTCCTTCCTCGCTTTCAGTTAAATTAAATCAGTTTAGTTGTCCTGATCTTCATCATTCTAATGACGTCCTTGAATAATATAGGACTCGAATAAGATACAGATGGCTTTCTTTTCTCTTCACGAAGATTGAATGGTTAGGAGTCTGAACAAATAAATGCTATATACAGTGCTGCTTGAAAGTATGTGAACCCCTTGTGCAATTACAGATTATTTCAGTTTTTACCATGGCCTGTGGCCGTGAGTTCTATTGGCTGCTGTATTTAACGTTCAGCAAACAAGAGCTTGCATCCCTCTTCCAATAGTCTGTTAGTATAAGAAATGCTAAAAAGTAATTATTTCAGCAAGCTATTCTATTGTAGCTTTTCCTGTAGCTGTAGCTCAGTTGGTAGAGCATGGCGCTTGCAACGCCGGGGTTGTGGGTTCGTTTCCCACGGGGGGCCAGTATGAAAATGTATGCACTCACTAACTGTAAGTCGCTCTGGATAAGAGCGTCTGCTAAATGACTAAAATGTAAATGACTCCAAGAACTAAGGAGCGTTTTTTAAGGAGAGGCCAGCAGAGCGCATGGTGGGTATTCCGCAAGAGACAGAGGCTATAAATTAGAAGCTTCTTTATAGGTCATCATTTATTAGCTAAATATAAGGCTAATAACTTAATTGAAATTATTAACTGAAAGAGGTAGGCTAGGACATATATATACATATATAGCCTATGTCTTCTTTTTTTTTTACTGACAAATGAAAGCAATCAATCAATCCAAACTGTGCAGCGGCAATATGATGAATGGAAAAAGTTGAATGACATTCGGAGATGTCAAGCCAAGACTTCAATACTGGGTATGCCTAAAGTAGGGAGGTGTTTTCTGTTTGTCGAGATTGACATAGTCTATTTATTGTGGTGTTGAAAACGCAAACCATGATATTGAAGTGCCCGAAGTCAGTATGTTTTGTTTTTTTGGTTGTGTTGTGCATTGGCACAGAAACCTGTTGGTGGAAAATGTGTTGCATATATTTTATATAATTATAAATATTGCATAAAAATGTAAAAAATCGGATTCCCCCCAATCTTATCATTGTCTGCAACTGGCTCTGATCGTGAAGTAATGAAACAGGCAGTGAGAGTGAACTCGTCTGTGGTGGTCGGCGAATCCTCAACATTCTGGCCCGTAGCCCAGTGTGGCATCGACTGTGCCACAAAAACATGCTGAAGTGGAAAAGTTGATATCCACGTTTATAAACACAGGGTCGCTGCAGTTATTGTTATTTCAATCAATCATATGTATTTATAAAGCCGTTTTTACATCAGCCGGTGTCACAAAGTGCTTATACAGAAACCCAGCCTAAAACACCAAACAGCTAGCAATGCAGATGTAGAAGCACGGTGGCTAGGAAAATCATCCTAGAAAGGCAGGAACCTCTGTAGAAACCTAGAGAGGAACCAGGCTCTGAGGGGTGGCCAGTACTCTTCTGGCTGTGCCGGGTGGAGATTATAAGAATACATGGCCATTAGGGTCAGATTGTTCTTCAAGATGTTAAAACGTTCATAGATGACCAGCAGGGTCAAATAATAATCACAGTGGTTTTAGACGGTGCAACAGGTCAGCACCTCAGGAGTAAATGTCAGTTGGCGTTTCATAGCCGAGCATTCAGATGTCGACCTGTGGTTTTAAACATTATTTTGAGTTAATTCTATGAGGGGAAGGGTGTTCAGTTTATTTAACAGTACAAGGGGAGGGTCATGTGAAAATATTTGGGGAGGGGTGTGCAGTAAATTTAGATCTGTCCCTAACCGTCCTAAAATCTCATACGAAATTACTAAGGTGGTGTTTTGGGTGTAACAGTAACTATGCTGTTCTATTTGGTTATGTCATGTAGAATACAAATTAGTCATATGTGATCTTCCAAGACATTGATTCAGCTTTGATCTAACTTCACTAATCGAGCACCATTGTGAGAAGTGGCAGAGCGACGCTCCAAAGAGCTATTGAAGCGCACTTGCAGCTAATTGAAGAGCACGTAGACTATACTCCGATGCTTCGTGCAAAATTTGGTGATGCAGAAACGAGAGACCACCTGTGGCTGTTTTATGAAAATCTGGGATTATTTGGCCAATGAAACATTTCTGATTTCTCTCAGCGAATGGAGAGCCTCACAAGTTTGACAAAAGTACCTTGTATCTTTCAGTCTAATAGGGCGGCTTACTTTTGTTGGTCTTCGTCATAATCACGCTTTTTGTAAGTAGTTAGGCCTAACTATCCAAGTTTAGCTGTAATTTAGCCAGAAAGGATTTGAGAAATGTGATTAGTTGACGACAAGCATATGACATTGGCCAAGGTCTCGGCTTGCGCTGCGTAGAATATCAGATGTCATCGTGATTGTTTGGTTGCGGGACCCGGGAAAGAGGACCAAAATGCTTGACTTGTTCCGCACAATCCGGGACATGTGGTCACCCTACTCCTGACTGGCTGAGCAGGTGGAGCAGGGCCGAGTTCCAAATTCAACAGACATGGATCGCATTCCTGGTTCGATTCCAGGCTGTATCACAATCCGGCCGTGATTGGGAGTCCCATAGGGCGGCGCACAATTGGCCGAGCGTCGTCCAGGTTTGGCCAGGGTAGGACGTCATTGTAAATACGAATTTGTTCTTAACTGACTTGCCTAGTTAAATAAATGTTAAATAAATACATAAAATAAAAATTAACCAGCCTGATAATAGCTCGTTTCCAATTTGATTAATTTGTCTAAACTCATAATAGAATAGGAATGGAGTTATAGGCCTACTCAGTCTGGTTAAAGGAAGACTATCAAATTCAACCTATGCCGTAGTAAACCATATAGCCCATCTATCCTATTTAAAAAGGACTGAAGTTAGAAACAGATTATTTGGTTCCATTTCAACATAATTATTAGTGAACCCAAAGTGCTGTAACATATATATTAAATCAAATAGCCTAGTAGACACACCAACACTTGTCAATGTTCACGTGCATCGCAAATTCAGAACCGCTGGACAGCATAGATAATAAACAAAAGCGCTGATCATTTGGAACGAGATCAGAATGACTGCTGATTTATACATTCTATAAAGAAATAGGTAGCCTAGCCTACAAAACTATAACAATCCATATGTTCAAATAAAAAGGCCTAATTAACATGATATCAATAACGCAGCCACATCCCGATTCCCCGGTGCCGGCACATTCAGAAATCAAAAGATGGTTTAATATATTGTTTAAAAGCTCTGACGAAGGCTCAGAGAACAACACACACTTTTCAATGAGAAATCCACTTTGGGCAAAACAAATAAAAAAAATAATAATAACAATAATAATACCTCTGTTTTCAAAGATGTAGCCTTCAATGCAATACTCATGATCATTTTAAGGAGAACAAAAACTCCTTGGCCTACATTTGAACACCACCACAGAAGCTTCACTATTGGTTACTTGAAGAGAACTAGGGCCTATCACTTGCAGCCCACCTCTTCCAATGCATTGTGGAAAAGTGCTCATCGAATTCCACTATACAGATGAAGAGCCGAAATTAGTATAACATCCTGGCATTTAAACCATAGGCCTACTTGATTTTTGAAAATTCACATAGGCTACTATAAAACGTTCTATTGTGGCATACTGAGAATGCTTCATGCGGAACTGCGTTGTTTTGAGTTAGTTATTGGTTAATTTCGATAGCACATCCCCATATCTGATTATCAGCTGTTGTCAAAGCCGAAATGAGCATGACATCTTGGCATTTAAAGTATACAACATTTTCGAAATGTCACATCCTATAAAACTTCATTTTTTACGGATACTCAAATGGCCTACTATTTAGGACGCACGTATGGGTATTCGGAGATGGCTACTAGTGTTTAATATTTTCCCGGTATTTTACAAATGTTCCATCCCGAGAATAAATCACTTTTCTCCCGGGTAACCCGGTATTTCCCGCCAAAAACCGGAAGTGTCATTCAAAAGCATTATAAAGCATGTCAATATGTCTGGATTTGATTAGAGCTTTGATGGAAAATTCAAGCCTGATGCAACCTGAGCCTGATTAAATACATTTTATGAGCCCTACATTAAAGACATTTAATGAGCCCAAGCCAAAAAAAAAGCCCAAATGATTGTGCCGTTATCCAATACATAGGCTATATGATACCATATAGACTACTGCACATTAAGCACCACAGAAAAACATAAAAGCACATAGATGTAGCTATGCTCTCTTGGGTAAATAAATGAAACAAGATTCACTAGGCTAATCTTTTCGAGTATGAACTGTATTATTGTACTGTATTGTATTATACTGTATTATATGGACTGGAATTATGCACCTCGTTCAAACCATGATAAAGCAGGAAGAGAACGTGCGATTCTGTTGCAGCACATGCGGCCTACAAAGTTACAAGTATAGGTTAGCGAATTAAATTTTTATACTATTTCCCCTGTTATTAGCCTACCTTCTCTTTCTTAGTGTTGCTTCATTCCTTCCTCGCTTTCAACAGTTAAATGAAATAAGGTTCGTTGTCCTTATATTCATGATTCTAATGACGTTCTTGAATAACATAGGACTAGAATTAGATGCAGAAGGCTTTCACTTCTCTTCACGAAGATTGAATGGTTATGGTGGTCTGAATAAATAACTCCTATAGCCTACCGCCATCGCGCATTCGCTCTTCTTTCAAACTACGGGTGAGTTCTATTGGCCGCTGTATTTAACATTCAGCAAACAAGAGCTTGATATTTTTTGGTATTTTGGTATTCTGTTAGGATCCCCATTAGCTGTTGCAAAAGCAGCAGCTACTCTTCCTGGGGTCCACACAAAACATGAAACATGACATAATACAGATAATTAATAGACAAGAACAGCTCAAAGACAGAACTACATCAATTGAAACATTTATTTAAAAAAAGGCACACGTAGCCTACATATCAATACATACACACAAACTATCTAGGTCAAATAGGGAAGAGGTGTTGCTTTATTTGTTTTTTGAAACCAGGTTTGCTGTTCATTTGAGCAATATGAGATGTAATGGAGTTCAATAATGGCTCTATATAATACTGTACGCTTTCTTGAATTTGTTCTGGATTTGGGGACTGTGAAAAGACCCCTGGTGGCATGTCTGGTGGGCTAAGTGTGTGTGTCAGAGCTGTGTGTAAATTGACTGTGCAAACAATTTGGGATTTTCAACACATTAATGTTTCTTATAAAAAGAAGTGATGGAGTCAGTCTCTCCTCAACTCTTAGTCAAGAGAGACTGGCAGAGAGACTGGCAGAGAGACTGGCAGAGAGACTGGCAGAGAGACTGGCAGAGAGACTGGCAGAGAGACTGGCATGGATCAGCCCGCATTCGGCCTTTATACTACTGTAGCATAGGCTATGCTGCGGCAAAAATAAGTGACCATGATGAGATGATAGGTCTAAACACTGAGATGGGCTGTCGGTCTCCACCCTGAGCGTTGATGTTTTATCATGCAGTGACCAGAGAGAATTTGAGAAGGCCTTAGAGAATCCAGATTTAGACATTGCATACAATTTAACAGTTCCATTTCACATCATGCTGTTCATATAAATAATGTATTATAATTTACTGTCATGCTGTTCATATCAATAATTTATTATAATTTACCATCATACTGGTCATATAAATAATTTTGGGCGGTAAATCTCGGTAACCGGGTTCCCGCCTTCAACCCTAATGGCTACTATCTCAAAATCTTAATATAGTAAATCATAGATACAGTGGGTATCATAAGTATTCACCCCCCTTGGATTTTTTTCACATTTTATTGTGTTACAAAGTGGGATTCAAATTGATTTGTCATTTTTTGTCAATAGTCTACACAAAATACTCTAACATTCTATATATATATATATATATATATATATAAAAAAGATTAATGAAAAATATAACACTAATATACGTTGATTATATAAGTATTCACCCACCTGAGTCAATACATGTTAGAAACACGTTTGGGTGTTCTGGGTAATTCTCTAAGAGCTTTGCACACCAATAGTATTGTCTATTATTCTTTTGAAAATTCTTCAAGCTCTGTCAAAGTGTTGGAGATCATGACTAGACAGCAATTTTCAAGTATTGCCATAGATTTTCAAGTATTGCCATAGATTTTCAAGTATTGCCATAGATTTTCAAGTATTGCCATAGATTTTCAAGTATTGCCATAGTTTTTGAAGTATTGCCATAGATTTTCAAGTATTGCCATAGATTTTCAAGCAGGTTTAAGTAAAATCTATAACTTGTCCAGGCACGTGCACAGACAGGACTCTACCTGACAGATCACATGCCCCTTTGCCCATCCAGTATCCAAAGTGCCCTTTTGGGTGGAGGTATAATTTCTTTTAAATAAATGTTTTTGTCATTGTTGTTCAGAACCCACTGCCCGCAAGTCGTCGGTTGGTTGTGCCTGTTGATCTGCCCTATACAGAGCTTGTGCGCACCCTTTATCCAAACATGCATTGCTTGAGAGATGCGGTCCACGGTTGAGTGTGTGTAGCTAGCTACCTAGTTCAGCATTATCGTGCTGAAACATGAGGTGATGGCGGCGGATGAATGGCAAGACAATGGGCCTCAGGATCTCGTCACGGTATCTCTGTGCATTCAAATCGATACTGAACTTGACCACTCAGGAACATTCACTGTCTTCTTTGGTGAGCAACTCCAGTGGAGATGTGGCCTTGTATTGTAGGTTATTGTCCTGCTGAAAGGTGAATTCCTCTCCCAGTATCTGTTGTACAGCAGACTGAAGCAGGTTTTCCTCTAGGATTTTGCCTGTGCTTAGCTCCATCCTGTTTCTTTTTATCCTGAAAACCTCCCCAGTCTTTGCCGAAAGTCAAGCATACCCATACCATGATGCAGCCACCACCATGCTTGAAAATAAGGAAGCAGTTACTCAGTGATGTGTTGTGTTGGATTTGCACCAAACATAAGGCTTTGTTTGCATTTAGGCCAAAAAGTGTATTCCTTTGCCGTGTTTTTCTTCTCTCCCAGTATTACTTTAGTGCTTTGTTGCATACAGAATAAATGTTTTGGAATATTTTTTATTCTGTATATTTGTATTCTTATTTTCACTCTGTTAATTAGGTCATTATTGTGGAGTCACTACAATGTTGTTGATCCATCCTGCATTTTCTCCCATCACGTTGAACTCCGTAGCTGTTTTAAAATCACCATGGTGACATCCCTGAGCAGTTTCCTTCCTGTCCTGCAGCTTAGTTCAGAAGGACGACTGTATCTCTGATGTGTCTGGGTGTTTTAATACATCATCCACAGCATATAATTATTAACTTGACCATGCTTAAAGAGATATTAATTGTCTGATTTGTTATTGTTAGCAATCTACCAATCACTGCCCTTCTTTATGAGACTTGTGAGAAGCTGCCTGGTCTTTGTAGTTGAATCTGTGCTTGAAATTCAATACTTCACTGAGGGTATTTACAGATGTTGTATGGGGGACAGAGGAAGGGGTAATCTTAAAAAATCATGTAAACCCTTATTATTTCATATAATTTATTATGTCATTTGTTGAGCCACATTTTACTCCTAAACTCATTTAGGCTTGCCTAAACAAAGGGTGTGAATACTTATAAAACGACTATATTTTAGTTATTTAATTTGTATTAATTTGTAACAAATGTGTAGACATAACTTTGATATTATGGAGTATTTTGTGTAGATAAAAATAAATAAATAACACAATTAAATCTATTTCAATTCCACTTTGTAACGCAACAAAATGTGAAAAAATCCAAGGGGGATGAAGGGACGATTAGGGTTGCAAAATTCCAGGAACTTTCAAATAAATTCCCAGTTTTTCCCGAAATCCCGGTTGGAGGATTCCTAGGAGAGACTCCTGGCCCTAGGGAGGACTCCTGGCCCTAGGGAGGACTCCTGGGCGTGGTTGCATAAAACATCTTAAGTGTTCCACTTAAAGGTTTACCTTAAGGAACAATTTTCCCTTACCTACGGGAATTGTTAAAGGGTGTTGCATAGAACCCCTCAAACATTTCCTTACGTAAGGGCATAATTTAAGGATTTTATGTAGTTTGAAGGCATGTATGGCAGAAAGAGTCTCTGGTTACCATGGAGATGACCTGATTCACTGACTGAACTTTTCCTCAAAGTGATTACATTTATTTTGGGAGATAGCAAAATAGAACTACATTCAAGACAGGAGAAACAAATTGTTAGCATATCTCTTGCGTTCGTAAATTCACTCTGGCCATCTACTCTGATTTCAGAGCACTTTCGTCTCGACCGTGTGTGCCAGAGCGCAGAATAACTGATGAATTTACAAACACCAGCTGAATATGACCGGTGTCAGTAAACGTAGGCAAAAAAAAGTAAGAGTTAGTGACGAAGGCTCTAGATAACATGTAAACAGCCTAACCAGCTGTGCTAGGGCAAGTAAGATGGTCAGAGTGAGGCGGTGGGGAGGACTTTTTTTTATTTTTCTTTGCCTTATTTCTATTACAGCATATTGG
The DNA here is from genome assembly GCF_020615455.1 of Coregonus clupeaformis. Classification (NCBI taxonomy): domain Eukaryota; kingdom Metazoa; phylum Chordata; class Actinopteri; order Salmoniformes; family Salmonidae; genus Coregonus; species Coregonus clupeaformis. Next base: position 46,785,162 of record NC_059218.1, on the reverse strand, counting down.
ATGACTGTCATTCATATTCCATTCACCCAGTTCAATGTAACACCGATAGGTTTAGGCTAATACATGATACTCAAATGTTCCCTATACCCATCATGAGGTTGCTACAACCTAGCCTATCAATTAAAGTCTACAGCGTAGGTGCACACAGGTCTGCATCTAGCTGATCTAGGGTGTTTATCCCCATTTCGTTACATTTGCTTCTGTTTAATATTTTTTTTTCAACAGAACTGGCGGAATGAATACACCCCTGATCACTCGTAAACACAGTTCACTTTCATAGCAGCCACGTTGTATTCCTTCTCGCATCTATGCGCTCTCTTCCTCTCACCCTTTCCCTTCGTTTGTGGACTTTTAATGCACAACACATCCGCTGTGTGTGACCAGGCAAAAAAACTTTCCAAGACAAACCATATCATAACCACTACACACGGCCTACATCGTTGTCACCATATTAGCTAAAGTAACATCATAGTCAACATAGCTAATAGAACTAACTCGTTAATAAACCCGCTACAATCATGCAGTAATGTTACAGTGTATAGTCAGTAAGCAGTTTAGCAGTTACACTGGCGGGCCCTGGTGGCAATAAAGTAGTAAAACCAAAAGCTTACACTACCTTGACTTGGAAGATTTCCAGTGTTGTGTTGAATAGTCATAGCCAGCTAGCTAACATAGCATCCCTCTGTTTGAGCAGGGTGTTTGAGTAGGCTAACCTAGCTAGCTGCATTTGCTAGCTAAGTAAGTGAAACTTAAAGTGAAAAAATATGACAATCTCTCTCTCTCGCTCGCTCTCTGTCTCTCTCTCTTGCCTCTCCTTTATTTTTGAAGAAAATAATTTAATTAAAACTGTTCAACTATTGTCTTTCTCTCTCTTTGACAAAACTACTGAACACATGTTATGCACTGCACTGCAGTGCTATCTAGCTGTTTCAGTACTAGATTAATTCTCTGATCCTTTGATTGGGTGGACAACATGTTCAGTTCATGCTGCAAGAGCTCTGATAGGTTGGAGGACGTCCTCCGGAAGTTGTCATAAATACTGTGTAAGTCTATGGAAGGGGGTGAGAACCATGAGCCTCCTAGGTTTTGTATTGAAGTCATTGTACCCAGAGGAGGACGGAAGCCAGCTGTCCTCCGGCTACACCATGGTGCTACCCTACAGAGTGCTGTTGAGGCTACTGTAGATCTTCATTGCAAAACAGTGTGTTTTAATCAACTATTTGGTGACGTGTATATATTTAATATAGTTTTATCTAAAAACGTTTTAAATGTTTCACTTTTTAAATGTTTCACTATTTTAATTTGTATGTAATTCACTGAGGAGGATGGTCCTCCCCTTCCTCCTCTGAGGAGCCTCCACTGGAGTGAGGTGTTCTCTCATTTGTGTCGGGAAGTAGCTAGCAGGCTAGCCAACGTTAGCAAGTTAGCTTGGGTGCTTGACTGCCGTTGTGAGGAACGTTCAGATCAACCCTATTCCTCGGCCAGAGCGACCAGTGTCAATCGTGCAGTGTACGCTCGGAGAGCGAAATGCTCTGAATTTTTGAACGACCCAGAATGCACTCTAACACACTAGAGGCAATTTATGAACGCACCCTTAGCTAGACGTCAATGAAATGCATTTGGCATTGATCAAATGGTCAGGCAGGCAAGTTCCCATTCAGTTGTCAAAACGTGGGTTGGGACAAGCATTCATTGGCAGTCAAGCTGCAGAAGGACGAGCAGGCTACTATTCCCTCATCGTTTATCAGTGCTAATCCCGAGTGGCGCAGTGGTCTAAGGCACTGCATCGCAGTGCTAGCTGTGCCACTAGAGATCCAGGCTCTGTTGCAGCCGACCGCGACCGGGAGACCCATAGGCGGCGCACAATTGGTCCAGCGTCGTCTAAGGTAGGGGAGGGTTTGGCCGGCAGATTTTAGCTCATAGATTTTAGCTCATCTTGTTCTGGCTAGCATTAGTTGTTGATCTTGTTGTTGTTGATGTGTATAACTGAGGGAGAGATAGCCTACCTTTTCATGATTGTTTGATCAATAGGACTGTAAAGTTCCCAAATGTAAGAGGACTCCCGTTGTATTTACAAATTTGCAGAAATCCATTCAGGTGTATTTTGTGGCTTTTGGCGAACGCTTTTCAATGATCTAAAGTAGCACTGTTGCTACTGCCTGTAAACACACAGTCCAGTGCAAATTGAATGATGACAGGCCCCTGTGGCAAATGGCTTATTTGCATAAAGGCCTACTGTAGCTTTGATTGGCTATGGCACACCGGTCTGCATAGACTCAGATCCTGGATTTTTATTAGGTTTTATTTACTGCAGTGTCTATTAATTGTCCAAATGCAAGGCCACTTTCCCACTTTATATTTCTATAGAATTTTCAGAAATGCCTTACTATACGTAATTCCCAAACATTCTAAGAATTTATGAAAACATGACCAAATCTAATTGCTCGCTTGTCAGAAAATGTATAAAATATTCTTCCTGGGGGTGTATATGAACAGATTCTATTAAGATGTAACGTTGCTAAAACGCTGTCAGTTCCACTTTAAGGAAACTGGGCCTTGGGCCTAGGGGAGGACTCCTGAGGCCTCATTTATTAATCATGCATAGGCACAAATCTGTGCGTAAACCATGTATGGGATCATTTCCACGCAATGTGTGAGATTTATCAATATGAACGTTGGCTTGAGAGTGTGTGTGTGTAAAATTCGGGTTTTTGGCAGCGGAGCTTGCCGATCTGCATCTCACAGCCCTCAATGAGCCAATGTTTTGGATGCAATCGTCAGGAAAAACGAACGGTTACATACAATTTCCATACACCAACGCGCAACATGTTGAAGTCAAGAGGTTTTTCTTTGCCATCAGGGTTCCCAAATACGAACGGAGCAATAGATGGCACCATCCCAAAACAAGTTAAACTATGTGAACAGAAAAGGCTTACACTCACTTACACTCATACAGGTGATAGGTTACTTGATGCGCAAAAAAAGGCGCTGCTGAATGTGGTGGCAAGGTGGCCAGGTGGAACACACTACAGGAGGGAGCTGTTGAGGATGGATGGCTTATTGGTCAGTGTTGCCTACTCTTTTGAAGTATATTTGCCATTGCTAAAGCAATTTGAATTATCCTAATGGTCCTCTCTTTGTAGCTATGGTTTTATTTTTACTGGTCAAGCCACAATGAGCAAGCCAAATAAAACCTTTTGGTTGCAGTCAACCTCTGACACTAGCACCTTTTATTTCATTAAAGAAAACTAAAACACTTAGCTTTTTTTTGGTTGCGCCGTTGTATATTCCCCACGTGCTTTGACCATATGGTTCATTAGGGTTGTTTCTAAATGCAAATATCCAAGGTCGTGAATGAGCACTGAAGCTGAGAACAATTGCTATTTATCAATGGTTATCTCCTACCGGTATGTGCATGAAGTTTGTAGGATCGTTTGATAAATCACACTTTTTCTATGTGCACAAACATTCTAAGTTCCGTTCATAAGTAGCGTTTTTGAATAGTTTCTGCGCAGTATTGTTAAATGAGGCCCCAGGCCTTTTACACAGATACAGAGACAACAACTGCGATTTGGTCAATAGAACTAACAGCCTACACACTAGATAAACGATAGATGAGTTTACTAGTCACATGCACAGGACCGCAGATGTAATGGCAGGGCACAGAGAAATGCTTCAGCTCCGAGCTCCAACGTCAATAGGAGGAGCAGCAGGGGGGGGGGAAGTGAGAAGTGAATGAAACAATAATCATCAAATCCACTAGAGGGACTGCCTGAGGTACATGGGAGGGCCTTGAAAAAAATGTCATCCGATTGTCTGATAACGGTCGGTTAAAAAATATGCTGCAGGGAGGGATGCTGCCTCTCACAGTCACCAATAACCTTCATTACATTTTTGTCATTTAGCAGACGCTCTTATCCAGAGCGACTTACAGGAGCAATTAGGGTTAAGTGCCTTGCTCAAGGGCACATCAACTGTTTTTTCACCTTGTCGTTTCAGGGTTTTGAACCACCTGCCGCTCATGCCAGTTTGTGTCATTTTATTTATTCGTATTTTTATCAGTGCTCAATGTCTGTTTTTACACAGGCAGCACAATTCTGATATATTGGGTCTTTTGACCAATCATATCAGATCTTTGGGCAATAATTGGGCAAAAGCTCAGAATTGGGTTGTGTGTGTAAACGTAGTTATAGAAACTCATTCTCTACATGTAACACAGGATATCTACACATCTAGGGTTGAATGGCAGGAACCCAGTTACTGAGATTTACCTGGGATTTACCCCCCAAAACCACTCCCTGTTCCCTGAATAAATAACTGCGAGAATCCGGTAAATTATAATACATTATTTATATGAACAGCATGGCGTGAAATTAACTGTTAAATTATGATTACACCTGTCTTATCTACGGCCTCTGCATGATGAATCAATGCTCAGGGTGGAGACAGACAGCCCATCTCAGTATGGAGTGCAGTTACACAATACATGTAGACATATCATCTCATCATGGTAACAATGCATGTAGACCTATCATCTCATCATGGTAACAATGCATGTAGACCTATCATCTCATCATCATAACAATGCATGTAGACCTATCATCTCATCATGGTAACAATACATGTAGACATATCATCTCATCATGGTAATAATGCATGTAGACCTATCATCTCATCATGGTAACAATACATGTAGACCTATCATCTCATCATGGTAACAATGCATGTAGACCTATCATCTCATCATGGTAACAATGCATGTAGACCTATCATCTCATCATGGTAACAATACATGTAGACCTATCATCTCATCATGGTAACAATGCATGTAGACCTATCATCTCATCATGGTAACAATACATGTAGACCTATCATATCTTCATGGTAACCATACATGTAGACCTATCATCTCATCATGGTAACAATACATGTAGACCTATCATCTCATCATGGTAACAATACATGTAGACCTATCATCTCATCATGGTAACAATGCATGTAGACCTATCATCTCATCATGGTAACAATACATGTAGACCTATCATATCTTCATGGTAACCATACATGTAGACCTATCATCTCATCATGGTAACAATACATGTAGACCTATCATCTCATCATGGTAACAATACATGTAGACATATCATCTCATCATGGTAACAATACATGTAGACCTATCATCTCATCATGGTAACAATGCATGTAGACCTATCATCTCATCATGGTAACAATGCATGTAGACCTATCATCTCATCATGGTAACAATACATGTAGACCTATCATCTCATCATGGTAACAATGCATGTAGACCTATCATCTCATCATGGTAACAATACATGTAGACCTATCATATCTTCATGGTAACCATACATGTAGACCTATCATCTCATCATGGTAACAATACATGTAGACCTATCATCTCATCATGGTAACAATACATGTAGACATATCATCTCATCATGGTAACAATACATGTAGACCTATCATCTCATCATGGTAACAATGCATGTAGACCTATCATCTCATCATGGTAACAATGCATGTAGACCTATCATCTCATCATGGTAACAATGCATGTAGACCTATCATCTCATCATGGTAACTTTTCTTCTTGTGACAGGTAGGCCTACATTTGCTGCAGCATAGCCTATATTACAATAATATAAAGACCGAATGTGCGTCTAATTTACCCATCTCCATCTGGCTTTAAGGGGTCAACTTGTTTTTTATTTGTAAAGATGAATTTTTTACACTAATTCTAACCTTAACCCTAAACCCCCTAGAAATAGCATTTGACCTTGTGGGGACCAACAAAATGTCCCCAGTTGGTCAAATCTTTCTTGGTTTACTATTCTTGTGGGGACTTCTGGTCCCCACAAGTATAGTTAAACACGCCCACACACACACACACACACACACACACACACACACACACACACACACACACACACACACACACACACACACACACACACACACACACACTTCTGTATACAGGCTGTATATATGTTCTGTCTGAGTTGATGTTGAGTGTGTGCATGTGTGTGTGTATGCGTGTGTGTATGCGTGTGTGTGTGTGTGTGTGTGTGTGTGTGTGTGTGTGTGTGTGTGTGTCTACAGCAATATCCTGGAGGAGTATGGGTCTGGAGAGGCCTTCAACACAGATGACTACTTCAGGGAGAATGGGGAGATAGTTGGGATCCAGGAGAAACTCCTGCACCAAGCTCATGTCTGGAACCGCAACAGAGGTAGGTCTAGGACTGACTGATTTATCGATTTAATTTATTGATCGATTAATTAATTCATTTATTGAATTAGATGTGAAGAGTTTATTTCCAAAACGCTATATCCACCAAATTCTCACATTTGTGTTTTTTCATCAGAAATGAATGCTTGGGCACCTTCATGTGTGTGTCAAATATTACTGTCCTCAGAGTTTTTATTCATAGCTTTTAGATTAAAACTGGTTGTGTTGCAAACACTATGTATCCATTGTTTAGCTGGAATGGAATGTTGGTTTGCTGTATATTTAACATACACTCTTAGGGTTCCAAAAGGGTTCTTTGTGGAGGGATAGGGTTCTACCGAGAACCGTTTTGATCAGAATAACACTTTTTGGAAGACAAGGGTTCTTAGTAAGGCAAAGGGTTCTATCTAGAACCTTTAACATCCTTATAACCATTTTTGTAAGGAAGGGTTCTTTGATGATTCTTTGGAAGGCAAGAAGGATTCTTTGGAAGGCAAGAAGGGTTCTACATAGAACCATATATCATATTTCCCAGCATGCTCTATTGCAGGGAGATTTTCATAATTGTTTGTTTAACTGTAATATCTGTGTTTTTGCATGTACATTGATTGGTTGATTAATTTTATGCTACACAAAAAAATATAAATAACAAACAGTTTCATAGAGGGTTCTAGGTACAACAATAAACAGGGGGTTCTTTGAAGAACCCTACATAGAGAGTTCTAGATAGAACCCTCTTCAAAGGGTTCTACCCAGCACCAAAAAGGGTTCCCCTATGGGGACAAACCGAAGAACCCTGTATGGTTCTACTTAGCACCTTTTTTTCTTAGAGTGTATAAATTCAACTCATCATAAATCTAGCCTCGTGCTATAGCGATTGTTTGTCTCTGACATGACACCATCTAGTGGTAGGTTTCAAACTAATACATGTCATTTATCAACCCCATGCCATGACTAGATGGAGAAAAAAAACACACCAATCTCTTTCATAAGCTAATTTACCAACATTTCTGAAAATGGATATATAGCGTTTTGGAATGAAACTCTTCATGTTTTATTAATGGTGTGATTGGTTGATTAATTGGTGACTTTGATCATTTATTAATTGTGTCATTTATTAATTGATTGGTTGAACCCATTGATTAAGGATGATTTAAGGGTTATGGTTATGAGTTGCTCCCTGCAGTTCTTGAAGCCATCAGAAGTAAAGTCCATCCGATCGTGATTGACAACACCAATCTGGGTAAATGGGAGATGTGGCCTTATGTCCGAATGGTAAGGACTACTTCTAGCCTGCGTGTGTGTGTGTGTGTATGTGAACATGTTGTTATGACAATACTGTGTTTATAACACTATGTTTCATTCAGGCGTTTCGCCGTGGGTACTGGATCGAGTTTGAGGACCTCCCTGTCATTCCATTAGAGATTCTCTTCAGGTACTGGTGCACCCGAGATCAGAGAAACCAAAGCAGAGTTGTGCCTGCATCATCTGACATGTACAGCTACTACACACACACACACACACACACACACACACACACACACACACACACACACACACACACACACACACACACACACACACACACACACACACTAGTCCTTACCATTCGGACCTACACAGAGACCTGGTTGTTGAAGTGCTATCTGTCTATACACACACACACACATACACACACACACACACACACACACACACACACACACACACACACACACACACACACACACACACAGACAACACTCACACACAGATGGTACACAAACATGCATAGTGGTTGACATGTTGTTTGCCTCCCTCCCTCTCAGCCATTGTAAGGGGACGATCCCCATGGAGAAGTTAGAGAGGATGAAGGAAGGTTATGAGCCTGTGAACAAAATGTGGCACGTCCTCCATGACAAGAAATCCAGACGGAAGTGGATGCCCAGCTCAGAGAGACTGCAGAACCACTGGTGATCAGGAGACCAATACCGTGTGTGTGTGTGTGTGTGTGAGAAAAATCCTCCCTCGTGGGGACATTTCCCACATGCCCATGAGGACAAAGGCTATTTTAGGCTTAGGGGTTAGGTTTAGGGGTTAGGGTTACAATTAGGGTTAGGGTTAGAATAAGGGTTAGGGGTTATGTTTAGGTTTAGGAGTGTGTTTGTGTGTGTGTGTGTGTGTGTGTGTGTGTGTGTGTGTTTGTGTGTGTGTGTGTGTTTGTGTTTGTTTGTGTTTGTGTGTGTGTGTGTTTGTGTGTGTGTGTGTGTGTGTGTGTGTGTGTGTGTGTGTGTGTGTGTGTGTGTGTGGCGACTATACATATGAGATGATACAGGCACAACTCAGGAGACCAAGAGGGGTCTGAAATCACACCCTAGTTCCCTTATAGTACCCTAGTACTTTGGTACCGTCATCTAAATGGTGCTGTTTGAATTGTCACTGAGGTGTTTCTCCAGGCTGGATAGAATTGATTCATCCTGTCAGAACATAAAGGACCCTAAGATGGGAAGTTCCTTTCTTACTTCACATTTTCATTTAAGGGCTCGATTCAATCCGTATGACGGAGGTTCAGTGCTATAGATACATGCAGCGTTTACCAGTCTCCTCGATCACGGGAACATTGCCTTTCAATTTAAATCGTGCTATAGCTCTGACCTTCCATGATATGTATTGAATCCATATCTACGTTTACAGAAATACAGAAATCATCCCCATGTGATGCAAAACGCAGCATCATATGAAGCAAAATGCATCATACGAGGACGATTTAACTATTTTAGCAAGTTACATATCTTGAAAACTTGATTGCTAACTTGCAAAACATTTTGGGACTATGTCAACAATGGGCTAATGAAACAAATACCCAAATATCGTTTTTCGTTGGAGTTTTCCTATAAGTGTTAACACAGATGATTCTAAACTGTTAATACTCAGATGGTTCTAAACTGTTAATATTCAGATGGTTCTAAACTGTTAATATTCAGATGGTTCTAAACTGTTAATATTCAGATGGTTCTAAACTGTTAATACACAGATGGTTCTAAACTGTTAATACACAGATGGTTCTAAACTGTTAATATTCAGATGGTTCTAAACTGTTAATACACAGATGGTTCTAAACTGTTAACACTCAGATGGTTCTTAACTGTTAACAATTTTTGTTTTTGTGGTTAAGCGAGAAGTGCTTCTGTTGTAGGTAATGTTTCCTTTCCAGATTGGATTGCAGTGTCATGCTTTTTTAAAAACAAAAGTTGAGTTTTCTTTGGAATAATTCAGGCACATATGATATACAAATAGACGCCTCTTTCCAGCTCCTTTCCATCTATGTTTACATCACATACGTATTTGTATTGAAGCTGTCTTAAGAATATTGCTTTACAAGTAGGGTAGTATAGAGTTAGAAGCTGTTTTACATGTGGTTTTCTACCCATTGCTGTGTGCTCACATTCCAGATGTCTTTATTCCTTTCAAATAAAGAAAACCCTTAGAAAATCAGTTTTATTTTTTTTCGATCTTGTCTCATCGTTGCAACTCCCCAACGTGCTCGGGACGCAAAGGTCGGGTCATGCGTAGTCCGAAACATGACCCGCCTAACCGCACTTCTTAACACCCGCCCGCTTAACCCAGAAGCCAGCCGCACCAATGTGTCAGAGGAAAACAACATTCAACTGACGACAAAGGTCAGCCTTGCAGGCGCCCGGCCCGCCACAAGGAGTCGCTAGAGTGCGATGAGCCAAGTAAAGCCCCCAATTGTGCGCCGCCCTATGGGACTCCCGATCACGGCTGGTTGTGATACAGCCCGGGATCAAACCTGGGTCTGTAGTGACGCCTCTAGCACTCTGATGCAGTGCCTTAGAACGCTGCGCCACTCAGGAGGCCTAAACTGTCTGTTTTGTGTCCCAATTATTACATGATTAAAGCAATTGCAAATATTATACATTGAAACATAATCAGAGTCCAAAGTTGTATTTTATTATTTTATGCTAATTTCGGAATATAAATGTGTCTGCATACCGTGTGGCTGCTTCACTGGCTACTCCTCTTCCACTTCCTCTTTCTGCCGCAGCAGAAGACCCTGGAGAGGCCGAGCGCAGTCTTTCTTCTTCTTCTTCTTCTTCTTCTTCTTCTTCTTCTTCTTCTTCTTCTTCTTCTTCTTCTTCTTCTTCTTCTTCTTCTTCTTCTATCTCTGCAGGAGCGCCAATGGCTGGGAATGGTTCAATTGATATGGTACAACCCTTTGAGGAACTAGATTTGATTCCAGGTAAAACCCTGTTGGTTCCAGGTAGAACCCTTTTCACAGAGGGTTCTTTTTGGAACTCAAAAGGGTTCTACCTGGAAACAAAAATGGTTCTCCTATGGCGACTGCTGAAGATCCCATTTGGAACCCTTTTTTCTAAGAGTGTATGACGATTGTAGGTAAGAAGATTGTTGGTATGAAGATAGTTGAGAACAATTTGACAAAGACTTGAATCCAAGTTTAGAATATTTAACATAATTAACATAGGCCTTTTACCCCTACCTGCATGCACACTACCGGTCAAAAGTTTAGACACACCTACTCATTCAAGGGTTTTTCTTTATTTTTACTATTTTCTACATTGTAGAATAATAGTGATGACATCAAAACTATGAAATAACACATATGGAAGTATGTAGTAACCAAAAAAGTGTTAAACAAATCAAAATATATTTTAGATTTTAGATTCGTCAAAGTAGCCACCCTTTGCCTTGATGACAGCTTTACACGCTCTTGGCATTCTCTCAACCAGCTTCATGAGGTATTCACCTGGAAATCATTTCAATTAATAGGTGTACCTTCTTAAAAGTTAATTTGTGGAATGTATTTCCTTCTTAATGCATTTGAGCCAATCAGTTGTGTTGTGACAAGGTAGGGGGGGTATACAGAAGATAGCCCTATTTGGTAAAAGACCAAGTCCATATTATGGCAAGAACAGCTCAAATAAGCAAAGAGAAACGACAGTCCATCATTACTTTAAGACATGAAGGTCAGTCAATACGGAAAATCTCAAGAACTTTGAACGTTTCTTCAAGAGCAGTCGCAAAAACCATCAAGAGCTATGATTAAACTGGCTCTCATGAGGACACCAATAATAAGAAGAGACTTGCTTGGGCCAAGAAACACGAACAATGGACATTAGACCGGTGGAAATGTGTCCTTTGGTCTGGAGTCCAAATTTTAGATTTTTGGTTGCAACCGCCGTGTCTTTGTGAGACGCTGTGTGGGTGAACGGATGATCTCCACATGTGTATTTCCCACCGTAAAGCATGGAGGAGGAGGTGTTATGGTGAGGGGGTGCTTTGCTGGTAACACTGTCTGTGATTTATTTAGAATTCAAGGCACACTTAACCAGTATGGCTACACCAGCATTCTGCAGCGATACGCCATCCCATCTGGTTTGGGCTTAATGGGACTATCATTTGATTTTCAACAGGACAATGACCCAACACACCTCCAGGCAGTGTAAGGGCTATTTTACCAAGAAGGATAGTGATTGAGTGCTGCATCAGATGACCTGGCCTCCACAATCCCCGACTCATCTCCACAATTGGGATGAGTCGGACCGCAGAGTGAAGGAAAAGCACCCAACAAGAGCTCAGCACATGTGTGAACTCCTTCAAGACTGTTGGAAAAGCATTCCAGGTGAAGCTGGTTGAGAGAATGCCAAGAGTGTGCAAAGCTGTCATCAAGGCAAAGGGTGGCTATTTGAAGAATCTCAAATATAAAATATATTTTGATTTGTTTAACACTTTTTTGGGTTACTACATGATTTCATATGTGTTATTCCATAGTTTTGATGTCTTCACTATTATTCTACAATGTAGAAAATAGTAAAAATAAAGAAAAACCCTTGTATGAGTAGGTGTGTCCAAACTTTTGACTGATACTGTACACACTGTATTACCTCAATTACCTCAACTACCTCGTACCCCAGCACATTGACTCGGTAGTGGTACTTCCTGTATATAGCCATGTTATTTTATTTTTATTTTTTATTTCACCTTTATTTAACCAGGTAAACCAGTTGAGAACAAGTTCTCATTTACAACTGCGACCTGGCCAAGATAAAGCAAAGCAGTGCGATAAAAACAACAACACAGAGTTACATATGGGGTAAAACAAAACAAAAATCAAAAAAATACAACAGAAATACAATTAATATACAGTGTGCAAATTTAGCAAGTTATGGAGGTAAGGCAATAAAATAGGCTATAGTGCAAAATAATTACAATTTAGTATTAACACTGGAATGATGTGCAAGAGATGATGTGCAAATAGAGATACTGGGGTACAGATGAGCAAAATAAATAACAATATAGGGATGAGGTAGTTGGGCGGGCTAATTTCAGATGGGCTGTGTACAGGTGCAGCGATCGGTAAGGTGCTCTGACAACTGATGCTTAAAGTTAGTGAGGGAGATAAGTGTCTCCAGCTTCAGAGATTTTTGCAATTTGTTCCAGTCATTGGCAGCAGAGAACTGGAAGGAATTGCGGCCAAAGGAGGTGTTGGCTTTGGGGATGACCAGTGAGATATACCCGCTGGAGCGCAGACTACGGGTGGGTGTTGCTATGGTGACCAATGAGCTAAGATAAGGCGGGGATTTGCCTAGCAGTGATTTATAGATGGCCTGGAGCCAGTGGGTTTGGCGACGAATATGTAGTGAGGACCAGCCAACAAGAGCGTACAGGTCACAGTGGTGGGTATTATATGGGGCTTTGGAGACAAAACGGATGGCACTGTGATAGACAACATCCAATTTGCTGAGTAGAGTGTTGGAGGCTATTTTGTAAATGACATCGCCTCGTACCCCAGCACATTGACTCGGTAGTGGTACTTCCTGTATATAGCCATGTTATTACCTCGTACCCCAGCACATTGACTCGGTAGTGGTACTTCCTGTATATAGCCATGTTATTACCTCGTACCCCAGCACATTGACTCGGTAGTGGTACTTCCTGTATATAGCCATGTTATTACCTCGTACCCCAGCACATTGACTCGGTAGTGGTACTCCGTGGTACAATAGCTTCGTTATTGTTGTTTTGTTGTGTTACTATTTCCTTTTCATTGTTGTTTATTTTTTATTTAGCTAATATTTGTCATACTTTTTAACTCTGCATTGTTGGGAATGGGCTCGTAAGTAAGCATTTCACGGTAAAGTCTAAACCTGTTGTATTCGGTCCATGTGACTAATAAAATTTGATTTGATTTACCATACCTCTAACATAGGCCTTTTACCATACCTCTAACATAGACATTTTACCATACCTCTAACATAGGCCTTTTACCATACCTCTAACATAGGCATTTTACCATACCTCTAACATACAGTGGGGAAAAAAAGTATTTAGTCAGCCACCAATTGTGCAAGTTCTCCCACTTAAAAAGATGAGAGAGGCCTGTAATTTTCATCATAGGTACACGTCAACTATGACAGACAAAATGAGGGAAAAAAATCCAGATAATCACATTGTAGGATTTTTAAATGAATTTATTTGCAAATTATGGTGGAAAATAAGTATTTGGTCAATAACAAACGTTTCTCAATACTTTGTTATATACCCTTTGTTGGCAATGACACAGGTCAAACATTTTCTGTAAGTCTTCACAAGGTTTTCACACACTGTTGCTGATATTTTGGCCCATTCCTCCATACAGATCTCCTCTAGAGCAGTGATGTTTTGGGGCTGTCGCTGGGCAACACGGACTTTCAACTCCCTCCAAAGAATTTCTATGGGGTTGAGATCTGGAGACTGGCTAGGCCACTCCAGGACCTTGAAATGCTTCTTACGAAGCCACTCCTTCGTTGCCCGGGCGGTGTGTTTGGGATCATTGTCATGCTGAAAGACCCAGCCACGTTTCATCTTCAATGCCCTTGCTGATGGAAGGAGGTTTTCACTCAAAATCTCACGATACATGGCCCCATTCATTCTTTCCTTTACACGGATCAGTCGTCCTGGTCCCTTTGCAGAAAAACAGCCCCAAAGCATGATGTTTCCACCCCCATGCTTCACAGTAGGTATGGTGTTCTTTGGATGCAACTCAGCATTCTTTGTCCTCCAAACACGACGTGTTGAGTTTTTACCAAAAAGTTCTATTTTGGTTTCATCTGACCATATGACATTCTCCCAATCCTCTTCTGGGTCATCCAAATGCACTCTAGCAAACTTCAGACGGGCCTGGACATGTACTGGCTTAAGCAGGGGGACGCGTCTTGCACTGCAGGATTTGAGTCCCTGGCGGCGTAGTGTGTTACTGATGGTAGGCTTTCTTACTTTGGTCCCAGCTCTCTGCAGGTCATTCATTAGGTCCCCCCGTGTGGTTCTGGGATTTTTGCTCACCGTTCTTGTGATCATTTTGACCCCACGGGGTGAAATCTTGCGTGGAGCCCCAGATCGAGGGAGATTATCAGTGGTCTTGTACGTCTTCCATTTCCTAATAATTGCTCCCACAGTTGATTTCTTCAAACCAAGCTGCTTACCTATCTGCTGATTCAGTCTTCCCAGCCTGGTGCAGGTCTACAATTTTGTTTCTGGTGTCCTTTGACAGCTCTTTGGTCTTGGCCATAGTGGAGTTTGGAGTGTGACTGTTTGAGGTTGTGGACAGGTGTCTTTTATATTGATAACAAGTTCAAACAGGTGCCATTAATACAGGTAACGAGTGGAGGACAGAGGAGCCTCTTAAAGAAGAAGTTACAGGTCTGTGAGAGCCAGAAATCTTGCTTGTTTGTAGGTGACCAAATACTTATTTCCCACCATAATTTGCAAATAAATTCATTAAAAATCCTACAATGTGATTTTCTGGATTTTTTTCTTCTCAATTTGTCTGTCATAGTTGACGTGTACCTATGATGAAAATTACAGGCCTCTCTCATCTTTTCAAGTGGGAGAACTTGCACAATTGGTAGCTGACTAAATACTTCCCCCCCCACTGTAGACCTTTTACCATACATATGAAACATATGAAACATACAGACTATATGGTTTTATAAATTTGGTGGTCTGAATGCTGATTGGCTGAAAGCCGTGGTATATTACGTTGTATACCACAGGTTTATTTGTACTGTTCTAATTACGTTGGTAACCAGTTTATAAAAGCAATAAGGCACCTCGGGAGGTTGTGGTATATGGCTAATATACCACGGCTAAGGGCTGTATCCAAGCACTCTGTAAGCAAGTTTATTAAAAATTCCAGAAACAGGCATAAAAAAATCACAGATCAATTAATCAATCACAAATCAAATGATGAGCAGACATTGACAGTAAATTAAATTGATAGACCACCTTCAGTGCCCTTAACTAGACCCAGTTGGGGTGTGCCAAAAAAATGTTTTTTGTCTGTTACAATTTTATGAGAAGCACGATATTGAATAACAAGAAAACAGTTTCTTACAAACAGTTTTTTGGCTCCCCCCTCAGGATGATCAGTCTCTCAGATGGCGTCCAAAACTCGAGCAACTACTTTATACCAAACCTCTGTCAATGAGGTAACCTTAAGGATTCCTCCTAGAATTTTACTTTAACTGAGTATAATAAAAATCAAAATATAAGTATTAAAAAAAAAGGAAATATATTTTAAGCTAAAAAGCTACAGCAAAAAATCTTCCAGCAGTCGACAGGTTCTTCAAGCTCATTTCTCTCCCCATAAAATCATAGCTCTTTTATACCCTCAATTTTCCTTTCTGCTAACTCATTGTGGCTAACACCTAATGCGATCCTCGTTCAAAAAGGTGCTTTTTTCAGACCGCTTAGCCCCCACCGTTCTAACCGTTCTAACTGTTCTAGCCGTTCTAACCGTGGGGATTTCTAAACTCGGGGATTTCCAGATCAAGCTAACATCCTCAATGTACCTTATTATTAACCTTAACTTTTAAACATTAATTCTTAAACATTAATCTTCCTTACCCCACTCAATTACAATCTTACTCCAACTCAATGTATCACTCCCATTACATATTAAACCTCCACCAACATAAACATTTCATCATTACAACCTTCCATTATCAACCTCTTACAGGCTCTAATGTTCCCCTTAACAAACATAGTCTATATGCATCATACCATAAAGCAAACAACATTATAACATTGTTAACCATTTTACTGCATTACTTTAATCACATTTTACATTTACATTTTAGGCATTTAGTAGATGCTCTTACATTGAGTGCATACATTTTTTCATACTGGCCCCCCGTGGGAATTGAACCCACAACCCTGGCGTTGCAAGCGCCATGCTCTACCAACTAAGCCACACATTGTTAACCCTTGTACTGCATTACTCTAATCACCCTTTAATAATATCTTCCACTATACATTTCGCCATGCTTTCAAACCTTAACATTTAACATATTTAACCTTTAATCATTATTTTAGTAAATTCCAGTCCCAATTTATTTATTTTACTTATTTTTCTTAGTCAATGTCAATTGTCTCTCAGTGTTCATTCTTCTTTGTGCTCCGTGTGTGTGTGAAAGTGGAACTTCATCATGAGTGTGTGTGTGGGCGTATGCAAATGTGTCTCTAAAATGTCACAGAGAACTGGGCCTTAGCCTACTACTCTTGACATCCTTATTGCGCAATTATAAACGGAGTGTTTTCGAGCCCTGAATGCTGATTGGTTGACAGCCGTGGTATATCAGACCGTATACCACGGGTATGACAAAACATTTATTTTTACTGCCCTAATTACATTGGTAACCAGTTTATAATAGCAATAAGGCACCTTGGGGGTTTGTGGTATATGGCCAATATACCACGACTAAGGGCTGTATCCAGGCACTCCGCGTTGCGGAACAGCCTTTACCCATTGTATATTGGCCATATACCACCCCCCCCTTCGGGCCTTATTGCTTAAATAACCCTTCATTTCACCATTAGATGACTCCTTGCCTTTTAATTTTGTGCTCAAGAAGGAACAGAAGTGCTTCTGTTGAATGACTGGTTTATTTCCAGATTTGATTGCTTAAGTGAAGAACATTTTTTAAATAAAGAAATGCCTAAATGAGTACCGCCCCGTAGCACTCACTTCGGTAGCCATGAAGTGCTTTGAAAGGCTGGTCATGGCTGACATCAACACCATCATCCCAGAAACCCTAGACCCTCTCCAATTTGCATACCACCCCAACAGATCCACAGATGACGCAATCTCAATCGCATTCCACACTGCCCTTTCCCACCTGGACAAAAGGAACACCTATGTGAGAATGCTGTTCATTGACTACAGCTCAGCGTTCAACACCATAGTGCCCTCAAAGCTCATCACTAAGCTAAGGACCCTGGGACTAAACACCTCCCTCTGCAACTGGATCCTGGACTTCCTGACTGGCCGCCCCCAGGTGGTAAGTGTAGGCAACAACACATCTGCCACACTGATCCTCAACACGGGGCCCCTCAGCTGTGCATGCTTAGTCCCCTCCTGTACTTCCTGTTCACCTACAACTGCGTGGCCAAACACGACTCCAACACCATCATTAAGTTTGCTGACGACACAACAGTGGTAGGCCTGATCACCGACAACGATGAGACAGCCTATATGGAAGAGGTCAGAGACATGGCCGTGTGGTGCCAGGACAACAACCTTTCCCTCAATGTGAGTAAGACAAAGGAGCTGATCATGGACTATAGGAAAAGGCGGGCCGAACATTAACATTGGCGGGTCTGTAGTGGAGCGGGTCGAGAGTTTCAAGTTCCTTGGTGTCCGCATCACCAACAAACTATCTTGGTCCAAACACACCAAGACAGTCGTGAAGAGGGCACGACGATACCTTTTCCCCCACAGGAGACTGAAAAGATTTGGCTCGGGTCCCCAGATCCTCAAAAAGTTCTACAGCTGCACCATCAAGAGCTTCCTGACCGGTTGCATCACCACATGGTATAGCAACTGCTCGGCATCTGACCATAAGGCGCTACAGTGGGTAGTGCGTACTGCCCAGTTCATCAATGGGGCCGAGCTTCCTGCCATCCAGGACCTATATACTAGGCGGTGTCAGAGAAAGGCCCAAACAATTATCAAAGACTCCAGTCACCCAAGTCATAGACTGTTCTCTCTGCTACTGCACGGCAAGCGGTACTGGAGTGCCAAGTCTAGGACCAAAAGGCTCTTTAACTGCTTCTACCCCCAAGCCATAAGACTGCTGAACAATTAATCAAATGGCCACCCAGACTATTTACATTGACACCCCCCCTTTTTTTTTTACACTGCTGCTACTCGCTGTTTATTATCTATGCATAGTCACTTTACCCCTACCTACATGTACAAATTACCTCGACTAACCTCTACTCCCGCACATTGACTCGGTACCGCTACCCCCTGTATAGCCGCGTTATTGTTATTTTATTGTGTTACTTTAAATTTTTTAAATGTTTGTTTTACTTTAGTATATTTAGTACATATTTTCTTAAACTCTTTCTTGAACTGCATTGTTGGTTAAGGGCTTGTAAGTAAGCATTTCACGGTTAGGTCTACACCTGTTGTATTCGTAGCATGTGACAAATAAAATTTGATTTGATCTGAAGGGGTGTACTTGTACATTGAAGCTGCTTCATGTTACAGAAACAGGAGATGGGCTCCTGCCCTGTCGGCCATTCTGGCTTGGATAAAGTCAAGTGAGCGGTAAAAACCCACTGGAATTGTGATACAGTGAATTATAAGTGAAATAATCTGTCTGTAAACAATTGTTGGAAAACGTACTTGTGTCATGCACAAAGTAGATGTCCTAACCGACTTGCCAAAACTATAGTTTGTTAACAAGAAATTTGTGAAGTGGTTGAAAAACGAGTTTTAATGACTCCAACCTAAGTGCATGACTTCAACTGTACAGTCGTGGTCAAAAGTTTTGAGAATGACACAAGTATTGGTCTTCACAAAGTTCGCTGCTTCAGTGCTATGAGATATTTTTGTCAGATGTTACTATGGTATTCTGAAGTATAATTACAAGCATTCCATAAGTGTCAAAGGCTTTTATTGATAATTACATTAAGTTTATGCAAAGAGTCAATATTTGCAGTGTTGACCCTTCTTTTTCAAGACCTCTGCAATCCGCCCTGGCATGCTGTCAATTAACTTCTGGGCCACATCCTGACTGATGGCAGCCCATTCTTGCATAATCAATGCTTGGAGTTTGTCAGAATTTGTGGGTTTCTGTTTGTCCACCCGCCTCTTGAGGATCGACCACAAGTTCTCAATGGGATTAAGGTCTGGGGAGTTTCCTGGCCATGGACCCAAAATGTCGATGTTTTGTTCCCCGAGCCACTTAGTTATCACTTTTGCCTTATGGCAAGGTGCTCCATCATACTGAAAAAGGCATTGGTCGTCACCAAACTGTTCTTGGATGGTTGGGAGAAGTTGCTCTCGGAGGATGTGTTGTTACCATTCTTTATTCATGGCTGTGTTCTTAGGCAAAATTGTGAATGGTCTCAGTATGCTTTACTGTTGGCATGACACAGGACTGATGGTAGCGCTCACCTTGTCTTCTCCGGACAAGCTTTTTTCCGGATGCCCCAAACAATCGGAAAAGGGGATTCATCAGAGAAAATTACTTTACCCCAGTCCTCAGCAGTCTAATCCCTGTACCTTTTGCAGAATATCAGTCTGTCCCTGATGTTTTTCCTGGAGAGAAGTGGCTTCTTTGCTGCCCTTCTTGACACCAGGCCATCCTCCAAAAGTCTTCGCCTCACTGTGCGTGCAGATGCACTCACACCTGCCTGCTGCCATTCCTGAGCAAGCTCTGCACTGGTGGTGCCCCGATCCCGCAGCTGAATCAACTTTAGGAGACGGTCCTGGCGCTTGCTGGACTTTCTTGGGCGCCCTGACGCCTTCTTCACAATAATTTAACTCTCCTTGAAGTTCTTGATGATCCGATAAATGGTTGATTTAGGTGCAATCTTACTAGCAGCAATATCCTTGCCTGTGAAGCCCTTTTTGTGCAAAGCAATGATGACAGCACATGTTTCCTTGCAGGTAACCATGGTTAACAGAGGAAGAACAATGATTTCAAGCACCACCCTCCTTTTAAAGCTTCCAGTCTGTTATTCTAACTCAATCAGCATGACAGAGTGATCTCCAGCCTTGTCCTTGTCAACACTCTCACCTGTGTTAATGAGAGAATCACTGACATGATGGCAGCTGGTCCTTTTGTGGCAGGGCTGAAATGCAGTGGAAATGTTTTTTGGGGATTAAGTTCATTTTCATGGCAAAGAGGGACTTTGCAATTAATTGCAATTCATCTGATCACTCTTCATGACATTCTGGAGTATATGCAAATTGCCATCATCAAAACTGAGGTAGCAGACTTTGACCACAGGTGAGATACAGGTGAATACCCACTGGGCGCACCACGTCAACGTGGACAATTGGGTAATATTTTGTTTAGGCGTTGATCAATGAGCTTACAATCTATATTTACGCACTAAAAAAGACAGACAGAAATGTGTTGAATTCTCATTGTGTTATCATGCTTTCAAACCAAACAAAAGCACAACCAAATTCCAAAGGAAAACACTGTCTGAATGTTGGTTTAGTTGTCACCTAAATGTGTTATCACTGCGCTTTCAGCCATTTAAAAAAAGCACAACAAAGTTCAAATGGGAATACAATGCCAGATATTTCTTTATTTATACAACAACTTAATGTGTTCTCACTGTGCTTCATCTAATAGCACAACCAAATGACCTGGATTGCAGTTAAGATTAAATGAAAATTACATGGTGCAAGTGATCAATGCTGTTAGAGATTCTGCACAGATTATTATAGCAATTGCGAAGTGATCCACAGACCTGCAACCTTCGCATGCTATCTTGAACATGCATGCTTTGAATACATATAGAAGACATTTCAAGTTACAGTAACGTCAAAATGTGGCCATGGATATGTAGCTCATTTTAAGGTTGAATAAATACTGTTACTTTAGTTTGTAAAATAGCCTTAATTTTAAGATATTTACTGTATTACAAAAGTAATATTGAATTGTGTTTGGTTGAAAACACAACCAAATATCAACATTTGAAGGAGATGATCTTCTGCTTGGATAGTTTCATTTGTGCCACTGACTAAAGGGCTGGATTCAATCAGAACTGCGTTGGAGCTGTCAAATCCACAAGTGGCTTGTTACCTTGCCTTATCATGGACACCGCCATTAGATGCAACGAAACCACACCCGACTATAAACCGACAAAATCCCACGCAGCTGCGTTACAAGTTCAAACACTTGAATTAGACTGATAGGCTATAAATCCCCTCATCCAAATGTACATGAAAACATTGCATTAGCATATGCCTGTCTCAAAGGTCAAGCCCATGCAAGTCTAAGTACACATACTGTAACACTCTGGCTCTATGGACGTTTATATTGAGCCAGGGTTGTTCATTTTCTTGTGTTGGGTGTATTTCATTTGGTGGTGTTAGGGATGGGTGAGTTTCATTTTGTTTGTGTCATGTGGTGATTGGTCGATGACTCCCAATCAGAGGTAACGAGTGTCAGCTGTCGGCTCGTTATCTCTGATTGGGAGCCATATATATTCTGTGTGTTTTCTCCTTTGTTTTGTGGGTTATTGTTTCCGTGTTGCTGTTAGTTTGTATCAGTATTTTGAACTTCACGTATCGTCATTTGTTGTTTTCTTCGTGGTTGCTTTAAATAATAAAGTCATCATGTTCACTCGCAACGCTGCGCATTGGTCCGCTCCTTCAGACGATCGTGACAGAATAACCCACCACAAAAGGACCAAGCAGCGTAACAAGCGGCAACAGGACCTACCTACACAGGAGTTATGGACGCCTCCTAAGGTCGGGACATGGGAAGAGTTATTGGACGGAAAGGATCCTTGGGCACAACCGGGAGAATATCGCCTCCCTCGTGAAGAGCTGGAGGCAGCCAAAGCCGAGAGGAGGTGGTACGAGGAGGCAGCGCGAAGGCGAGGCTGGAAGCCCGTGGAAGAGAGGCAACCCCAAGACATTTTTTGGGGGGGGCACATGGCTTGGGCGACTGGGCAGCAGGAGGCTGCCACAGGGAGAAAAGGAGAGAAGGCTAACGGAGTACGGGAGCCATTGGCGAGTAGAAGGAGGGAAGTGTGTGTGGCACGGCGTGAAGGACTGATGTGTGTTGCCAGTCCGGTCCGGCCCGTTCCTGATCCTCGGTTGAGGCCAGTGGTGTGTGTTCCCGGTACGGACCGGCCTGTTCCTACTCCAAGCACCAGGTCCACGGTGTGCTACGCCAGCCCGGCCCGGCCTGTTCCGGCCACTCGCACCAGGGATACGGTGCGCGTCGCCAGCCCAGCCCGGCCTGTTCCTACTCCACGCACCAGGGAGACGGTGCGCTTCGCCAGCCCGGCCCGGTCTGTTCCGGCCACTCGCACCAGGGATACGGTGCGCGTCGCCAGCCCAGCCCGGCCTGTTCCTGCTCTCCGCACTAGGCGTGAGGTGAGTCCCCAGGGTCCAGCATGCCCTGTTCCGGCACCACGCATCAGGCCTACGGTGCGTCCCCAGGGCCAAGCATGCCCTGTTGCTGCTTCCCGCACTAGCCCTGAGATGCGTGTCCTCAGCCCGGTACCTCCAGTTCCGGCACCACGCACCAGGCCTACGGTGCGCCTCAGACGGCCAGAGTCTGCCGTCTGCCCAATGGGGTCTGAACTGTCCGACTGCCCTAGGGCGTCTGAACTGCCCGTCTGCCAAGCGCTGCATAAGCCGCCCGTCTGTACTGAGCCTGCAAAGCCGTCCGTCTGCCATGAGCCTTCAGAGCCGTCCGCCAGACAGAATCATACACCTGCTATGGAATCAGCAGGAGCCGACGCAGCCCATACTAGACTGGAAGCTCGGGTTCGGGACCAGAAAGAGCAGATCCTGCAGATGGGAGCCGCCCTGCTGGAGGTGATGACTGCAATCCGAGGCTGGGGTCCGCCTCCACCACCAGCCTCCCAGCCAGCACCATCAGCTAGCCATGAGCAGCCAGATCCGTCCAGCCAGCCATGAGCAGCCAGATCCGTCAGCCAGCCATGGGCAGCCAGATCCGTCAGCTAGCCATGAGCAGCCAGATCCGTCAGCCAGCCATGAGCAGCCAGATCCGTCAGCCAGCCATGAGCAGCCAGATCCGTCAGCCAGCCATGAGCAGCCAGATCCGTCAGCCAGCCATGAGCAGCCAGATCCGTCCAGCCAGCCATGGGCAGCCAGATCCGTCAGCCAGCCACGAGCAGCCAGATCCGTCAGCCAGCCGCGAGCAGCCAGATCCGTCAGCCAGCCGCGAGCAGCCAGATCCGTCAGCTAGCCACGAGCAGCCAGATCCGTCAGCCAGCCATGAGCAGCCAGATCCGTCAGCCAGCCATGAGCAGCCAGATCCGTCAGCCAGCCATGAGCAGCCAGATCCGTCAGCCAGCCATGGGCAGCCAGATCCGTCAGCCAGCCACGAGCAGCCAGATCCGTCAGCCAGCCACGAGCAGCCAGATCCGTCAGCCAGCCGCGAGCAGCCAGATCCGTCAGCTAGCCATGAGCAGCCAGATCCGTCAGCCAGCCATGAGCAGCCAGATCCGTCAGCCAGCCATGAGCAGCCAGACCCGTCAGCCAGCCAGGATCCGCCAGAGCCGTCTAGCCAGGATCCGCCAGAGCCGTCCAGCCAGGATCCGCCAGAGCCGTCCAGCCAGGATCTGCCAGAGCCGTTCAGCCAGGATCCGCCAGAGCCGTTCAGCCAGGATCCGCCAGAGCCGTCCAGCCAGGATCCGCCAGAGCCGTCCAGCCAGGATCCGCCAGAGCCGTCCAGCCCGGATCCGCCAGAGCCGTCCAGCCAGGATCCGCCAGAGCCGGTCCAGCCAGGATCCGCCAGAGCCGTCCAGCCAGGATCCGCCAGAGCCGTTCAGCCAGGATCCGCCAGAGCCGTCCAGCCCGGATCCGCCAGAGCCGTCCAGCCAGGATCCGCCAGAGCCGTCCAGCCAGGATCCGCCAGAGCCGTCCAGCCAGGATCCGCCAGAGCCGTCCAGCCAGGATCCGCCAGAGCCGGTCCAGCCAGGATCCGCCAGAGCCGTCCCGCCAGGATCCGCCAGAGCCGTCCAGCCTGGATCCGCCAGAGCCGTCCCGCCAGGATCCGCCAGAGCCGTCCCCGCCAGGATCCGCCAGAGCCGTCCAGCCAGGATCCGCCAGAGCCGTCCAGCCAGGATCCGCCAGAGCCGTCCAGCCTGGATCCGCCAGAGCCGTCCAGCCTGGATCCGCCAGGAGCCGTCCCGCCAGGATCCGCCAGAGACGTCC
This sequence comes from Coregonus clupeaformis, assembly GCF_020615455.1. Taxonomy (NCBI): domain Eukaryota; kingdom Metazoa; phylum Chordata; class Actinopteri; order Salmoniformes; family Salmonidae; genus Coregonus; species Coregonus clupeaformis. The sequence goes on along the minus strand of NC_059218.1, from coordinate 46,760,692 downwards.
CGCCAGGATCCGCCAGAGCCGTCCCGCCAGGATCCGCCAGAGCCAGCCAGCCAGGATCCGCCATCTAGTCAGGTGCTGCCCCTTAGCCCGGTGCTGCCCTTTAGCCGGTGCTGCCCTTAGTCCGGTGCTGCCCCTGAGTCCGGTGCCGCCCCTTAGCCCGGTGCCGCCCCTTAGCCCGGTGCTGCCCCTTAGTCCGGTGCTGCCCTCTAGTCCGGTGCTGCCTTTTAGCCCGGTGCTGCCCCTTAGCCCGGTGCTGCCCCTTAGTGCTGTACTGCCCTTTAGTCCGGTACTGCCCCGTAGTCCGGTGCTGCCCCTTGTCCCGGTGCTGCCCCTTATCCCGGTGCTGCCCCTTAGGCCGATGCTGCCCCTTAGTCCGGGGGTTGCCCCCTTAGTCCAGGTGGGGGTTAGGTGGAGGGTGGTCATTGGGAGGAGGCTACCGAAGCAGGTTGTGACTGTGGTGGGGTGGGGATCACGACCGGGGCCAGAGCCGCCACCATGGACAGACGCCCACCCAGACCCTCCCCTAGTCCTGATGTTGGTGCGCCCGGAGTTCGCACCTTTAGGGGGGGGTACTGTAACACTCTGGCTCTATGGACGTTTATATTGAGCCAGGGTTGTTCATTTTCTTGTGTTGGGTGTATTTCATTTGGTGGTGTTAGGGATGGGTGAGTTTCATTTTGTTTGTGTCATGTGGTGATTGGTCGATGACTCCCAATCAGAGGTAACGAGTGTCAGCTGTCGGCTCGTTATCTCTGATTGGGAGCCATATATATTCTGTGTGTTTTCTCCTTTGTTTTGTGGGTTATTGTTTCCGTGTTGCTGTTAGTTTGTATCAGTATTTTGAACTTCACGTATCGTCATTTGTTGTTTTCTTCGTGGTTGCTTTAAATAATAAAGTCATCATGTTCACTCGCAACGCTGCGCATTGGTCCGCTCCTTTTGACGATCGTGACACATACAGTGAAACTGCGAATGGCTCATTGGTTTGACATCAATGGCTTGACATTTGAGAGTTATTTCTAACGTTGATGAACTTTTTGAACCGTTTTGAACTTCTTCTAACGGCGGTAGGGATCATAAGGAAGGTAGTGGTTTGTGACAGACAAGAGCTCATATGTCAGCTCATACCGCAGATACAGCTCCAACACCATCAGAACATCTGCTATGCGGATGTCGGCCAACGATGGTTAACGCTGGTTAACGCTCGATCTGAATGAATCTGAGCCTGGTTTTAATTCCAGTTTATCTACAAATTAATAATTGATATGTTGGATTCACGCCTCCATCAAAACCAAAAATAAAAGTCAAATCAGACCAATCTTTAATAAAGTACTATTATTTAACTTAGATTTTTGGATGAGATCGAGAAGTGAATCCAATATATTAATTATTAACTTTTAGATTACATTTGAAATCAACCAAAGCTTGAAACCCTACACTCTTGGAAAAAAAGGGTTCCAAAAGGGTTCTGCGGCTGTTCCATAGGAGAACCCTTTTTGGTTTCAGGTAGAACCCTTTTTGGTTCCAGGTAGAACTCTTCTGGGTTCCAGGTAGAACCCTCTGTGGAAAGGGTTCTACATAGAACCCAAAGGGTTCTACCTGGAACCTAAAGGAGGTTCTTCAAAGGGTTATCCTATGGGGACAGCCCGATGAACTGTTTTTGGTTCTCGATATCACCTTTTTTCTTAGAGTGTAGGCCTATGTGTATTGTCTATTTCTAGTTGAATCCTGGGTTGAATTGAAACAATAGCTGTTGTTGACTTTGCAAATACTATATACAGTGAGGGAAAAAAGTATTTGATCCCCTGCTGATTTTGTACGTTTGCCCACTGACAAAGACATGATCAGTCTATAATTTTAATGGTAGGTTTATTTGAACAGTGAGAGACAGAATAACAATAAAAAAATCCAGAAAAACGCATGTCAAAAATGTTATGAATTGATTTGCATTTTAATGAGGGAAATAAGTATTTGACCCCTCTGCAAAACATGACTTAGTACTTAGGGCAAAACCCTTGTTGGCAATCACAGAGGTCAGACGTTTCTTGTAGTTGGCCACCAGGTTTGCACACATCTCAGGAGGGATTTTGTCCCACTCATCTTTGCAGATTTTCTATGGGATTAAGGTCTGGAGACTGGCTAGGCCACTCCAGGATCTTAATGTGCTTCTTCTTGAGCCACTCCTTTGTTGCCTTGGCCATGTGTTTTGGGTCATTGTCATGCTGGAATACCCATCACGACCCATTTTCAATGCCCTGGCTGAGGGAAGGAGGTTCTCACCCAAGATTTGACGGTACATGGCGCTGTCCATCGTCCCTTTGATGCGGTGAAGTTGTCCTGTCCCCTTAGCAGAAAAACACCCCCAAAGCATAATGTTTCCACCTCCATGTTTGACGGTGGGGATGGTGTTCTTGGGGTCATAGGCAGCATTCCTCCTCCTCCAAACACGGCGAGTTGAGTTGATGCCAAAGAGCTCGATTTTGGTCTCATCTGACCACAACACTTTCACCCAGTTCTCCTCTGAATCATTCAGATGTTCATTGGCAAACTTCAGACGGGCCTGTATATGTGCTTTCTTGAGCAGGGGGACCTTGCGTGCGCTGCAGGATTTCAGTCCTTCACGGCGTAGTGTGTTACCAATTGTTTTCTTGGTGACTATGGTCCCAGCTGCCTTGAGATCATTGACAAGATCCTCCTGTGTAGTTCTGGGCTGATTCCTCACCGTTCTCATGATCATTGCAACTCCACGAGGAGAGATCTTGCATGGAGCCCCAGGCCGAGGGAGATTGACAGTTATTTTGTGTTTCTTCCATTTGCCAATAATTGCACCAACTGTTGTCACCTTCTCACCAAGCTGCTTGGCGATGGTCTTGTAGCCCATCCCAGCCTTGTGTAGGTTTACAATCTTGTCCCTGACATCCTTGGAGAGCTCTTTGGTCTTGGCCATGGTCGAGAGTTTGGAATCTGATTGATTGATTGCTTCTGTGGACAGGTGTCTTTTATACAGGTAACAAGCTGAGATCAGGAGCACTCCCTTTAAGAGTGTGCTCCTAATCTCAGCTCGTTACCTGTATAAAAGACACCTGGGAGCCAGAAACCTTTCTGATTGAGAGGGGGTCAAATACTTATTTCCCTCATTAAAATGCAAATCAATTTATAACATTTTTGACATGCGTTTTTCTGGATTGTTTTGTTGTTATTCTGTCTCTCACTGTTCAAATAAACCTACCATTAAAATTATAGACTGATCATTTCTTTGTCAGTGGGCAAACCTACAAAATCAGTAGGGGATCAAATACTTTTTTCCCTCACTGTAGGCCTAAATAGTATCGTTGATGATATATGACTTATAAAGTAAGGTTTCATTTAATTTGCTCTGTTAAACATACCCTTTGGAATGACTTCCATAGCAACAGTGAATGTATTTAGTTTTTAAGTGGAGATTTTTCAACAATCATTCTCACGATACCACATCGGTAGTATTCAGTGACAAATATCAAAGCTAAGCTGGGCTTGGTTAAAGCCCTGGATGGGAGACCAAAGGGATAGCTGTAGATAGATCGACTCTCCAGTAGGAGGTGCTACCCAGCCTATTGTTTTTTATTTTTTCTGCTAGTGAATATAACGTTGAAGATCTGACGTTGTTTCAAAGGTACAAATGTAACATATTTTATACAAGGTTTGTATGTTGAAAATGTATTACAATGATGACATAATCCTGTGGTTGAAATTCCACCCTCAAAACAACAGTTAACTTTGATGAGTTTTTTGCAAACTCTATGTATTTTACACGTAGATTCCACGTCACAATACATTGACAAATGATGTTGAAAAAACATTGATTCAACCAGTTTGTGCCCAGTGGGCATGTACAGTACACAGACATGTGACCACAGGTAAGAGTCTTCTCTTCATGTTAGATTAACAGACTCCACAAAGAAGAAGGTAAACGTCCCAACATGGTCAAAAGACGTGCACTACAAAGGGAACAAGGTGCCATTTGTGACACACACAACCAAGGGAGCTAGATTATTAAACAAACACACAGTTCAATTGTTTATGTACAAACAAACAAACAAACAAACAAACAAACAAACAGAGTCCATATGTAAACAGGTCATACATCCTCCCAGTCCCAGCAGTTATTGGTGCAACATAGCATGGTTGGGGTGAATTCGAATTGAAGGTAGTCATTTCAGGAAGTAAACTGAAATTCCAATCCCAATAATCGAAAAAGGCCATATATTTTCAATAACTTCTCAAGAAACTATAAGTAAAAGCTATTTATTTCAAACGTTTTTTTTCAATTGATTGAAGTTTAAATTCAAATCACTTCCTGAATTGACTATCTTCCATTAGAATTGACCCCAACCCTGCTAGAAGACACATTTCAGTTGAATGCATTCAGTTGTACAACTGACTAGGTATCCCCCTTTCCCTTTCCTTTACATGGTAAGTACTGTAGTGGATGAGGGGAGTTTCTCCCATAGTGTACAGTGAAGAGCTTGGAGCTTTGAGCACAAATCAATATTGTCCCCAAAGAGCAATGAATTTGCAGCAGTAATAGTCTCAAACAGCCCTCTCCAGGGTCCTGGTCTTAATGGTATTAAATGAATGGTTCATTATGGAGTAGTACTCTAGCCCACTGGCTGGAGACGCAGGGAGGTGTCGAGAGAGGAGCAATAGATACTCTTACTCCCAGGGTAGAGGTGGAGAGGTGGATGGAGGTAAGCTATATCCTCTCCTTCTCTAGGTGGAGAGATGCCTTCATATCTCAGTCAGTGGGATTCAGGGGGCGGTAAAATATATCCTCTCCTTCTCTAGGTGGAGAGATGCCTTCATATCTCAGTCAGTGGGATTCAGGGGGCGGTAAAATATATCCTCTCCTTCTCTAGGTGGAGAGATGCCTTCATATCTCAGTCAGTGGGATTCAGGGGGCGGTAAAATATATCCTCTCCTCTAGGTGGAGAGATGCCTTCATATCTCAGTCAGTGGGATTCAGGGGGCGGTAAAATATATCCTCTCCTTCTCTAGGTGGAGAGATGCCTTCATATCTAAGTCAGTGGGATTCAGGGGGCGGTAAAATATATCCTCTCCTCTAGGTGGAGAGATGCCTTCATATCTCAGTCAGTGGGATTCAGGGGGCGGTAAAATATCTCCTCTCCTTCTCTAGGTGGAGAGATGCCTTCATATCTCAGTCAGTGGGATTCAGGGGGCGGTAAAATATATCCTCTCCTTCTCTAGGTGGAGAGATGCCTTCATATCTCAGTCAGTGGGATTCAGGGGGCGGTAAAATATATCCTCTCCTTCTCTAGGTGGAGAGATGCATTCATATCTCAGTCAGTGGGATTCAGGGGGCGGTAAAATTAATACTGCCCTTCCTCTACTCCCCTCTCTCCCCCTTTCTACCCACAGTCAGGATCCTCTCCTCTCGCCCCTTTTCTACCCACAGTCAGGATCCTCTCCTCTCTCACCCATAGCGAGGGTCCATATCAGTAGGTAGACTGGGGGGTGATAGAATGTATTCCGTGAGGCCTCCATGTATAGTAGAGGAGGTCAGGCTCTTCCTGTTCTTCTTCATGGCCGACCTTCTCTGCCAGCGACACAGCAGTACCTCCACCTGTTATTGTTAAACATATGACAGAAGAAATAAATACACATTTTAAATAAATCATTTCACATACATTCTCAGGTCGTTATTGTGAAAGAGAATGTGTTCTCAATGACTTACCTGGTTGCAGTTTTTCTGTGGTTAAACGTACTGTTGGAGACCATTATTCCCCGAGCACCTTGTTAATTAGCATGTCAGTAGTAATAATCATGTTATGGGTTAGGGCTGACAGATTGTAAATGACTGTTTTACAGTTTTTGACTGTTTTACAGTTGTATGAAAAAGTTTGGGCACCCCTCTGAGGCTGCATTATAATTTACTCTGTCGTCACAGAAAATGATCACAGTGGCATGCCATTCATTTTCTAATAAAAGCTGAGTACTGGGGTATTGTCCAGACAAAGATTTTTAGTGTAGCAATATTAAGTTGTATGAAATTAAATCAGATGTGAAAAATAGGCTATGCAAAAATTTGGGCACCCTTGTCATTCTGTTGATATGAATACCTGTAACTACTTAGCACTGATTAATTGGAACACACAATTGGTTTGGTGAGCTCATTAAGCCTTGAACTTCATAGACAAGTGCATCCAATCATGAGAAAATGTATTTAAGGTGGCCAATTGCAAGTTATTGTTCTCTTTGACTCTCCTCTGAAGAGTGGCAACATGGGGGCCTCAAAACAACTCTCAAATGACCTGAAAACAAAGATTGTTCAACATTATGGTTTAGGGGAAGGCTACAAAAAGCTATCGCAGAGATGTAAGCTGTCAGTGTCCACTGTGAGGAACATAGTGAGGAAATGGAAGACCACAGGCACAGTTCTTGTTAAGGCCAGAAGTGGCAGGCCAAGTTAAATATCGGAGAGGCAAAAGCGAAGGATGGTGAGAACGGTCAAAAACAGCCCACAGACCACCTCCAAAGACCTACAACATAATCTTGCTGCAGATGGTGTCACTGTGCATCGTTCAACAATTCAGCGCACTTTGCACAAGGAGAAGCTGTACAGGAGAGTGATGCGGAAGAAGCCTTTTCTGCACACACACCACAAACAGAGTCGCTTGAGGTATGCAAACGCACATTTGGACAAGCCAGCTTCATTTTGGAATAAGGTGCTGTGGACTGATGAAACAAAGATTGAGTTATTTGGTCATAACAAGGGGCGTTATGCATGGCGGCAAAGGAACACAGCGTTGCAAGAAAAACACTTGCTACCCACAGTAAAATTTGGTGGGGGTTCCATCATGCTGTGGGGCTGTGTGGCCAGTGCCGGTACTGGGAATCTTGTTAAAGTTGAGGGTCGCATGGATTCCACTCAATATCAGCAGATTCTTGGGAATAATGTTGACGAATCAGTCACAAAGTTTAAGTTACGCCGGGGCTGAATATTTCAACAAGACAACGACCCAAAACACTGCTCAAAATCTACCCGGGCATTTATGCAGAGGAACAAGTACAATGTTCTGGAATGGCCATCCTAGTCCCCAGACCTGAATATCATTGAGAATCTGTGGGATGATTTGAAGCGTGCTGTCCATGCTCGGCAACCATCAAACCTAACTGAACTGGAGATGTTTTGTAAGGAGGAATGGTCCAAAATACCTTCATCCAAAATCCAGACACTCATTAGAGGCTATAGGAAGCGTCTAGAGGCTGTTATTTCAGCAAAAGGAGGCTCTACTAAATATTGATGTGATTTTTCTGTTGGGGTGCCCAAATTTATGCACCTGTCTAATTTCATTTTGATGCATATTGCACATTTTCTGTTAATCCAATAAACCTAATTTCACTACTGAAATATTACTGTGTCCATCACTTATTTGATAGATCAAAATGAAATTGCTGATCCAAAACACCCAATTATTTATAAATGGAAATCATGGAGATTGTCAGGGGTGCCCAAACTTTTTCATACGACTGTATATCTTTACTGTTTTATATAATGATATGCTCTTAGTATGAATAGATGGTTTTTATACATCCATAGAGATTGAAAGTAGTGTTAGGTTTAAGCTCTTTGTGTATGATAAAGTGCAATTATGTAGTGGACTGCAGTGGACTATAGGAATGTGTACTCCCCACAACTCAAGGCCTCTTCTGACTGATGAGAAGACCTGTGATATGCTCAGAGGAGCACAGATAAATACTGGATGATGGAAAAGTACTGAAACACATCTTTGTGGAAGGGAGGGGGTGAGAGCTAAGGGTATAAATGGACACTGCACTGTACTGAATGCATGTTCTCAGCTGAAGCATTCAGTCGGGTGTAATAAATCTAGTTTTAGCGTTTTTTGGTGTCCGCCTGGAGTTCGTAACAGAAATCTAGAACCTAACAGTACCTATGGCAAAACAAAAATGATCAAATGCTCAAATACATTTGCAGATTGCCTGATAATTGTCTTGTTTTGTACCTGGAGTTCGTATCTTAAGATTCACTTTTGCTAAACTTTAAATACAATTGTCATCAATTAATAAAAAAAAATTCACTGTCAAATGTTTTGTTTACGGAATATCAAAACGTTGTTTTTAACAGAAGAGAAAAAGTTGCAATCGGTAAATACTACTGCACAAAACTGTAAATGGTTTCATCAGTAGTACACCAGGTAGAATATAGGGACAGAGGACTGTCTAATTTGATCCTTTACAACATCGGGGACATGCAGAGATGCAGAGAATGAAGTTGAGTTACTTCTAAAATACTTCTAAGACAAGTCATCATCTCCAACGTTGTGACCTTCCATAACAGAGCTTCGCTTTGATGGGGATTTCAAATCAAATCAAATCAAATTTTCATTGTCACATGCGCCAAATACAACAGGTGTAGTAGACCTTACAGTGAAATACTTTCATTTTTAGATAAAACTATACTAAATATATTCAAGTCACCAAATAGTTGATTAAAACACACTGTTTTGCAATGGTCTGTAGTAGCCTTAACATCACTCTCTGTGGTAGCCCATGGTGTAGCCAGAGGACAGCTAGTTTCCATCCTCTGGGTCCATTGACATTTCAATTTCAAAACCTAGGAGGCTCATGGTTCTCACCAGGGCATACAATTAACTTTTTGGTCCACCAACCACTGTGGCAAGTAAATAAAAAAATCTACCAGCCAATCAGATTTTTTACCAGCCAAAATATTATGATTTTTATCTAAAATTACACCAACAACCAAGTAGACTAAAACAAAACAGAAACGGATGAGCATGCTCTGTAATGTTTCTAAAACAATACATGTACAGTGCCTTGCAAAAGTATTCATCCCCCTTCGCGCTTTTCCTATTTTGTTGCATTACAACCTGTAATTTAAAGGGATTTTTAATTGGATTTCATGTAATGGACATACACAAAATAGTCAAAATTGGTGAAGTGAAATGAAAATGATGACTTGTTTCAAAAAATAAATAACGGAAAAGTGGTGCGTGCATATGTATTCACCCCCTTTGCTATGAAGCCCCTAAATAAGATCTGGTGCAACCAATTACCTTCAGAAGTCACATAATTAGTTAAATAAAGTCCACCTGTGTGCAATCTAAGGGGGGTGAATAGTTATGCACGCTCAAATTTTTTATTTATTTTTGGTCTTATTTATTGTTTGTTTCACAAGAAAAAATATTTTGCATCTTCAAAGTGGTAGGCATGTTGTGTAAATCAAATGATTCAAACCCCCCAAAAAATCTATTTTAATTCCAGGTTGTAAGGCAACAAAATAGGAAAAATGCCAAGGGGGTTGAATACTTTCGCAAGCCACTGTATTACTAGTAAGAAGTAATCTGACCTGAGTCTTAACCAAAATATCACAAATTAAGGCCGGGAGGTTACCTTGGTAACGCGACTAGTCATGGTTCTACTGTGAGATTGAGTCTGACTAGTGGAAGCGTTGTCTTCTCTTCCCTAGCAGTTGAAACTCAAACATAGAAAAACAACTTAGCTTGTGAACAAAACAATGTAAATAGCCAAGAAACACAAGGACAAAGTCTCACTTCAGTAGACTTTTGTTTCAAGTAAATTAGACCAACTTTTATGCCTGTGCGCAGCGCTTCTAAAAATGAATCTTTCACTCAGTTCTTTATGTCCGCACAGCCCCCAGCCAGGCAGTGTTGCAGAAATACTTTGAAAACAGCTACTGCAGCATTTATTTTACTATAAATGTGATCATACTTGACTATTTTTATTCACAAATGCTAGTGAAATGCTTGCACTGTGGAGCCCTGACCACCCGCAAACGTAGCTGGTGAAATAGACATCTTACCTGCCAATGCCAAAATCTACCCGCATTTGGTAGGTGGCGGGTGCTAATTTTAGGCCCTGCTTCTCACCCCTTCCATTGACTTACACAGTAATTATGACAACTACCGGAGGACATCCTCCAACCTATCAGAGCTCTTGTATGAACTGACATGTTGTTCACCCAATCAAAGGATCAGAGAATGAATCTAGTACTGAAAGCATAAGCTACAGCTAGCTAGCACTGCAGTGCATACAATGTGGTGAGTAGTTGACTCAAAGAGAGAGAAAGATAATAGTTGAATAGTTTTGAACAAATTCAGTTCTTACAAAATGAAGGAGAAGCGAGAGAGAGAGAGAGAGAGCTACAGTGAGGGAAAAAATGTATTTGATCCCCTGCTGATTTTGTACGTTTGCCCACTGACAAAGAAATGATCAGTCTATAATTTTAATTATAGGTTTATTTGAACAGTGAGAGACAGAATAACAAACAAAAAAAATCCATTTTAAAGAGGGAAATAAGTATTTGACCCCCTCTCAATCAAAAAGATTTCTGGCTCCCAGGTGTCTTTTATACAAGTAACGAGCTGAGATTAGGAGCACACTCTTAAAGGGAGTGCTCCTAATCTCAGTTTGTTACCTGTATAAAAGAGACCTGTCCACAGAAGCAATCAATCAATCAGATTCCAAACTCTCCACCATGGCCAAGACCAAAGAGCTCTCCAAGGATGTCAGGGACAAGATTGTAGACCTACAAGACCATCGCCAAGCAGCTTGGTGAGAAGGTGACACCAGTTGGTGCGATTATTCGCAAATGGAAGAAACACAAAATAACTGTCAATCTCCCTCGGCCTGGGGCTCCATGCAAGATCTCACCTCGTGGAGTTGCAATGATCATGAGAACGGTGAGGAATCAGCCCAGAACTACACGGGAGGATCTTGTCAATGATCTCAAGGCAGCTGGGACCATAGTCACCAAGAAAACAATTGGTAACACACTACGCCGTGAAGGACTGAAATCCTGCAGCGCCCGCAAGGTCCCCCCTGCTCAAGAAAGCACATATACATGCCCGTCTGATGTTTACCAATGAACATCTGAATGATTCAGAGGAGAACTGGGTGAAAGTGTTGTGGTCAGATGAGACCAAAATGGAGCTCTTTGGCATCAACTCAACTCGCCATGTTTGGAGGAGGAGGAATGCTGCCTATGACCCCAAGAACACCATCCCCACCGTCAAACATGGAGGTGGAAACATTGTGCTTTGGGGGTGTTTTTCTGCTAAGGGGACAGGACAACTTCACCGCAACAAAGGGACGATGGACGGGGCCATGTACCGTCAAATCTTGGGTGAGAACCTCCTTCCCTCAGCCAGGGCATTGAAAATGGGTTGTGGATGGGTATTCCAGCATGACAATGACCCAAAACACACGGCCAAGGCAACAAAGCAGTGGCTCAAGAAGAAGCACATTAAGGTCCTGGAGTGGCCTAGCCAGTCTCCAGACCTTAATCCCATAGAAAATCTGTGGTGGGAGCTGAAGGTTCGAGTTGCCAAATGTCAGCCTCGAAACCTTAATGACTTGGAGAAGATCTGCAAAGAGGAGTGGGACAAAATCCCTCCTGAGATGTGTGCAAACCTGGTGGCCAACTACAAGAAACGTCTCTGACCTCTGTGATTGCCAACAAGGGTTTTGCCACCAAGTACTAAGTCATGTTTTGCAGAGGGGTCAAATACTTATTTCCCTCATTAAAATGCAAATCAATTTATAACATTTTTGACATGCGTTTTTCTGGATTTTTTGTTTGTTATTCTGTCTCTCACTGTTCAAATAAACCTACCATTAAAATTGTAGACTGATCATTTCTTTGTCAGTGGGCAAACGTTCAAAATCAGAAGGGGATCAAATACTTTTTTTCCCCTCACTGTAGCTACATTTCCTTGTGTTTTATTTATTCACTTTTCATTTTCACTTACTTAGCTAGCGAATGCAGCTCGCTAGTTTAGCCTACTCAAACACCCGGCTCAAACAGAGAGGGATGCTATATTAGCTAGCTGGCTATGGCTATCCAACACTGGAACTCTTCCAAGTCAAGGTAAGCTTTTGGTTTTATACATTTTTTTGCCACCGGTGCCTGCTGGTGTTACTGCTAAATTACTTGCTGTACACTGTCCTACATGATTTTAGTGGGTTTACTAACGCGTTAGTTCTAGTAGCTATGTTGCAAGGTTTTTTCGCCTGGTCACAGACAGCTTTTGTGTTGTGCACTGAAGTCCACAAGCGAATGGATATGCGAGAAGGAATTATACAATGAGCAAAGTGATCATGCTGTTTGTATGTGGCTGCTATGAAAGTGAGCTGTGTTTGCGGATGATCAGCGGTGTATTCATTCCAGTGATTCTGTTGAAAAACGTTTCTTAAATGGAACGAAACAGGGATAAACATACCTGAATTTGTCCAATAGAAACTCTCATTTGCAAGTGTTAGAATAATGATTACACCCTAGAACAGCTAGATGCAGGCAAGAGTGTGCAAGGCGGTATTGAATGTCACGGTCTCTCACCTTGATTACTAAATTTTTTCTCTCGACCTAAGCACCTACTTTGTAGATTTTCATTTGTAGGCTAGGTTGTAGCAACCTCAAAGCGGGTTTACTAACGCGTTAGTTGTAGTAGCTATGTTGACTATGACGTGACAACGATGTAGGCTGTGTGTAGCGGTAAGCAGTCATGATATGAAGGTTTGGCTGGGAAAGGTTTTTCACCTGGTTACAGACAGCTGATATGCTGTGCACTGAAGTCAAGTGCAGGGAAAAGGGAGAAGGAATTAAATATACAATGAGCAACGTGATCATGCTGTTTTTATATGGCTGCTACGAAAGTGGACTGTGTTTGCTTGTGATCAGGGGTATATTCATTCCGCCGATTCTGTTGAAGAAAGTTTCTTACCTAAAGAAAACGGAACGAAATGGGGATAAACATACCTGAATTTGTCCAATAAAACTCTAATTTGCAACTGTTGGACTAATGATTACTCCCTAGATCAGCTAGATGCAGGCAAGGGTGTGCGAAGCGGTATTGCATCTGTTACTGTCTGTCACTTTGATTACTCAAAATTCTCTCGACCTATGCACCTACGTTGTAAACTTTCATTCATAGGCTAGGTTGTAGCAACCTCATGATGGGTACAGGGAACATTTTGGAGTATCACGTAGTAGCCTATACCTATGGATGTTACATTGAGCTGGGTGAATGGAATATGAATGACAGTCTGTAATAGAAATAAGGCCCATAAAAAATAAAATTACAAAATATCGTCCTCCCTCATCTAAGAGAATGCCAAGAGTGTGCAAAGCTGTCATCAAGGCAAAGGGTGGCTACTTTGAAGAATCTCAAATATAAAATATATTTTGATTTGTTTAACACTTTTTTTGGTTACTACATGATTCCATATGTGTTATTTCATAGTTTTGACATCTTCACTATTATTCTACAATGTAGAAAATAGTAAAAATAAAGAAAACCCCTGGAGGTGTGTCCAAACATTTGACTGGTACTGTATATATATATTTATATTTATATTATTGGTCCCTTGTAGCTCAGTTGGTAGAGCATGGCGCTTGCAACGCCAGGGTTGTGGGTTCGTTTCCCACGGGGGGCCAGTATGAAAAATGTACGCACTCACTAACTGTAAGTCGCTCTGGATAAGAGCGTCTGCTAAAATGTAAATATTTACCAGTGGTGGCAGGTAAACTGAAAGAAAAACTAGAGACTACATCCCAAATGGCACCCTATTCCCTACATAGTGCACTACTTTGGTAGGCTTGAATAACATTAAGAAGCCGCCTGACGTTGTTACGTGACTTACGACCCTTAATGAAGCCAGTTTGGTCCCCTTTCACACATAGTGGCAATGAGTCCTCTAGTCGTGTGGCTCGGATTTTAGAAAGCAATTTTCCATCCACATTCAAAAGGGAGGGACAAGAATCTGGGCATTTTCCCTTTTTGAGAATAAGTGATATGTTGGCTTCCCTCAGCGTTTTGAGGGAGGCGGTCATTTTGAAAATGAGTGGTTAAACATATCAAGCGATGGCTCAAGGATCAGAGACTCCTTATAGAACTCATTACAAAACCCGTCCGCTCCTGGGGCCCTACCATTGTATAGATTCTTTCATTGCAAAACATGATCTCTTCCTTGGTAATAGGGGCATTAAGGAGATTCTCTGTTCTTCTGGAATAGTCGGGAGCTCAATCTTAGAAAATAAGTCTATATGACCAAAGCCCTGATCAAAAGTAGTGCACTATACAGGAAATAGGGCGCCATTTGGGATGCACCCACTACCTGTTCTCTGAAGAAGCTGGTAGTCAGGGTGTAGAGGATAGGGTTCAGGGCGCTGTTGATGGGTAATATAAAGATCACCACCCAGGATGAGATGGTACCTGGAGGGGGAGGGAGAGAGAGGGAGTTAGAGGTGTGTGCATGTGGGGGGTGTGTGTGTCCTTGTGTATTACCTGCAGTGTTGGGGAGTAGTGAACTACATGTAGTGTAATTTAACTGCGTTTTGCGTTAGCTTGGTGGTAGTTGAACTAAGTTCAAATCTAGGTAGTGTTTTCAGTAGTTAATTACTTTTTTGCCATGTAGCGGTTTAGCTAACTACTGGAACTACACACTGCTTTTTTCTCAAAAACAAAAGGAAATATAGGTGAAGTAGACAATAACTTCCTTTCTTTTTCAGCACCAGACCTGCCTGATTCTCACTTGAAACATCGTTTTTGTGTTCAATTCCTACAGTCCATCTGTGACGCTGGTGCGTTTTTGGACTTCAAACCCCTTTTAAAACAGACTTCTGGGTTGGTACCATTGGATTCGTATATTTCTTCTGCATCCATTGATACCAACCATTAGTCTGTATGAGTAGCAGGTGTTTGTGAGACAAGGGGCCTGGGGGGGCGGTTCCTCTCAGAAACACGCCACACAACAGCTACAAACTATTATGACCCTTCTATGACACTCACACACCACACAACAGTAGTTAGAAGGTAAGGAGTTATTCTACATAGAAGATCATAGGAAATTCCAGGACATACTATATCATTTATACTTATTAATAAACTCACATATTTGCCGTCACAAACTCCAACCTCCAACCTCATTGACTAGTTGGATATTCATTTCCCACTGAGCAAACCATTTCTGTACTTACAGCGTTCTTTAAATACATTTTTGATCAGGTTTTTGCTTGGCGGACATTATTTTTTAAAAAATTGACATTGGTCAATAAAGCTCATGAATGCAACTGATTATTTTGTGTTCTACTTGTAGCCCTGGTTGTCCTGAAAATTAAAATTGTAAAACTCTGTGAGGCAGATTTTTGCTGGGGTCCTCAGGCCTGATGTTAATAAGCTAAATTACACATTTTAATAACATATGACCCCAATGTGATCTGTTGTTGCAATTCATAGTCAATGACATTTCAGATTTGCATATGATAATCTTTCACTAATTCGTTTGGATGTAAGTGAACTACTTTTTCAAAGGAACTTTAGTTAAGTAAACTATATTTTTCATAGGGGTAGCTTTAGTGTAGCTTAACTTCTGTGTAAACTAATTGATAGCTTGGTAAATTATATTTTCAGAGTAGCTTCCCCAACAACGATTACCTGGTATCTCGACCTGCAGCAGGGACAGTATTTTGACCAGGAAGATGGGGATCCAGCAGAGGGCGTCAGAGAAGACGATGAAGAAGAACCTGTTAGCTACAGCCACGTCTCGGTGTAGCCTGCTCCTCAAGTCTGTAACAGAACAGCCTGTTAGCTACAGTCAGGTCTGTAAAGCTTCAACTGCAAATAATATTCAAGTATTCACACCCCTTGGCTATACAGGGCCTTCAGAAAGTATTCACAGCCCTGTGCCTTCAGAAAGTGTTCACACCCCTTGAACCTATTCCACATTTTGTTGTGTTACAGCTTGAATTTAAAATAGATTAAATTGAGATTTTGTGTCTCTGGCCTACAAACAATACATTTTAGTCATTTAGCAGCCACTCTTATCCAGAGCGACTTACAGTTAGTGAGTGCATATATTTTTTTAATATATTTTTTTTCATACTGGTCGCTCGTGGGAATCGAACCCACAACCCTGGCGTTGCAAGCGCCATGCTCTACCAACTGAGCTACACGAGACTACATAATACCCCATAATGTCAAAGTGGAATTATGTTTTAGAAATGTTTACAATTTCAATAAGTATTCAACCCCTTTGCTATGGCAAGCCTAAATAAGTTCAGGAGTACAAATGTGTTTAACAAGTCTCATAATAAGTTGCATGGACTCACTCTGTGCGCAATAATAGTGTTTAACATGATTTTTGAATTACTTGACCAGTGAATTTCAAACACATATTTAACCACAAAAGCAGACATTTATATCCCTTTTAAGCATGGGGAAGTTTTTAATTACACTTTGGAAGGTGTATCAATACACCCAGTCACTACAAAGATACAGCCGTCCTTCTTTATTCAGTTGCCAGAGAGGAAGGAAACCGCTAAGGGATTTTATCATGTGTCACGACTTCCGCCGAGGCTGCCTCCCCTCCTTGTTCGGGCAGGTTTCGGCGTTCGGCGTCACCGGCTTACTAGCTACTGCCGATCCATTTATCATCACTCCATTTGTCTTGTCTTCAATCACACACACCTGGTCCTTATTCCCTCATTAGTCATTGTATAAGTGTTCCCCCTGCTTCCTTGTCTGTGTGGGTGATTGTTATTTGTGGAGGTCAGTGAAGCTCGGTGGAGCTCGTGTATTTTGTATCGACGGGAGATTTCCCGTGTGCCTTATATTTTCCAGTGTGCCTGTTTTGTGCCCTGGAGTGTTTTTGACACATTTCTGCGTAAAACTGTGTTTTTTTGCAGATTAAAGCCTGTGTTTCTGTGATTTACCCTCCTGCACCTGACTCCTTCCACACCACCTCATCACATCATGAGGCCAATGGTGACTTTAAATCAGTTACAGAGTTGAATGGCTGTGATAGGAGAAAACTGAGGATGGATCAACAACATTGTAGTTACTCCACAAATCTAACCTACAGTGGCTTGTGAAAGTATTCACCCCCCTTGGCATTTTTCCTATTTTGTTGCCTTACAACCAGGAATTAAAATGGATTTTTGGGGGGTTTGAATCATTTGATTTACACAACATGCCTATCACTTTGAAGATGCTAAATATTTTTTAATGTAAAACAAACAAGAAATAAGACAAAAAAACAAAACTTGAGCGTGCATAACTATTCACCCCCCCAAAGTCAATACTTTGTAGAGCCACCTTTTGCCGCAATTACAGCTGCAAGTGTCTTGGGGTATGTCTCTATAAGCTTGGCACATCTAGCCACTGGGATTTTTGCCCATTCTTCAAGGCAAAACTGCTCCAGCTCCTTCAAATTGGATGGGTTCTGCTGGTGAACAGCAATCTTTAAGTCATACCACAGATTCTCAATTGGATTGAGGTCTGGGCTTTGACTAGGCCATTCCAAGACATTTAAATGTTTCCCCTTAAACCACTCAAGTGTTGCTTTAGCAGTATGGTTAGGGTCATTGTCCTGTTGGAAGTTGTATTTAGCGCCATCCATCATTCCTTCAATTCTGACCAGTTTCCCAGTCCCTGCCGATGAAAAACTTCCCCACAGCATGGTGTTCTCAGGGTGATGAGAGGTGTTGGGTTTGCGCCAGACATAGCGTTTTCCTTGATGGCCAAAAAGCTACATTTTAGTCTCATCTGACCAGAGTACCTTCTTCCATATGTTTGGGGAGTCTCCCACATGGCTTTTGGCGAACACCAAACGTGTTTGCTTATTTTTTTATTTAAGCAATGGCTTTTTTCTGTCTACTCTTCCGTAAAGCCCAGCTCTGTGGAGTGTACGGCTTAAAGTAGTCCTATGGACAGAAACTCCAATCTCCGCTGTGGAGCTTTGCAGTTCCTTCAGGGTTATCTTTGGTCTCTTTGTTGCCTCTCTGATTAATGCCCTCCTTGCCTGGTCCATGAGTTTTGGTGTGCGGCCCTCTCTTGGCAGGTTTGTTGTGGTGCCATATTCTTTCAATTTTTTTATAATGGATTTAATGGTGCTCCGTGGGATGTTCAAAGTTTCTGATATTTTTTTATAACCCAAGCCTGATCTGTATTTCTCCACATCTTTGTCCCTGACCTGTTTGGAGAGCTCCTTGGTCTTCATGGTGCTGCTTGCTTGGTGGTGCCCCTTGCTTAGTGGTGTTGCAGACTCTGGGGCCTTTCAGAACAGGTGTATATATACTGAGATCATGTGACAGATCATGTGACACTTAGATTGCACACAGGTGGACTTTATTTAACTAATTATGTGACTTCTGAAGGTAATTGGTTGCACCAGATCTTATTTAGGGGCTTCATAGCAAAGGGGGTGAAAACATATGCATGCACCACTTTTCCATTATTAATTTTTTTAGAATTATTTGAAACAAGTTATTTTTAAAATTTCACTTCACCAATTTGGACTATTTTGTGTATGTCCATTACATGAAATCCAAATAAAAATCCCTTTAAATTACAGGTTGTAATGCAACAAAATAGGAGAAATGCCAAGGGGGATGAATACTTTTGCAAGGTACTGTAAATGATAGAATGCAACGAAGGAAGCTTTTACATAATACAAATATTCCAAAAGTAAAACTGCAAAAAATTTGGTAAAGAAATTAACTTTATGTCCAGAATACATTTGTTTGGGGCAAATCCAACACAACACATCACTAAGTACCACTCTTCATACAGTATTTTCAAGCATGGTGGTGGCTGCATCATGTTATGGGTATGTTTGTCATCAGCAAGGACTATGGAGTTTTTTTAGAATAAAAAGAAACGTAATCGAGCTAAGCACAGGCAAAATCCTACAGGAAAACCTGGTTCAGTCTGCTTTCCGACAGACACTAGGGAACAAATTCACCTTTCAGCAGGACAATAACCTAAAACATAAGGTTCCTACATACAGTGGCTGTGGCTTGCTAGATAAAGCAGGGAGCCAGGCATCGAGGCATTCAGTTACTGTTTGATTGAATGTTGGAATGGGCAAAACGAGTGACCTAAGCGACTTTGAGCGTGGTATGATCTTGGGTGCCAGGCGCGCTGGTTCTCAGAAAAGGCCGGCCTCCTGGGATTTTCACGCACGACAGTGTCAAGGGTTTACCAAGAATGGTGCAACAATCAAAAAACATCCAGTCAGCGGCAGTCCTGGGTACGAAAACAGCCAGTTGATGAGAGGTCGAAGGAGAATGGCAAGAATCAGCAAGAACAGGCAGATAACGGCAGAGTACAGTACAACAGTGGTGCAGAATCTCGGTACGCACAACTCGTTGGTCTTTGTCACGGATGGGCTGTTGCAGCAGGCGGCCACACTGGGTTCCACTCCTATCAGCTAAAAACAAGAAGAAGCGGCTCCAGTGGGCGCGCAATCACCAACACTGGACAACCGAGGAGTGGAAAAACATCACCTTGTCCGATGAATCCTGGTTCCTGTTGCGTCATGCTGATGACAGAGTCAGGATTTGGCGTAAGCAGCATGAGTCACATGAGGTTGGTGGCACCTTAATTGGGGAGAATGGGCTTGTGGTAATGACTGGAGTGGAATCAATGGAATAGTATCAAATACATAAAACACATGGTTTTCAGGTGTTTGATGCCATTCCATTTGCTCCGTTCCGGCCATTATTATGAGCCTTATTCCCCTCAGCAGC
>NC_059218.1:46576107-46736107 GCF_020615455.1 Coregonus clupeaformis | reverse complement strand
GTGGCTGAAGGGAAACACTATGACCAGAAACTTCTCCAGAGTGAGATATGTCAGCAGCAGAACTGATACCTGGAAGACAGCATTACAGTTACAAACATACACTCTGTCTGTCTCTGTCTCTCTGTCTCTCTGTCTCTCTCGGAGAGACAGAGACAGAGAGACAGAGAGAGAGAGACAGATTCAGAGTCAGAGAGACAGAGACAGAGACAGAGTCAGAGAGACAGAGACAGAGACAGAGAGACAGATTCAGAGTCAGAGAGACAGAGACAGAGATTCAGAGACAGAGTCAGAAAGACAGAGAAAGCAAGACAGAGTCTCTCTCTCTCTCTCTCTCTCTCTCTCTCTCTCTCTCTCTCTCTCTCTCTCTCTCTCTCCCTCTCTCTCTCTCTCCCTCTCCCTCTCCCTCTCCCTCTCCCTCTCCCTCTCTCCCTCTCCCTCTCCCTCCCTAGTCAGATAGATCAGCAACATAACTGATACCTGCAGATACAGCATGACAAGAGGTCAAGACAACTGATTCCTGCAGACCCTGTAGTAGAACACTACAGTAGACCCTGTAGTAGAACAGTAGACCCTGTAGTAGAACAGTAGACCCTATAGTAGAACAGTAGACCCTATAGTAGAACAGTAGACCCTGTAGTAGAACAGTAGACCCTGTAGTAGAACAGTAGACCCTGTAGTAGAACAGTACAGTAGACCCTGTAGTAGAACAGTAGACCCTGTAGTAGAACAGTACAGTAGACCCTGTAGTAGAACAGTAGACCCTGTAGTAGAACAGTACAGTAGACCCTGTAGTAGAACAGAACAGTAGACCCTGTAGTAGAACAGTAGATCCTATAGTAGAACAGTAGACCCTGTAGTAGAACAGTAGACCCTGTAGTAGAACAGTAGACCCTGTAGTAGAACAGAACAGTAGACCCTGTAGTAGAACAGTAGATCCTATAGTAGAACAGTAGACCCTGTAGTAGAACAGTAGACCCTGTAGTAGAACAGTAGACCCTGTAGTAGAACAGAACAGTAGACCCTGTAGTAGAACAGTACAGTAGACCCTGTAGTAGAACAGAACAGTAGACCCTGTAGTAGAACAGAACAGTAGACCCTGTAGTAGAACAGTAGACCCTGTAGTAGAACAGTAGACCCTGTAGTAGAACAGTACAGTAGACCCTGTAGTAGAACAGTAGACCCTGTAGTAGAACAGAACAGTAGACCCTGTAGTAGAACAGAACAGTAGACCCTGTAGTAGAACAGTACAGTAGACCCTGTAGTAGAACAGTAGATCCTATAGTAGAACAGTAGACCCTGTAGTAGAACAGTAGACCCTGTAGTAGAACAGTAGACCCTGTAGTAGAACAGAACAGTAGACCCTGTAGTAGAACAGTACAGTAGACCCTGTAGTAGAACAGTACAGTAGACCCTGTAGTAGAACAGAACAGTAGACCCTGTAGTAGAACAGTACAGTAGACCCTGTAGTAGAACAGTAGATCCTATAGTAGAACAGTAGACCCTGTAGTAGAACAGAACAGTAGACCCTGTAGTAGAACAGTACAGTAGACCCTGTAGTAGAACAGAACAGTAGACCCTGTAGTAGAACAGAACAGTAGACCCTGTAGTAGAACAGTAGACCCTGTAGTAGAACAGTAGACCCTGTAGTAGAACAGAACAGTAGACCCTGTAGTAGAACAGTAGACCCTGTAGTAGAACAGTAGACCCTGTAGTAGAACAGTAGACCCTGTAGTAGAACAGTAGACCCTGTAGTAGAACAGAACAGTAGACCCTGTAGTAGAACAGTAGACCCTGTAGTAGAACAGTAGACCCTGTAGTAGAACAGTAGACCCTGTAGTAGAACAGTAGATCCTGTAGTAGAACAGAACAGTAGACCCTGTAGTAGAACAGTACAGTAGACCCTGTAGTAGAACAGTACAGTAGACCCTGTAGTAGAACAGAACAGTAGACCCTGTAGTAGAACAGTAGACCCTGTAGTAGAACAGTAGACCCTGTAGTAGAACAGAACAGTAGACCCTGTAGTAGAACAGTAGACCCTGTAGTAGAACAGTAGACCCTGTAGTAGAACAGTAGACCCTGTAGTAGAACAGTAGACCCTGTAGTAGAACAGTACAGTAGACCCTGTAGTAGAACAGTAGACCCTGTAGTAGAACAGTAGACCCTGTAGTAGAACAGTAGATCCTGTAGTAGAACAGAACAGTAGAACCTGTAGTAGAACAGTAGACCCTGTAGTAGAACAGTAGACCCTGTAGTAGAACAGTACAGTAGACCCTGTAGTAGAACAGTACAGTAGACCCTGTAGTAGAACAGTACAGTAGACCCTGTAGTAGAACAGTAGACCCTGTAGTAGAACAGTAGACCCTGTAGTAGAACAGTAGACCCTGTAGTAGAACAGTAGACCCTGTAGTAGAACAGAACAGTAGATCCTGTAGTAGAACAGAACAGTAGACCCTGTAGTAGAACAGAACAGTAGACCCTGTAGTAGAACAGAACAGTAGACCCTGTAGTAGAACAGAACAGTAGACCCTGTAGTAGAACAGTAGACCCTGTAGTAGAACAGAACAGTAGACCCTGTAGTAGAACAGTACAGTAGACCCTGTAGTAGAACAGTACAGTAGACCCTGTAGTAGAACAGTAGACCCTGTAGTAGAACAGAACAGTAGACCCTGTAGTAGAACAGTACAGTAGACCCTGTAGTAGAACAGTAGATCCTGTAGTAGAACAGTAGACCCTGTAGTAGAACAGTAGACCCTGTAGTAGAACAGAACAGTAGACCCTGTAGTAGAACAGTACAGTAGACCCTGTAGTAGAACAGAACAGTAGACCCTGTAGTAGAACAGTACAGTAGACCCTGTAGTAGAACAGTAGACCCTGTAGTAGAACAGTAGACCCTGTAGTAGAACAGTAGACCCTGTAGTAGAACAGTAGACCCTGTAGTAGAACAGTAGATCCTGTAGTAGAACAGTAGACCCTGTAGTAGAACAGTAGACCCTGTAGTAGAACAGTAGACCCTGTAGTAGAACAGTAGACCCTGTAGTAGAACAGTAGACCCTGTAGTAGAACAGTAGACCCTGTAGTAGAACAGAACAGTAGACCCTGTAGTAGAACAGAACAGTAGACCCTGTAGTAGAACAGTACAGTAGACCCTGTAGTAGAACAGTAGATCCTATAGTAGAACAGTAGACCCTGTAGTAGAACAGTAGACCCTGTAGTAGAACAGAACAGTAGACCCTGTAGTAGAACAGTACAGTAGACCCTGTAGTAGAACAGTAGACCCTGTAGTAGAACAGTAGACCCTGTAGTAGAACAGAACAGTAGACCCTGTAGTAGAACAGAACAGTAGACCCTGTAGTAGAACAGTACAGTAGACCCTGTAGTAGAACAGAACAGTAGACCCTGTAGTAGAACAGAACAGTAGACCCTGTAGTAGAACAGTAGACCCTGTAGTAGAACAGTAGACCCTGTAGTAGAACAGTAGACCCTGTAGTAGAACAGTAGACCCTGTAGTAGAACAGTACAGTAGACCCTGTAGTAGAACAGTACAGTAGACCCTGTAGTAGAACAGAACAGTAGACCCTGTAGTAGAACAGAACAGTAGACCCTGTAGTAGAACAGTAGACCCTGTAGTAGAACAGTACAGTAGACCCTGTAGTAGAACAGTACAGTAGACCCTGTAGTAGAACAGTACAGTAGACCCTGTAGTAGAACAGTACAGTAGACCCTGTAGTAGAACAGTAGACCCTGTAGTCGAACAGTAGACCCTGTAGTAGAACAGTAGACCCTGTAGTAGAACAGTAGACCCTGTAGTCGAACAGTACAGTAGACCCTGTAGTAGAACAGTAGACCCTGTAGTAGAACAGTAGACCCTGTAGTAGAACAGTAGACCCTGTAGTAGAACAGTAGACCCTGTAGTCGAACAGTAGACCCTGTAGTAGAACAGTAGACCCTGTAGTAGAACAGTAGACCCTGTAGTAGAACAGTACAGTAGACCCTGTAGTAGAACAGTAGACCCTGTAGTAGAACAGTAGACCCTGTAGTAGAACAGTAGACCCTGTAGTAGAACAGTAGACCCTGTAGTAGAACAGTAGACCCTGTAGTAGAACAGTAGACCCTGTAGTAGAACAGAACAGTAGACCCTGTAGTAGAACAGAACAGTAGACCCTGTAGTAGAACAGAACAGTAGACCCTGTAGTAGAACAGTAGACCCTGTAGTAGAATAGTACAGTAGACCCTGTATTAGAACAGTACAGTAGACCCTGTAGTAGAACAGTACAGTAGACCCTGTAGTAGAACAGTACAGTAGACCCTGTAGTAGAACAGAACAGTAGACCCTGTAGTAGAACAGTAGACCCTGTATTAGAACAGTACAGTAGACCCTGTAGTAGAACAGTACAGTAGACCCTGTAGTAGAACAGAACAGTAGACCCTGTAGTAGAACAGTAGACCCTGTAGTAGTACAGTAGACCCTGTAGTAGAACAGTAGACCCTGTAGTAGAACAGTAGACCCTGTAGTAGAACAGTAGACCCTGTAGTAGAACAGTAGACCCTGTAGTAGAACAGTAGACCCTGTAGTAGAACAGTAGACCCTGTAGTAGAACAGTTGTAGAACAGTAGACCCTGTAGTAGAACAGTACAGTAGACCCTGTAGTAGAACAGTACAGTAGACCCTGTAGTAGAACAGTACAGTAGACCCTGTAGTAGAACAGTACAGTAGACCCTGTAGTAGAACAGTACAGTAGACCCTGTAGTAGAACAGTAGACCCTGTAGTAGAACAGTAGACCCTGTAGTAGAACAGTAGACCCTGTAGTAGAACAGTAGATCCTATAGTAGAACAGTAGACCCTGTAGTAGAACAGTAGACCCTGTAGTAGAACAGTAGACCCTGTAGTAGAACAGTACAGTAGACCCTGTAGTAGAACAGTAGATCCTATAGTAGAACAGTAGACCCTGTAGTAGAACAGTAGACCCTGTAGTAGAACAGTAGACCCTGTAGTAGAACAGTACAGTAGACCCTGTAGTAGAACAGAACAGTAGACCCTGTAGTAGAACAGAACAGTAGACCCTGTAGTAGAACAGTAGACCCTGTAGTAGAACAGAACAGTAGACCCTGTAGTAGAACAGTACAGTAGACCCTGTAGTAGAACAGTAGACCCTGTAGTAGAACAGTAGACCCTGTAGTAGAACAGAACAGTAGACCCTGTAGTAGAACAGTACAGTAGACCCTGTAGTAGAACAGTACAGTAGACCCTGTAGTAGAACAGTAGACCCTGTAGTAGAACAGTAGACCCTGTAGTAGAACAGAACAGTAGACCCTGTAGTAGAACAGTACAGTAGACCCTGTAGTAGAACAGTAGATCCTATAGTAGAACAGTAGACCCTGTAGTAGAACAGTAGACCCTGTAGTAGAACAGAACAGTAGACCCTGTAGTAGAACAGTACAGTAGACCCTGTAGTAGAACAGTAGACCCTGTAGTAGAACAGTAGACCCTGTAGTAGAACAGTAGATCCTGTAGTAGAACAGTACAGTAGACCCTGTAGTAGAACAGTACAGTAGACCCTGTAGTAGAACAGTACAGTAGACCCTGTAGTAGAACAGTAGACCCTGTAGTAGAACAGTAGATCCTGTAGTAGAACAGTAGACCCTGTAGTAGAACAGTAGATCCTGTAGTAGAACAGTAGACCCTGTAGTAGAACAGAACAGTAGACCCTGTAGTAGAACAGTAGACCCTGTAGTAGAACAGTAGACCCTGTAGTAGAACAGAACAGTAGACCCTGTAGTAGAACAGTACAGTAGACCCTGTAGTAGAACAGAACAGTAGACCCTGTAGTAGAACAGTAGACCCTGTAGTAGAACAGTAGACCCTGTAGTAGAACAGTAGATCCTGTAGTAGAACAGTAGACCCTGTAGTAGAACAGTACAGTAGACCCTGTAGTAGAACAGTAGACCCTGTAGTAGAACAGAACAGTAGACCCTGTAGTAGAACAGAACAGTAGACCCTGTAGTAGAACAGAACAGTAGACCCTGTAGTAGAACAGTAGACCCTGTAGTAGAACAGAACAGTAGATCCTGTAGTAGAACAGTAGACCCTGTAGTAGAACAGTAGACCCTGTAGTAGAACAGTAGATCCTGTAGTAGAACAGTAGACTGCCAGTCTGTTTCTACTCTCTTGCCGACCATGGAATTGTCCTGCCAAACAGACTGGGACCCAATGAGTGACAATGATTTGGCATGATGGCACAAACAGACTGGGACTACTAGAACATGGTGATCCTCCAGACTTGTTCAGGGGAAACAGATTAAACACTCAGGCTGCGTCCCAAACGACACACCAAACGGCACCCTAAACTAGTGCACTGTAGGGTGCCGTTAGGAACACTTCCTCAGACATTTATTGGGAGAGGAAATATATTCAGAACATTGTGAGTTAGCCTGCAGACAGGACATGACGTTCTGGAAGAATCAGAATGAGAACAGAGCAATATATTAAAACTTCACTTTGGGAAACGTGCTTTTTTTGTTTTAATTTTTTGTTTTTTAATTTTGTACTTATCTATTATTTACAAAAAAACTGCATTGTTGATTAAGGGCTTGTAAGTAAGCATTTCACTGTAATGTCTACACTTGTTGTATTCGGCGCATGTGGCAAATAACATTTGATTTGATTTGATTTGATTTATGTCCGTAAACCGAATCAGATAACTATACTCATCATCCTCATTGTACCTCTGAGGACTTTCTCGCTATCCACAGGTGTGTGTGTGTGTGTGTGTGTGTGTGTGTGTGTGTGTGTGTGTTAATTCACCTCTGAGGAGAGCATAGCCAGGAATCCGATGGTTCGACATTCCACACTCTCCATCCACAGGAGAGCGTTCCGATTGTACTCCCCTCGGAACTTCACATCAAACACACCGACAAAGAACAGATACACTCCCATCAGACAGTCTGCACCTGGGGAGAACGAGAGAGCGAGATCTCTAATACATTCTCACTGACTGTAAATTTGCGATGGGGTTCAAGAGTTCAAGATTGTATCTGGGTAGTTTGGTCTTGTGTTGAGAGAGATGGTGAGAGAGAGAGAGAGAGCTAGAAATTAAAAAGGAAATAGTCTTAACAGAGAAAAATGTCCTCCTTTTTGCCTATATCCCCCCCACTAGAATCCCCATACATTAATGAAGACAGCTGCTCCATCCTAAAGGGTGAGGTCAATCATTTCCAGGCCCAGGGACATGTACTAGTATATGGACAATAACATTACACTCTTAGCACACAGGGCAACAAGCATTTACCTGGAGTTGACAGCATTCCCTCCCAAATATACCCCCCTGGACACAATTATGACAAAACAACCAACAAAAATGGGTCACAACTCCTGCAGCACTGTCACATGCAGGGTCAGTACATAGTCAATGGTAGGCTTCAAAGGGGACTCCTAAGGTAGGTACACCTACAGCTCGTCCCAGTAGTACTGTAGATTACTTAATCACCATCCTCAACCCAGAGTCTCTTAGGGCATTCACAGTCAGCCCACTGACACCCCTATCAGATCACAGCAAAATCACAGTCTACTTGAACAGAGCAATACTCAATCATGAGGCATCAAAGCCGAACAAACTGCATACTATTAAGAAATGCTAGGAAGGAAAGTAGTGTAGAAAGCTACCAACAATCTATTGGTCAACAATAAATCCAATCCTTTTAGACAATTTCCTGGACAAAATAATGTTTCACTGTAATAGTGAAGGTGTAAACTTGCATGTAGAAAACCTAAACAGTATATTTGACATTTCAGCTTCTCTATCAAATCTAAAAATCTCAAGCAGACAAACAAACAAAAAAAACAAAAAAAACAATGACAAATGGTTTGATGAAGAATGCAAAAACCCTAAGAAAGAAATTGAGAAACCTATCCAACCAAAGACATAGAGACCCAGAAAACCTGAGCTTACAGTGAATCACTAAAACAATACAGAAATACGCTAAGAAAAGATAAGGAACAGTACATCAGAACTCATCTCAATGTGATGGAAGAATCCATAGAATCAAATCACTTCTGGGAATATTGGAACACACTTAACAAACAACAACACGAAGAGTTTTCTATCCAAAATGGAGATAAACCACTTCTCAAATATTTTTGGCTCTATAACAAAGAACAAACAGCAAAAAACATATACACTGTAAATCTTAGAATAAGATATTAAAGATTACCAGAACCCACTGGATTATCCAATTATAATGAAACTACAGGACAAAATACAAACCCTCCAACCCAAAAAGGCCTGTGCTGTTGATGGTATCCTATATTAAATGATAAACTCTTTAACATCATCCTCAGCTCTGGCATCTTCCCCAATATTTGGAACCAAGGACTGATCACCCCAATCCACAAAAGGGGAGAGAAATTCAACCCCAATAACTAAAGTGGGATATGTGTCAACAGCAACCTTGGGAAAATCCTCTGCATTATCATTAACAGCATACTCCTACATTTCCTCAGTGAAAACAATGTCCTGAGCAAATGTCCAATAAACTTTTTACCAAATTACCGTACAACATACCACGTATTTACCTTGGAAACCCTAATTGACAAACAAATAAACCCAAAACAAAGGCAAAGTATTCTCATGCTTTGTTGATTTGAAAAAAGCTTTTGACTCAATTTGGCATGATGGTCTGCTATACAATTGACGGAAAGTGGACTTGGGGGAAAAACATACGACATTATAAAATCCATGTACACAAACAACAAGTGTGCGGTTAAAATTGGCAAAAAACACACACATTTCTTTCCACAGGGCCGTGGGGTGAGACAGGGATGCAGCTTCAGCCCCATCCTCTTCAACATTTATATCAACAAATTGGCAAGGGCATTAGAACAGTCTGCAGCACCCGGCCTCACCCTGCTAGAATCTAAAGTCAAATGTCTTCTGTTTGCTGATGATCTGGTGCTTTGTCCCCAACCAAGGAGGTCCTACAGCAGCACCTAGACCTTATGCACAGATTCTGTCAGACCTGGGCCCTGACAGTAACTCTCAGTAAGACAAAAATAATGGTGTTCCAAAAAAGGTCCAGTTGCCAGGACCACAAATACAAATTCCATCTAGACACCGTTGCCCTAGAGCACACAAAAAACTATACATACCTCGGCCTAAACATCAGCGCCACAGGTAACTTCCACAAAGCTGTCAACGATCTGAGAGACAAGGCAGGAAGGGCCTTCTATGCCATCAAAAGGAACATAAAATTTGACATACCAATTAGGATCTGGCTAAAAATACTTGAATCGGTTATAGAACCCATTGCCAAAACAAAAGTAAAGTCTTCTCATGTTTTGCAGAACTCAATTTGGCATGAGGGTCTGCTATATAAATTGATGGAAAGAGATGTTGGGGGAAAAACATACAACATAAAATCAATGTACACAAACAACAAGAGTGCTATTAAAACAGACAGATTTCCTTCCTCAGGGTCATGGGGTGAGACAGGGATGTAGCTTGAGCCCCACCCTCTTCAACATACAGTGAGGGAAAAAAGTATTTGATCCCCTGCTGATTTTGTACGTTTGCCCACTGACAAAGACATGATCAGTCTATAATTTTAATGGTAGGTTTATTTGAACAGTGAGAGACAGAATAACAACAACAAAATCCAGAAAAACGCATGTCAAAAATGTTATAAATTGATTTGCATTTTAATGAGGGAAATAAGTATTTGACCCCTCTGCAAAACATGACTTAGTACTTGGTGGCAAAACCCTTGTTGGCAATCACAGAGGTCAGACGTTTTTTGT
The DNA here is from genome assembly GCF_020615455.1 of Coregonus clupeaformis. Lineage (NCBI taxonomy): Eukaryota > Metazoa > Chordata > Actinopteri > Salmoniformes > Salmonidae > Coregonus > Coregonus clupeaformis. The sequence continues at coordinate 46,726,316 of NC_059218.1, read as the reverse complement.
AGTTGGCCACCAGGTTTGCACACATCTCAGGAAGGATTTTGTCCCACTCCTCTTTGCAGATCTTCTCCAAGTCATTAAGGTTTCGAGCCTGACGTTTGGCAACTCGAACCTTCAGCTCCCTCCACAGATTTTCTATGGGATTAAGGTCTGGAGACTGGCTAGGCCACTCCAGGACCTTAATGTGCTTCTTCTTGAGCCACTCCTTTGTTGCCTTGGCCATGTGTTTTGGTTCATTGTCATGCTGGAATACCCATCACGACCCATTTTCAATACCCTGGCTGAGGGAAGGATGTTCTCACCCAAGATTTGACGGTACATGGCGCTGTCCATCGTCCCTTTGATGCGGTGAAGTTGTCCTGTCCCCTTAGCAGAAAAACACCCCCAAAGCATAATGTTTCCACCTCCATGTTTGACGGTGGGGATGGTGTTCTTGGGGTCATAGGCAGCATTCCTCCTCCTCCAAACACGGCGAGTTGAGTTGATGCCAAAGAGCTCGATTTTGGTCTCATCTGACCACAACACTTTCACCCAGTTCTCCTCTGAATCATTTGGCAAACTTCAGATGGGCCTGTATATGTGCTTTCTTGAGCAGAGGGACCTTGCGGGCGCTGCAGGATTTCAGTCCTTCACGGCGTAGTGTGTTACCAATTGTTTTCTTGGTGACTATGGTCCCAGCTGCATTGAGATCATTGACAAGATCCTCCCGTGTAGTTCTGGGCTGATTCCTCATCGTTCTCATGATCATTGCAACTCCACGAGGTGAGATCTTGCATGGAGCCCCAGGCCGAGGGAGATTGACAGTTCTTTTGTGTTTCTTCCATTTGCGAATAATCGCACCAACTGTTGTCACCTTCTCACCAAGCAACTTGGCGATGGTCTTGTAGCCCATTCCAGCCTTGTGTAGGTCTACAATCTTGTCCCTGATATCCTTGGAGAGCTCTTTGGTCTTGGCCATGGTGGAGAGTTTGGAATCTGATTGATTGCTTCTGTGGACAGGTGTCTTTTATACAGGTAACAAGCTGAGATTAGGAGCACTCCCTTTAAGAGTGTGCTCCTAATCTCAGTTTGTTACCTGTATAAAAGACACCTGGGAGCCAGAAATCTTTCTGATTGAGAGGGGGTCAAATACTTATTTCCCTCATTAAAATGCAGATCAATTTATAACATTTTTGACATGCGTTTTTCTTTCTATTCTGTCTCTCACTTTTCAAATAAACCTACCATTAAAATTATAGACTAATCATTTCTTTGTCAGTGGGCAAACGTACAAAATCAGCAGGGGATCAAATACTTTTTTCCCTCACTGTACTGTGCCTATAGAAAGTCTACACCCCCATTAAATGTAATTTTACCTACAGATCTACACAACCTACTCCATATTTTCAAAGTGAAAGAAAGTTATAGAACATTTTCCAAATTAAGGAAAAATAAGAAAAACAAAGATGTCTTGATGGCATATGTCTTCACACCTTTTTTTAGCATTAATGCTTGGTGGAAGCACCTTTGGCAGCCACTACAGCTGTGAATCATTTGGAATAAGATTATACAACTCTTAGGGCAACATATATACGTTGTTTTTGTCAAAATTGCTCAAGCTTGTTGGTTGGAATCATTGATGGACAGCAATGGGGGATTAGCTAGAACTTTCTTTCACTTTGAACAAACTTGAAGAAAAAAGGCTATCACTCCATTTTGCAACGCCATGCCATACCCTGTGGACGGCGCTTGATTGGAGCCAATTTCCTCCTACAACAGGACAATGACCCAAAGCATAGCTCCAAACTATGCAAGAACTATTTAGGGAAGAAGCAGTCCGCTGGTATTCTGTCTATAATGGAGTGGCCAGCACAGTCACCGGATCTCAACCCTATTGAGCTGTTGTGGGAGCAGCTTGACCTTATGGTACGAAAGAAGTGCCCATCAAGCCAATCCAACTTGTGGGAGGTGCTTCAGGAAGCATGGGGTGAAATCTCTTTAGATTACCGCAACAAATTGACAACTAGAATGCCAAAGGTCTGCAAGGCTGTAATTGCTGCAAATGGAGGATTCTTTGATGAAAGCAAAGTTTGAAGGACACAATTATTATTTCTATTAAAAATCATTATTTCTAACCTTGTCAATGACTACATTTCCTATGCATTTTGCTATATTTCCTATTCAAACTAATTTCATGTATGTTTTCATGGAATAAAATTTAATTTCTAAGTGACCTTTGAACGTTAGTGTATATACGTGTTTGTTTTGGGCTTCGTCCCCGTCGTTTTTTGCATGACGGGGACGAAATAAAAAACCCTATTCCTGCACCTATCTCCTATCATTACACAACGTGACACCCAGTCCCTGCATACCCATAACATTATGCTGCCACCACAATACTTGAAAATAGAGAGGGTTTCACTCTGTGTTGTATTGGATTTGACCCAACTCTGTAGTTTTTAATTTAGGCCAAAAAGTTAATTTATTTGCTGTGTTATCTTGCAGTCATTCATCAATCAGTCAATCATACAGGTCAGTAATATGTGTCATGGATCCCCCCGATACTGCTGCTCATTCCATTCACCAGTCCCGGAGGTCTACGTTCCCGGCTTTCTAGGCATCACTGACATGGATCATTACCACCTTCCCCGGACTGTCTTGTCTCATTACGCACACCTGGTTCCCATTCCCCCTTGATTAGTATGTGTATAGGACTCCCGAGTGGCGCAGTAGTCTAAGGTACTGCATCGCAGTGCTAGCTGTGCCACTAGAGATCCAGGTTCGAACCGGGAGACCCATGGGGAGGCGCACAATTGGCCCAGTGTTGTCCAGGGTAGGGGAGGGAATGGCCGGCAGGGATGTATCTCAGTTGGTAGAGCATGGCGTTTGCAACGCCAGGGTTGTGGGTTCGATTCCCACGGGGGGCTAGTATGATTTTGTATTTTATTTTTATAATGTATGCACTCACTAACTGTAAGTCGCTCTGGATAAGAGCGTCTGCTAAATTACTAAAATGTAAATGTACATATTTTACATTTTAGTCATTTAGCAGACGCTCTTATCCAGAGCGACTTACAGTTAGTGAGTACATACATTTTCATACTGGCCCCCCGTGGGAATCAAACCCACAACCCTGGCGTTGCAAGCGCCATGCTCTACCAACTGAGCTACAAGGAGGCCTATATGTGCCCTCTGTTCCCCATTGTCCTTGTCGATTATTGTCCCATGTCCGTTGGTCTCGTGAGTATCGTGTATTGTGCTCTTGTTATTACGGGTCTCGTCCTGTGTATTGTTTAGAGATTGTGCTCTTGGTATTACGGGTCTCACTCTTTTGTTTGGGTTACATCCCTGTGTAATATACAGTGGGGAGAACAAGTATTTGATACACTGCCGATTTTGCAGGTTTTCCTACTTACAAAGCATGTAGAGGTCTGTAATTTTTATCATAGGTACACTTCAACTGTGAGAGACGGAATCTAAAACAAAAATCCAGAAAATCACATTGTATGATTTTTAAGTAATTAATTTGCATTTTATTGCATGACATAAGTATTTGATCACCTACAAACCAGTAAGAATTCCGGCTCTCACAGACCTGTTAGTTTTTCTTTAAGAAGCCCCCCTGTTCTCCACTCATTACCTTTATTAACTGCACCTGTTTGAACTCGTTACCTGTATAAAAGATACGTGTCCACACACTCAATCAAACAGACTCCAACCTCTCCACAATGGCCAAGTTCAGAGAGCTGTGTAAGGACATCAGGGATAAAATTGTAGACCAGCACAAGGCTGGGATGGGCTACAGGACAATAGGCAAGCAGCTTGGTGAGAAGGCAACAACTGTTGGCGCAATATTAGAAAATGGAAGAATTTCAAGATGACGGTCAATCACCCTCGGTCTGGGGCTCCATGCAAGATCTCACCTCGTTGGGCATCAATGATCATGAGGAAGGTGAGGGATCAGCCCAGAACTACACGGCAGGACCTGGTCAATGACCTGAAGAGAGCTGGGACCACAGTCTCAAAGAAAACCATTAGTAACACACTACGCCGTCATGGATTAAAATCCTGCAGCGCACGCAAGGTCCCCCTGCTCAAGCCAGCGCATGTCCAGGCCCGTCTGAAGTTTGCCAATGATCATCTGGATGATCCAGAGGAGGAATGGGAGAAGGTCATGTGGTCTGATGAGACAAAAATAGAGCTTTTTGGTCTAAACTCCACTCGCCGTGTTTGGAGGAAGAAGAAGGATGAGTACAACCCCAAGAACACCATCCCAACCGTGAAGCATGGAGGTGGAAACATCATTCTTTGGGGATGCTTTTCTGCAAAGGGGACAGGATGACTGCACCGTATTGAGGGGAGGATGGATGGGGCCATGTTTCGCGAGATCTTGGCCAACAACCTCCTTCCCTCAGTAAGAGCATTGAAGATGGGTCGTGGCTGGGTCTTCCAGCATGACAACGACCCGAATCACACAGCCAGGGCAACTAAGGAGTGGCTCCGTAAGAAGCATCTCAAGGTCCTAGAGTGGCCTAGCCAGTCTCCAGACCTGAACCCAATAGAAAATCTTTGGAGGGAGCTGAAAGTCTGTATTGCCCAGCGACAGCCCCGAAACCTGAAGGATCTGGAGAAGGTCTGTATGGAGGAGTGGGCCAAAATCCCTGCTGCAGTGTGTGCAAACCTGGTCAAGACCTACAGGAAACGTATGATCTCTGTAATTGCAAACAAAGGTTTCTGTATTAAATTCTGCTTTTCTGGTGTATCAAATACTTATGTCATGCAATAAAATGCAAATTAATTACTTAAAAATCATACAATGTGATTTTCTGGATTTTTGTTTTAGATTCCGTCTCTCACAGTTGAAGTGTACCTATGATACAAATTACAGACCTCTACATGCTTTGTAAGTAGGAAAACCTGCAAAATCGGCAGTGTATCAAATACTTGTTCTCCCCACTGTATATACGTGTTTGTTTTGGGCTTCGTCCCCATCGTTGTTCCTTTTGTTGGGTGGAGAAAATAGAAGCCCTATTACTTATTCCTGCGCCTGTCTTCAAATCCTCATACAACGTGACAGAATAATCAACCCTTAAAAATGGAGACAGCGGGAAAGGCAGAGCTGGCGACCATCGTAGAGACAGTCCAGCATTACGAGGTCTGTCTCTCCAGACTCGGCAGCGCCATGGACAGCGTGCTGGCAACCATCCTGCGGTTGGAGGGGAAAGTGCAGTCCCTCCAATCTCCAGCACTGGTTCCGGCACCAGCCCCCACACCACCACTACATGCCTCCGTTCCATCTGAGCCGGTCCGCGGAATACCACTGTCCCTCCCGGAGCGCTTTGATGGTGTGCCAGCGAGATGCAGGGGATTCCTTCTGCAATGCGACCAGTACCTCGCTCGCTATGCCGAGGCTGTCTCTGGGAGAAACAGGGTTGCCACTGTCATCTCGGCACTGACCGGACGGGCCCTGGACTGGGGTGCCGTGGTTTGGAAAACGGGCGGACCCGAGGTTGAGTCCTACGAGCACTTCACCCTCCTCTTCCGCTCTGTGTTTGATCATCCTGTGGAGGGCTGAGAGGGGGGTGAGCGTCTACTCCGACTACGCCAGGGATCTAGGACTGCCTTGGTGTTTGCCCTTGAGTTCCGGACCATCGCGGCCTCCACCGGATGGAGCGAGTCAGCTCTGGTCACCGTTTTCTGCAGCGGACTGCAGGAGGAGGTACAGATGGAGTTAGCCTGCCATGATGACAACCTGTCACTCGACCAGCTCATTAGCATGGCGATCCGATTGGACAACCTCCTGCGGTCCCGACGAAGACCTGCGCAGAATCCGGAGCCCATGGCTACACCTGCTCCGTGGCCAGAGCCGATGGAGGTGGGCTCTGCACGTTTGCCCAAGGCAGAGCGTAGGAGAATGAGGAATCTGGGCCTCTGCTCCTATGGTGGAGAAAGGGGTCATTTCTTCCCGACCTGCCCTCTATCCACTAATAGGCGAGGAGGTGACAAGCCAGGGAATTCCCCTGCTCTAACCCAGGCAGAGGAGAGGCAGGAAGAGGAGACCCCCATCATCCCTCTGATCCGTATCATTGCGCCAGTGGTGTGGGATGTGGACGCCGACATACGGCAGGCCCTGCGTACGGAACCCACACCTGCACAGTGCCCGGAGAACCGCGCCTACGTGCCCACGGGTGTGCGGGACCGCCTCCTTACTTGGGTGCGCACACGGCGCCTGTGTCGGGTCATCCTGGAATAGGCCGTACCATCGCCTGCCTGACTGAGAAGTACTGGTGGCCCACCTTGGCTAGGGACGTCCGGGTTTATGTCTCTTCCTGCTCCATCTGTGCCCAGTCAAAGACACCCAGACACCTCCCTTATGGAAAGCTCCTTCCCCTGCCGGTTCCACAACGACCCTGGTCTCACCTCTCGGTGGACTTTGTAACTGACCCTGACCTTCCCCCCTCCCAGGGGAACACCGCCGTTCTCGTCGTTGTGGACCGATTTTCCAAAGCTTGTCTCCTCCTTCCTCTGCCTGGGCTCCCGTCGGCCATGCAAACTGAAGAGGCTCTTTTTACACACGTCTTCCGGCACTACGGGATCCCGGAGGACATTGTGTCAGACCGTGTATTGTGCTCTTGGTATTATGGGTCTCGTCCCGTATATTGTTTAGAGATTGTGCTCTTGTTATTACGGGTCTCGTCCCGTGTATTGTTTAGAGATTGTGCTCTTGGTATTACGGGTCTCGTCCCGTGTATTGTTTAGAGGTTTACACCTCACTCTTTTGTTTGGGTTACATCCCTGTGTAATATATATATATATGTGTTTGTTTTGGGCTTCGTCCCCGTCGTTGTTCATGACGTACCTTGTGTTGGGTGGAGAAAATAAAACCCCTATTATGTATTCCTGCGCCTGTCTTCAAATCCTTATACAACGTGACAATATGGAGAGAATGCAATATTGTTGAGCCTTTTGTATTTTCAAGTATCGTGGTGGCTGCATCATGTTATGGGCATGCTTGTCACCGGCAAGGACTGGGGACTTTGTTAGGATCAAAATAAAGATGAAAGGAGCAAAGTCCAGGTAAAAAGTTAAAGGAACATCCACCTCAGTCTACTGAAAACCTAACCCTGGGATAGGGTTTTATTTTTCTGCGGGACAATTAAACAATGTTTTTTGCAAAAGACAAAACATAATGGCTTTCCAAGTGGTGTGTTCCTGAGTGATCTAGTCTCTTACATCTGCTTAAAAAAATCAGAGACATGGTTTAAATATTGCTGGCAAATTTTCTGAGCCTGAGTAATTTCGACAAAAACGATGGATTTGGAAAGTATTCAGACCACTTGACTTTTTCCACATTTTGTTACGTTACAGCCTTATTCCAAAATTGATTCAATTGTTTTTTTCCCCTCATGAAATCTACACACAATACCCCGTAATTACAAAGCAAAAACAGTTTTTAGAATCTTTTGCAAAATAATAATAATAATAATAATAATAATAATAATGAAATATCTAATTTACATAAGTATTCAGACCCTTTATCCAGTACTTTGTTGAAGCACCTTTGGCAGCGATTACAGCCTCAAGTCTTCTTGGGTATGACGCTACAAGCTTGGCACACCTGTATTTGGGGAGTTTCTCCCATTCTTGTCTGCAGATCCTCTCAAGCTCTGTCAGGTTGGATGGGGAGCGTTGCTGCACAGGTATTTTCTGTTCTCTCCAGAGATGTTCAATCTGGTTCAAGTCCAGGCTCTGGCTGGGCCACTAAAGGACATTCAAAGACTTGTCCCAAAGCTACTCCTGCTTGTCTTGGCTGTGTGCTTAGGGTCGTTGTCCTGTTGGAAGGTGAACCTTTGCCCCATTCTGAGGTCCTGAGTAATCTGGAGAAGGTTTTCATCAAGGGTCTCTCTGTACTTTGCTCCGTTAATCTTTGCCTCGATCCTAACTAGTCTCTAAGTCCCTGCCGTAGAAAAACAACCCCACAGCATGATGCTGCCACCACCATGCTTTACCGTAGGGACGGTGCCAGGTTTCCTCCAGACGTGACGCTTGGCATTCAGTCCCAAGAGTTCAATCTTGGTTTCATCAGACCAGTGAATCTTGTTTCTCATAGTCTGAGAGTGCTTTAGGTGCCTTTTAGCAAACTCCAAGCGGGCTGTCATGTGCCTTTTACTGAGGAGTGGCTTCCGTTGGCCACTCTAGCATAAAGGCCTGATTTGTGGAGTGCTGCAGAGATGGTTGTCCTTCTGGTTTCCCATCTCCACAGAGGAACTCTGGAGCTCTGTCAGAGTGACCATCGGGTTCTTGGTCCCCTCCCTGATCAAGGCCCTTCTCCCCCGATTGCTCAGTTTGGCTGGGCGGCCAGCTCTAGGAAGAGTCTTGTTGGTTCCAAACTTCTTCCATTTAAGAATGATGGAGGCCACTGTGTTCTTGGGGACCTTCAATGTTGCAGACATTTTTTGGTAACCTTCCCCAGATTTGTGCCTCAACACAATCCTGTCTCGGAGCTCTACGGACAATTCCTTCATCCTCATGGCTTGGTTTTTGCTCTGACATGCACTGTCAACTGTGGGACCTTATATAGACAGGTGTGTGCCTTTCCAAATCATGTCCAATCAATTGAATGTACGACAGGTGGACTCCAATCAAGTTGTAGAAACATCTCAAGGATGATCAATGGAAGCAAGATGCACCTGAGCTCAGTTTCGAGTCTCATAGCAAATGGTCTAAATACTTATGTCAATAAGTTATTTCTGTTTTTTATTTTGAATAAAATAGCAACATTTTCTAAAAACCAGTTTTTGCTTTGTCATTATGGGGTATTGTGTGTAGATTGATGAGGAAAAAAATAATGTAATACATTTTAGAATAAGGCTGTAACGTAACAAAATGTGGAAAAAGTGAATGGGTCTGAATACTTTCCGAATGCACTGTATATCAATGAATTGGCAAGGGCACTAGAACAGTCTGCAGGACCCGGCCTCAACCTGCTAGACTCTGAAGTCAAATGTCTACTGTTTGCTGATGATTCAGTGCTACTGTCCCCATCCAAGGAGGGCCTATAGCAGCACCTACTGTAGATCTTATGCACATATTCTATCAGACCTGGGCATTGACAGTGAATATCAGTAAGACAAAAATAATGGTGTTCCAAAACAAATGGTGTTCCAGCTGCCAGAACCACAAATACAAATTCCATCTAGACACCGTTGCCTTAGAGCACACAAAAAAACTATACCTACCTTGGCCTAAACATCAGCGCCACAGGTAACTTCCACAAAGCTGCAAACGATCTGAGAGACAAGGCAAGAAGGGCCTTCTATTCCATCAAAAGGAACATAAAATTCGACATACCAATTAGGATCTGGCTAAAAATACTTGAATCAGTTATAGAACCCATTCCATTGCCATTTATGGTTGTGAGGTCTGGAGTCCGCTCACCAACCAAGAATTTACAAAATGGGACAAACACCAAATTGAAACTCTGCATGCAGAATTTAGCAAAAACATATTCTGTGTACAATGTTAAACACCAAATAATGCATGCAGAGCAGAATTACCTAAAAGGAAGCAATTCTCATACCTTCCATAACAAAGCCCTCACCTACAGAGAGATGAACCTGGAGAAGAGTCCCCCTCAGCCAGCTGGTCCTGGGGCTCTGTTCACAAACACAAACAGACCCCACAGAGTCCCAGGACAGCAACACAATTAGACCCAACCAAATCATGAGAAAACAAAAAGATAATTACTTGACACATTGGATTTTTTATCCGCAAAAAACAGAGCAAACTGGAATGCTATTTGGCCCTAAACAGAGAGTACACAGTGGCAGAATACCTGACCCCTGTGACTGTATCCAAAATTAAGAAAAACTTTGACTATGTATAGACTCAGTGACCATAGCCTTGCTATTGAGAGGTCGCTATAGGCAGACCTGGCTCTCGAGAGAAGACTGGCTATATAAATATGCCCACTGCCCACAAAATGAGTTGGAAACTGAGCTGCACTTCCTAACCTCCTGTCAAATGTATGACCATACTAGAAACACATATTTCCCTCAGATTACACAGACCCACAAAGATTATTATTATTATGTATTTTTTTGACAAACTTCCATACCAATTAGGTGAAATACCACAGTGTGTCATCACAGCAGCACAAGAAAAGGGCAACCAGTGAAGAACAAACACCATTATAAATACAACCCATATATTTATTTGTTATTTTTTTATTCTACTGTATACCTCTTTATTTTCCCTTTCATACTTCAACTATTTGCATTATTGTTACAACACTACAGCTAATAACAGTGGTGTGCAGAACGGCATCTCGGAATGCACAACTCGTCGGTCCTTGTCACGGATGGGTTATTGCAGCAGACGACCACACCGGGTTCCACTTCTATCAGCTAAAAACAACAAAAAGAGGCCAGGTTGCTCAAGCTCAACTTTGAAATTCGACAACCAGAACCGGCCACTAGGGGGCAGCGGTGAGCGCTATTACTATCAAGTAGGCTTGGGTTTTGCTAAGGCGTTGTGGACGGATGGGCGAAAGCCACGAGCTCCGGCTCCAAGGGTCACGTGTTCAATCCCAGTGCTAGGCACTCGCGTTTTTAAATGTTCTTAATTTTTTTACTTAACCATTCAGAATCAATGCCTCAACTTAACCGTGGAGTTGTTTTTGTTTTAACCCTATCCCAAATCTTAATTCCTTAATTTAACCATTCGTAAATAATGCTTAAACTTAACCTTAGAAATGTGACGTTTATGGAGAAAATGGTCCGATTCTGCAGTGAGTCTGTGAGAGCTTGTTGCGATTAGACAGTGATAGGGGACAGCAGGATCTGGTATGGGGAAGAGAGATATAGGGGACAGCAGAATCTGGTATGGGGAAGAGAGATATAGGGGACAGCAGGATCTGGTATGGGGAAGAGAGATATAGGGGACAGCAGGATCTGGTATGGGGAAGAGAGATATAGGGGACAGCAGGATCTGGTATGGGGAAGAGAGATATAGGGGACAGCAGGATCCGGTATGGGGAAGAGAGATATAGGGGACAGCAGGATCCGGTATGGGGAAGAGAGATATAGGGGACAGCAGGATCCGGTATGGGGAAGAGAGATATAGGGGACAGCAGGATCCGGTATGGAGAAGAGAGATATAGGGGACAGCAGGATCTGGTATGGGGAAGAGAGATATAGGGGACAGCAGGATCTGGTATGGGGAAGAGAGATATAGGGGACAGCAGGATCTGGTATGGGGAAGAGAGATATAGGGGACAGCAGGATCCGGTATGGGGAAGAGAGATATAGGGGACAGCAGGATCCGGTATGGGGAAGAGAGATATAGGGGACAGCAGGATCCGGTATGGGGGAGAGAGAGATATAGGGGACAGCAGGATCTGGTATGGGGAAGAGAGATATAGGGGACAGCAGGATCTGGTATGGGGAAGAGAGATATAGGGGACAGCAGGATCTGGTATGGAGAAGAGAGATATAGGGGACAGCAGGATCTGGTATTTGGAAGAGAGATATAGGGGACAGCAGGATCTGGTATGGGGAAGAGAGATATAGGGGACAGCAGGATCTGGTATGGGGAAGAGAGATATAGGGGACAGCAGGATCTGGTATGGGGAAGAGAGATATAGGGGACAGCAGGATCTGGTATGGGGAAGAGAGATATAGGGGACAGCAGGATCTGGTATGGGGAAGAGAGATATAGGGGACAGCAGGATCTGGTATGGGAAGAGATATAGGGGACAGCAGGATCTGGTATGGGGAAGAGAGATATAGGGGACAGCAGGATCTGGTATGGGGAAGAGAGATATAGGGGACAGCAGGATCTGGTATGGGGAAGAGAGATATAGGGGACAGCAGGATCTGGTATGGGGGAAGAGAGATATAGGGGACAGCAGGATCTGGTATGGGGAAGAGAGATATAGGGGACAGCAGGATCTGGTATGGGGAAGAGAGATATAGGGGACAGCAGGATCTGGTATGGGGAAGAGAGATATAGGGGACAGCAGGATCTGGTATGGGGAAGAGAGATATAGGGGACAGCAGGATCTGGTATGGGGAAGAGAGATATAGGGGACAGCAGGATCTGGTATGGGGAAGAGAGATATAGGGGACAGCAGGATCTGGTATGGGGAAGAGAGACATAGGGGACAGCAGGATCCGGTATGGGGAAGAGAGATTTAGGGGACAGCAGGATCTGGTATGGGGAAGAGAGATATAGGGGACAGCAGGATCTGGTATGGAGAAGAGAGATATAGGGGACAGCAGGATCTGGTATGGGGAAGAGAGACATAGGGGACAGCAGGATCTGGTATGGGGAAGAGAGATATAGGGGACAGCAGGATCTGGTATGTAGAAGAGAGACATAGGGGACAGCAGGATCTGGAATGGGGAAGAGAGACATAGGGGACAGCAGGATCTGGTATGGGGAAGATAGATAAAGGGGACAGCAGGATCTGGTATGGGGAAGAGAGATATAGGGGACAGCAGGATCTGGTATGGGGAAGAGAGATATAGGGGACAGCAGGAGCTGGTATGGGAAGAGAGACATAGGGGACAGCAGGATCTGGTATGGGGAAGAGAGATATAGGGGACAGCAGGATCTGGTATGGAGAAGAGAGACATAGGGGACAGCAGGATCTGGTATGGGGAAGAGAGACATAGGGGACAGCAGGATCTGGTATGGAGAAGAGAGACATAGGGGACATCAGGATCTGGAATGGGGAAGCAGGAAAGACAAGATGGTCTGGAGCTGGCTAAGTTGAGTTTCATTTAGACCTGCCTGGCCTGCTGACACATTTACCTTGACTGAGATCTACACAGGGGAGAGGGATGGGGGAGAGAGACGAGAGGAGAAGAGAGGAGAGAGGGATGGGGAGAGATGGAGGAGAGGAGAAGGAGGAGTTGGTTGTGAAATAATAGAGAGAGAGAGGGAGAAAGAGAAAATATGAAAGAGAGGAAAATAGGCTATAGTGAGCTGCCCATAGAGACAGATAGAGGTCTCATCTTTGTATCTGTGTCATTATAGCGTCTGTGACAGCATGGGCAGCACCATTGAGGCAATCTCCATTTGTGGTAACTATTCTTCTTCACGATTGGCTGATCCCTACTAATGACCTGGTTGGACATGACTCCAATAGGGTCACCAGGAGGGATCAGCCAATGAAGTTGGAAGTCCCACCCAGTGCTGCCCATGGTAATACAGCCTTTTGGACCCTAGAGACCTCTATCATTCTCTATGGAGCCGCCCTTTCTCTCTGACCTGCCACCAGTCCGCAAGAAAACAGGGAGATGAAGACATGAGGAGAAAGACGGAGGAAGAAAAGAGAGTAGAGGAAGGAGGGATGAGAGATGAGAGGTAATGACTGATAGATTAGTAACATCAGTTTGTTGTGACAGCAGGTCCAGAGAGAGAGACAGAGAGAGAGAGAGAGAGAGAGAGAGAGAGAGAGAGAGAGAGAGAGAGAGAGAGAGAGAGAGAGAGAGAGAGAGAGAGAGAGAGAGAGAGAGAGAGAGAGAGAGAGAGAGAGAGAGAGAGAGAGAGAGAGAGAGAGAGAGAGAGAGAGAGAGAGAGAGAGAGAGAGAGAGAGAAAGTGAGAGAGACGCAGAGAGAGAAACAGAGATGGAGAGAGAGAGAAAGAGAGAGAAAAAGAGAGAAAGAAAGAGAGCGAGAGTCAGGGAGAGAGAAAGAGAGGCTGTAAGGAGCTGTCTTGTCTGATCTGTCATGGGGTCTCCATCTGAGATCAGCAGCTGCTCTGACCTGATGACTTTCACTCACAGTGTGAGTGTGTGTGTGTGTGTGCCTGTGTGTATGTGTGCATGCATATAAACATTCTACATAACTCACAGCAGAGGACTTTGATGCAGGCAGCATGCAGGTTGTTCTCTGCCCTGATCAGAGACCTCATCCCGATGACGAAGATGTTCCCGAAGCATGTGATGAAGGCCATGACCCACACAGAGACCCTGAGCACCACGTTGGCTAACAGGTCCTCGAAGGAAGAGATACCGTCTGTGTTGGGCTTACACGTTCTCACGTGGGGCGCATAGGAACAGTACTGGAATGTCTTGAAGTAGCTACGGGGGGTCATGTACAGGACATATAGTATAGAATGTGATGTACAGGACATATAGTATAGAATGTGAAGTAGAGGACATATAGTATAGAATGTGATGTACAGGACATATAGCATAGAATGTGAAGTATAGGACGTATAGTATAGAATGTGATGTACAGGACATATAGCATAGAATGTGAAGTAGAGGACGTATAGTATAGAATGTGATGTACAGGACATATAGCATAGAATGTGAAGTAGAGGACATATAGTATAGAATGTGATGTACAGGACATATAGTATAGAATGTGATGTACAGGACATATAGTATAGAATGTGATGTACAGGACATATAGCATAGAATGTGATGTACAGGACATATAGCATAGAATGTGATGTACAGGACATATAGTATAGAATGTAATGTACAGGACATATAGTATAGAATGTGATACAGTATGTACATACATGTGTGAGAGGTTTCCCATGGGTACAAACATCTTCGTCTGGATGTCTGGAATCTCAATACCCTCCAGACCTCTAAAGACAAGACAACACACAGTTTATTAACTTGATTAGATTTATTTACCATAGATAGTCAACATGTATCTTCCTATAGTGTATGGTACTGGTAGATACTGTTAGGTTCTGGTAGGTACTGGTAGATACTCGTAGGTACTGATAGTGTACAGTACTGGTAGGTACTGGTAGGTATTGTTAGGTACTGGTAGATACTGTTAGGTTCTGGTAGGTACTGGTAGATACTCGTAGGTACTGATAGTGTACAGTACTGGTAGGTACTGGTAGGTATTGTTAGGTACTGGTAGATACTGTTAGGTTCTGGTAGATACTGATAGATACTCGTAGGTACTGGTAGTGTACAGTACTGGTAGGTATTGTTAGGTACTGGTAGATACTGTTAGGTACTGGTAGGTACTGGTAGATACTCGTAGGTACTGGTAGTATATGGTACTGGTAGGTACTGGTAGGTAGTATATGGTACTGGTAGGTACTGGTAGGTAGTACTGGTAGTCTCCCGAGTGGCGCAGTGGTCTAAGGCACTGCATCGCAGTGCTAGCTGTGCCACTAGAGATCCTGGTTCGTATCCAGGCTCTGTCGTAGCCGGCCGCGACCGGGAGACCCATGGGGCGGCGCACAATTGGCCCAGCGTTGTCCAGGGTAGGGGAGGGAATGGCCGGCAGGGGATGTAGCTCAGTTGGTAGAGCATGGCGTTTGCAGCGCCAGGGTTGTGGGTTCGATAAAATAATGTATGTGCTAACTGTAAGTCGCTATGGATAAGAGCGTCTGCTAAATGACTAAAATGTAAATGTATTGTTAGGTACTGGTAGGTATTGTTAGGTACTCCTAGGTACTGGTAGATACTCGTAGGTGCTGGTAGTGTATGGTACTGGTAGGTATTGGTAGGTACTGTTAGTGTACAGTACTGGTAGTTACTAGTAGGTATTGTTAGGTACTAGTAGGTGTTGTTAGGTACTGGTAGTGTACGGTACTGGTAGTTACTAGTAGGTGTTGTTAGGTACTGGTAGTGTACGGTACTGGTAGTTACTAGTAGGTGTTGTTAGGTACTGGTAGTGTACGGTACTGGTAGTTACTAGTAGGTGTTGTTAGGTACTGGTAGTGAACGGTACTGGTAGTTACTAGTAGGTGTTGTTAGGTACTGGTAGTGTACGGTACTGGTAGGTGTTGTTAGGTACTGGTAGTGTACGGTACTGGTAGTTACTAGTAGGTGTTGTTAGGTACTGGTAGTGTACGGTACTGGTAGGTACTGTTAGTGTACGGTACTGGTAGGTGATATGTGTACTACTCACAGGGACTGGAGCTGGGTCAGGTGATCAAAGTGACCCGGGTGGATGTGGAACAGAGGATTATGGGATATGTTCCTGTGACAATAAGTAAACAACAAGTTAAAAAGTGATCTGTCTGACAGGCAGATGGACAGGCAGGCAGGTATTCTGTGACTAACTGTGACAAACAGTTTTTAACTGTCAGTAGAACAGCATCTGTCACCTTTTGTTAAGCCCTGTTTGTCAGAGGTAATGCCACGTTTCCAGGGTCAGAGGAGAAGCAGACATAAACAGTCCTGTATTGTTAGACTCACAGCGTGAGGAGAGACTTTAATCTCTTAAAGCTGTTAAACTGAGGTAATTAACAGTATATATTTGTCATTTCTTAAGTCCTTTTTATCAGATGTTATGCCGTGATCGGGTGCCATTTGGGACACAGTCTGCGACTCACAGTTTGACGAGAGACTTTAGGCTCTTAAAGGTGTTGTTGGGGAGTTCAGTAATCCGGTTGTCCGACAGGTCTCTGGAAAACAGAAGGAGAGAAAAAACAGAGGGAGGGGAGAGAGAGGGAGGGGGGGGGGGGAGAGAGAGGGAGAGAGAGCAGGAAGGGAGAGAGAGAGGAGGAGGAGGGGGGAGAGAGAGGGGGAGGGAGAGGGGGAGGGAGAGAGCAACCAAATCATGAGAAAACAAAAAGATATTTACCTGGCACACTGGAAAGAATTAACAGCAAAAACAGAGCAAACTAGAATGGTATTTGGCCCTAAACAGAGAGTACACAGTGGCAGAATACCTGACCATTGTGACTGACCCAAACTTAAGGAAAGCTTTGACTATGTACAGACTCAGTGAGCATAGCCTTGCTATTGAGACAGGCCGCCGTAGGCAGAACTGGCTCTCAAGAGAAGACAGGCTATGTGCACACTGCCCACAAAATGAGGTGGAAACTGAGCTGCACTTCCTAACCTCCTGCCAAATGTATGACCATATTAGAGACTCCTATTTCTCCTTGAGATTACACAGGCCCACAAAGAATCGAAAAAACAAACCCAATTTTGATAAACTCCCATATCTATTGGTTGAAATACCACAGTGTGCCATCACAGCAGCAAGATTTGTGACCTGTTGCCACAAGAAAAAGGCAACCAGTGAAGAACAAACACCAGTGTAAATACAACCCATATTTATGTTTATTTATTTTCCCATTTGTACTTTAACTATTTGCACATTGTTACAACACTGTATATATACATAATATGCCATTTGAAATGTCTTTATTATTTTGGAACTTTTGTGAGTGTAATATTTACTGTTAATTTATTATTGTTTATTTCAATTTTGTTTATTATCTATTTCACTTGCTTTGGCAATGTAAACATATGTTTCCCATGCCAATAAAACCCTTAAATTGTAGAGAGAGAGAGAGAGGGAGAGAGAGAGAGAGAGAGAGAGAGAGAGAGAGAGTGAAACAAAAGAACATGGAGTGAAATAAAATGAATGACACTTGCTTGCAGGTGATTTGGATTAAATTAAAGTCCTACTCACTGCTCCTCTCCATTGCAAGATTTTACTCTTTAATTGCTCATCTTTCAACATTTTAATAGCTAACCTTTCAAACTATTTAAAGGTAACCTTTCAAACTGTTATAAGTTCTCTTGTATAAGAGACAGACATGTCAGTGATAGAATGAAAGGTAGACATAATGACAGGTAGACATAATGTCAGATAGACAGAATGACAGGTAGACAATTAGACAGAATGACCCGTAGACAGGTAGACAGAATGACAGGTAGACAAGTAGACAGAAAGACAGGTAGACAGGTAGACAGAATGACATGTAGACAAGTAGACAGAATGACAGGTAGACAGAATGACAGAATGACAGGTAGACAGAATGACAGGTAGACAAGTAGACAGAATGACAGGTAGACAGAATGACAGGTAGACAGAATGACATGTATACAGAATGACAGGTAAGCAGGTAGACAGAATTACAGGTAGAGATAATGACAGAATGACAGGTAGACAGAATGACAGGTATTCAGAATGACAGGTAAGCAGGTAGACAGAATGACAGGTAGACAGAATGAATGAATGATGTAGTAGTTACTCACAGTTCTTCCAGCACCACCAGCAACTGAAATGTGTTCTACTCACAGGGCTATTGTTCTACTTCTCATTGTTCCGTTAGGGTTCTACTCACAGTTTAGTTCTATTGTTGTAGTTCTCATTGTTCAGTTAGGGTTCTACTCACAGTTTAGTTATATTGTTCTACTTCTCATTGTTCCGTTAGGGTTCTACTCACAGTTTAGTTCTATTGTTCTACTTCTCATTGTTCCGTTAGGGTTCTACTCACAGTTTAGTTATATTGTTGTAGTTCTCATTGTTCCGTTAGGGTTCTACTCACAGTTTAGTTCTATTGTTCTACTTCTCATTGTTCCGTTAGGGTTCTACTCACAGTTTAGTTATATTGTTCTACTTCTCATTGTTCCGTTAGGGTTCTACTCACAGTTTAGTTCTATTGTTCTACTTCTCATTGTTCCGTTAGGGTTCTACTCACAGTTTAGTTATATTGTTCTACTTATCATTGTTCCGTTAGGGTTCTACTCACAGTTTAGTTCTATTGTTCTACTTCTCATTGTTCCGTTAGGGTTCTACTCACAGTTTAGTTATATTGTTGTAGTTCTCATTGTTCCGTTAGGGTTCTACTCACAGTTTAGTTCTATTGTTCTACTTCTCATTGTTCCGTTAGGGTTCTACTCACAGTTTAGTTATATTGTTCTACTTCTCATTGTTCCGTTAGGGTTCTACTCACAGTTTAGTTATATTGTTGTAGTTCTCATTGTTCCGTTAGGGTTCTACTCACAGTTTAGTTCTATTGTTCTACTTCTCATTGTTCCGTTAGGGTTCTACTCACAGTTTAGTTATATTGTTCTACTTCTCATTGTTCCGTTAGGGTTCTACTCACAGTTTAGTTCTATTGTTCTACTTCTCATTGTTCCGTTAGGGTTCTACTCACAGTTTAGTTATATTGTTCTACTTATCATTGTTCCGTTAGGGTTCTACTCACAGTTTAGTTCTATTGTTCTACTTCTCATTGTTCCGTTAGGGTTCTACTCACAGTTTAGTTATATTGTTGTAGTTCTCATTGTTCCGTTAGGGTTCTACTCACAGTTTAGTTCTATTGTTCTACTTCTCATTGTTCCGTTAGGGTTCTACTCACAGTTTAGTTATATTGTTCTACTTCTCATTGTTCCGTTAGGGTTCTACTCACAGTTTAGTTCTATTGTTCTACTTCTCATTGTTCCGTTAGGGTTCTACTCACAGTTTAGTTATATTGTTCTACTTATCATTGTTCCGTTAGGGTTCTACTCACAGTTTAGTTATATTGTTCTACTTCTCATTGTTCAGTTAGGGTTCTACTCACAGTTTAGTTATATTGTTGTAGTTCTCATTGTTCAGTTAGGGTTCTACTCACAGTTTAGTTCTATTGTTCTACTTCTCATTGTTCCGTTAGGGTTCTACTCACAGTTTAGTTCTATTGTTGTAGTTCTCATTGTTCCGTTAGGGTTCTACTCACAGTTTAGTTATATTGTTCTACTTCTCATTGTTCCGTTAGGGTTCTACTCACAGTTTAGTTCTATTGTTCTACTTCTCATTGTTCCGTTAGGGTTCTACTCACAGTTTAGTTATATTGTTGTAGTTCTCATTGTTCCGTTAGGGTTCTACTCACAGTTTAGTTCTATTGTTCTACTTCTCATTGTTCCGTTTGGGTTCTACTCACAGTTTAGTTCTATTGTTCTACTTCTCATTGTTCCGTTAGGGTTCTACTCACAGTTTAGTTCTATTGTTGTAGTTCTCATTGTTCCGTTAGGGTTCTACTCACAGTTTAGTTCTATTGTTCTACTTCTCATTGTTCCGTTAGGGTTCTACTCACAGTTTAGTTATATTGTTGTAGTTCTCATTGTTCCGTTAGGGTTCTACTCACAGTTTAGTTATATTGTTCTACTTCTCATTGTTCAGTTAGGGTTCTACTCACAGTTTAGTTCTATTGTTGTAGTTCTCATTGTTCCGTTAGGGTTCTACTAATAGTTGTCAATGTTCAGTTAGGGTTTTACTAATAGTTGTCATTGTTCAGTTAGGGTTCTACTCACAGTTCTTCTAGAACCACTAGAGACTGAAAAGTGTTCTCAGGAAGAGTTGTGATCTTGTTGTCCATTAGGAGCCTGTCAGGGACAGAGAGTATCACTACAGTTTAGTGGTTTCAAACACTTATTTATCACACGAACGCACGCACGCACGCACGCACGCACGCACGCACGCACGCACGCACGCACGCACGCACACACACACACACACACACGCGCCGCACGCACGCACGCACGCACGCACGCACGCACGCACGCACACACACACACACACACAGACACACACACAGACACCTTACCTGACACATAAACAATAACACACAGTCACACCTCCCCCATATACCTTACCTGACACAAACAAACTGCACTACACAATCACACCTTGGGACACCTTGGGACACAGACTATAATATCTCATAAAACAGCTGTTAGATTGATTCAGTGTCAGTAACAAGCTGCCAAGAGTTTATTTTATGAGAAATACATAAAAAAACATAATAATATTTGTAATAGACATCAATACAGGAGATAAATATTCTAGCTAAATATTGGTCGCTCAAGATCCACTTCGAAATCCGATGTTCGTCCAGGGGGCCTCATTTATCAACTGTAAATGTCTTACTGAATTCTAGCATAAGTGAAGATTAAAGGATTTGCGTGTGCAACAAATGATTGGGATTTATCGCACGCAACATATACGCATGTTTTCATTGATAAATCAAAACGATACAATATTTGTGGGCTTGTGCACGAGCGCTACAACTCTGCCTGGAAAACAACCTCCATTCACCTTACATGGTAACAAAAACACCCTCATTTTCTGTATGATTTGGAGAGGATGGAACTAGGCCATGATAGTTTCTAAAATAAAGTGTAACGAAGATGCTGGGAGTCAGGAAGCAGGTGCAGTCGGTGAGTCTGATAAGAACAAACATAGAGTGGATACAGGAACAAGAGTAGCGTCTGAACATAACACTGAAACAATACTGCCTGATGGGTGATAACAAAGGAGTGCCAGATAAAGGGGGAGTAATCAGGGAAGTGATGAAGTCCAGGTGTGCCTAATGATGAGGCGCAGGTGTGGGTTGCCAGGACCAGTGGTGGGTTGCCAGGACGGTGATTAGTAGACCGGCGACGTCGAGCGCCGGAGAGAGGGAGCTGGAGTAGATGTGACATAAAGTCCAATGGCAAATGTTATCACATTTCTGTAGAGTTGGGGGCAGAATGTTTTAATCTTTTGCAGTGACCTTTTCAAACAGAAAATGCATGCCACCTATAGCGAGTGCCAAACACTGGCCGCGCATTCTGCAAGATTGATTGTTCTTTCGAACAATTTAAAACTAAATGCAAAAGACGAATTGTTGTTCAATATTTTGTTCATCAATACATGATTGTGTTTCTATTTCCTGCCTTGGTATAGGCTCTCAGATTAAATAGGCTATTATGTCGCGCTCATATCGCACAGCAATACTGTCCAAAACACCTTGACATTTGACGTTTGGAGCAATTTCGAAATTTGACTTTTAGCGAAACGTGGACAAATGCCAGAATCTGAAGTAAAATGTATCAAACCGTGAGATCTTGTTGAATATTCACCACTGATGTTGGTACTGAGTCAGTCACAAATACAGCAATCTATCACACACACACACACACACACACACACACACACACAGACACAGCTGTCTAATCCTGAGTGTGTGAATCATCATTATATTCCCATGGAGGAGTACGCACAATTGGCCCAGCGTCCTCCGGGTTTGGCCGGTGTAGGCCGTCATTGTAAATAAGAATTTGTTCTTAACTGACTTGCCTAGTTAAATAAAGGTAAAATAAAATTAAAATAAATAAAAACAGCATTATATCTAAATGAGAGAGAGAGAGAGAGAGAGAGAGAGAGAGAGAGCAACAGAGAGAGAGAGAGAGAGAGAGAGAGAGAGAGAGACAGAGAGAGAGAGACAGAGAGAGAGAGAGAGACAGAGAGAGAGAGAGTGAGGGAGAGAGAGTGAGGGAGAGAGAGTGAGGGCTTATAGAGAAAATAGAGCGAGACCATCAAGGTATGTAGCAGAACTGATTTGACCAGAGGACTCCAGGTAATACAAACAGAGTGGGACTCCTACCAGACTAACATTGTGTCTGTAGAGATTCCCCTTTGAGATGTACTACTATGAGTTCACTGCGTTTTAAAACCACGCCTGTAGGATAGAGAGACAGGGGAAATTAGTGTCTGTCCCAAATGGGACCCTATTACCTATACAGGTAGTGCACTATATACGAAATAGGGTCCCATTTGGGACACAACCTTACCAAACCAACACTGTCTCAACAGAGACTCCTCTTTCAGATAACAGTTTTAAAACCATGCCTGTAGGAAACGAGCTAATTTCACATTGAGATTTCCTTTGAGATACGTGTTTAATGATGTTGCAAAGTGATGTTTGCCGGATATCGGATCAGACAGGGATTTCCAAACAAACTCAAGTTATCTTCGAGGGAGAATCTGTAATGTACCACAGAGGAAGGAAAGAAAGTTCTAGGAAAAGACAGATAGGAACTCAGATCATCTAGGAGACCGACAGAGACACACCACAGATACATTCATGTCCTGACAGACTGACAGGTTGTTTTGGAGGAAAACAATTGTTTCCTGTTGATGCATTCCAAGACAGCAGAGGTAGAGAGAGGTCACATACAAAAGTGCATACAGTTGTAGTGTACACACACCCACACACACACACACAGTCTTGCGCAGCTAACCTTGTGGGGACATACAATTCAGTCCCATTCAAAATCCTATTTTCCCTAACCCCTAACCCTAAACCTAACCCTAACCCGTACCGTTACCCTAACCCTAACCCTAACCTTAACCTTAACCTTAACCTTAACCTTAACCTTAACCTTAACCTTAACCCTAACCCTAAACCTAAACCTAACTCCTAACTCCTTACCCTAACCCTAACCCTAAACCAAACCCTATCTCCTAACCCTAACCCTAAACCTAATTCTAACCCTAACACTAATTCTAACCTTAACCCTAAACCCCCTAGAAATAGCATTTTACCTTGTGGGGACCAACAAAATGTCCCCAGTTGGTCAAATTTTTGTTGTCCTATTCTTGTGGGGACTTCTGGTTAAACACGTCCACACAGACACAGACACAGACACAGACACAGAGACACAGACACACACACACGTAGAGACGCATGCACAGCGGTACTTTGCACTTACAGTACTGTGAGCTGGTTGCAGGTCATCAGAGTAGAGTAGTTGATGGTTAAGACCTGGTTCCCCTCAAAATCCCTGAAGAGAGGGGGAGAGAGGGGGGGGGGAGAGAGAGAGAGAGAGAGAGAGAGAGAGAGAGAGAGAGAGAGAGAGAGAGAGAGAGAGAGAGAGAGAGAGAGAGAGAGAGAGAGATAGAACATTGGTGTCCACTTTTGGCTTACACACTCCTGTCTCTTTGTTCGCAGCAGGATTCATCTTCTCCTTTCACACTGGAGAGAGATACGGCTTTGTGTTTGTGTGTGTGTGTGTGTGTGTGTCTGTGTGTGTGTGTGTGTGTGTGTGTGAAGCAGAACGCAGCAGCAGTGTGGGAGTTGGGTTGTTTGATAAGTCAGGAACAGACTCTCCCAATTAGAGCAAACACACACACACTGCAAGAGTAGAAAATAAATAACAAAATAAATAAATAAATACATATTTTAACAGTTTAGAAAGGAGAACTTCTATAATTCATATCTGGCTGCATGTTGAAACAGTTTGTAATATAACTAGATAGGGATAATCTCTTTCTGTTTGTTAGTCTCTCAGAAGTCTGTCTTTATGTCGTTTTCTAAGGATGGGATGGTATGGGATGGATGGAAGGCTAGATAAATAGATGGCTGGATGGTCGGTTAGATAGATGTCTAGACAGATGGGATGATAGATGTCTAGACAGACGGGATAATAGATGTCTAGACAGATGGGATGATAGGTGTCAGAAAGATGGGATGATAGATGTCTAGACAGATGGGATGATAGATGTCTAGACAGATGGGATGATAGATGTCTAGACAGATGGGATGATAGATGTCTAGACAGATGGGATAATAGATGTCAGACAGATGGGATGATAGATGTCTAGACAGATGGGATGATAGATGTCAGACAGATGGGATGATAGATGTCTAGACAGATGGGATGATAGATGTCTTGACAGATGGGATGATAGATGTCTAGACAGATGGGATGATAGATGTCTAGACAGATGGGATGATAGATGTCTAGACAGATGGGATGATAGATGTCTAGACAGATGGGATGATAGATGTCTAGACAGATGGGATGATAGATGTCTAGACAGATGGGATGATAGATGTCAGACAGATGGGATAATTTATGTCTAGACAGATGGGATGATAGATGTCAGAAAGATGGGATGATAGATGTCTAGACAGATGGGATGATAGATGTCTAGACAGATGGGATGATAGATGTCTAGACAGATGGGATGATAGATGTCTAGACAGATGGGATAATAGATGTCAGACAGATGGGATGATAGATGTCTAGACAGATGGGATGATAGATGTCAGACAGATGGGATGATAGATGTCTAGACAGATGGGATGATATATGTCTTGACAGATGGGATGATAGATGTCTAGACAGATGGGATGATAGATGTCTAGACAGATGGGATGATAGATGTCTAGACAGATGGGATGATAGATGTCTAGACAGATGGGATGATAGATGTCTAGACAGATGGGATGATAGATGTCTAGACAGATGGGATGATAGATGTCAGACAGATGGGATAATTTATATGTCTAGACAGATGGGATGATAGATGTCAGACAGATGGGATGATATATGTCAGACAGATGGAATGATAGATGTCTAGACAGATGGGATGATAGATGTCTAGACAGATGGGATGATAGATGTCAGACAGATGGGATGATAGATGTCTAGACAGATGGTATGATAGATGTCTAGACAGATGGGATGATAGATGTCAGACAGATGGGATGATAGATGTCTAGACAGATGGGATGATAGATGTCTAGACAGATGGGATGATAGATGTCTAGACAGATGGGATGATAGATGTCTAGACAGATGGTATGATAGATGTCTAGACAGATGGGATGATAGATGTCAGACAGATGGGATGATAGATGTCTAGACAGATGGGATGATAGATGTCTAGACAGATGGGATGATAGATGTCTAGACAGATGGGATGATAGATGTCAGACAGATGGGATTATAGATGTCTAGACAGATGGGATGATAGATGTCTAGACAGATGGGATGATAGATGTCTTGACAGATGGGATGATAGATGTCTAGACAGATGGGATGATAGATGTCTAGACAGATGGGATGATAGATGTCTAGACAGATGGGATGATAGATGTCAGACAGATGGGATTATAGATGTCTAGACAGATGGGATGATAGATGTCTAGACAGATGGGATGATGACGTCTTTAGCCAACTCTCTTGCTATCTCTCTCAGAATGACCTTCTTGATCCAAACCAATCAGGTTTCAGGACTGGTCATTCAACTGAGACTGCTCTTCTCTGTGTCACGGAGACTCTCCGCACTGCTAAAGCTAACTCTCTCTCCTC
Source organism: Coregonus clupeaformis (assembly GCF_020615455.1). Taxonomy (NCBI): domain Eukaryota; kingdom Metazoa; phylum Chordata; class Actinopteri; order Salmoniformes; family Salmonidae; genus Coregonus; species Coregonus clupeaformis. The sequence continues at coordinate 46,700,703 of NC_059218.1, read as the reverse complement.
TGCTCTTGTCCTTCTAGACCTGTCTGCTGCCTTTGATACTGTGAACCATCAGATCCTCCTCTCCACCCTCTCCGAGATGGGCATCTCCGGCGCGGCTCACTCCTGGATTGCGTCCTACCTGACCGGTCGCTCCTACCAAGTGGCGTGGCGGGAAGCTGTCTCCGCACCACGTGCTCTCACCACTGGTGTCCCCCAGGGATCGGTTCTGGGCCCTCTCCTTTTCTCCCTATACACCAAGTCACTTGGCTCTGTCATATCCTCACATGGCCTTTCCTATCATTGCTACGCTGACGATACACAACTAATCTTCTCCTTTCCCCCTTCTGATAACCAGGTGGCGAATCGCATCTCTGCATGTCTGGCAGACATATCAGTATGGATGACGGATCACCACCTCAAGCTGAACCCCTGGCAAGACGGAGCTGCTCTTCCTCCCGGGGAAGGACTGCCCGTTCCATGATCTCGCCATCACGGTTGACAACTCCGCTGTGTCCTCCTCCCAGAGTGCGAAGAGCCTAGGCGTGACCCTGGACAACACCCTGTCGTTCTCCGCCAACATCAAGGCGGTGACCCGCTCCTGCAGGTTCATGCTCTACAACATTCGGAGAGTGCGACCCTGCCTTACACAGGAAGCGGCGCAGGTCCTGGTCCAGGCACTTGTCATCTCCCGTCTGGACTACTGCAACTCGCTGTTGGCTGGGCTCCCTGCCTGTGCCATTAAACCCCTACAACTCATCCAGAATGCCGCAGCCCGTCTGGTGTTCAACCTTCCCAAGTTCTCTCACGTCACCCCCCTCCTCCGCACACTCCACTGGCTTCCAGTTGAAGCTCGCATCCGCTACAAGACCATGGTGCTTGCCTATGGAGCAGTGAGGGGAACGGCACCTCTGTACCTTCAGGCTCTGATCAGTCCCTACACCCAAACGAGGACATTGCGTTCATCCACCTCTGGCCTGCTGGCTCCCTTCCTCTGCGGAAGCATAGCTCCCGCTCAGCCCAGTCAAAACTGTTCGCTGCTCTGGCACCCCAATGGTGGAACAAGCTCCCTCACGACGCCAGGACAGCGGAGTCACTCACCACCTTCCGGAGACATTTGAAACCCCACCTCTTTAAGGAATACCTGGGATAGGATAAAGTATTCCTTCTAACCCCCAAATTGTAAAGTGGTTATCCCACTGGCTATAGGGGTGAACGCACCAATTTGTGAGTCGCTCTGGCTAAGAGCGTCTGCTAAATGACGTTAATGTGCCCTTGAGCAAGGCACTTAACCCTAATTGCTCCTGTAAGTCGCTCTGGTTAAGAGCGTCTGCTAAATGACTAAAATGTAAATGTAATGTAATAGATGTCAGACAGATGGGATGATAGATGTCTAGACAGATGGGATGATAGATGTCTAGACAGATGGGATGATAGATGTCTAGACAGATGGGATGATAGATGTCTAGACAGATGGGATGATAGATGTCTAGACAGATGGGATGATAGATGTCTAGACAGATGGGATGATAGATGTCTAGACAGATGGGATGATAGATGTCTAGACAGATGGTATGATAGATGTCTAGACAGATGGGATGATAGATGTCAGACAGATGGGATGATAGATGTCTAGACAGATGGGATGATAGATGTCTAGACAGATGGGATGATAGATGTCTAGACAGATGGGATGATAGATGTCAGACAGATGGGATTATAGATGTCTAGACAGATGGGATGATAGATGTCTAGACAGATGGGATGATAGATGTCAGACAGATGGGATGATAGATGTCTAGACAGATGGGATGATAGATGTCTAGACAGATGGGATGATAGATGTCTAGACAGATGGGATGATAGATGTCTAGACAGATGGGATGATAGATGTCTAGACAGATGGGATGATAGATGTCTAGACAGATGGGATGATAGATGTCAGACAGATGGGATAATTTATGTCTAGACAGATGGGATGATAGATGTCAGACAGATGGGATGATATATGTCAGACAGATGGGATGATAGATGTCTAGACAGATGGGATGATAGATGTCTAGACAGATGGGATGATAGATGTCAGACAGATGGGATGATAGATGTCTAGACAGATGGTATGATAGATGTCTAGACAGATGGGATGATAGATGTCAGACAGATGGGATGATAGATGTCTAGACAGATGGGATGATAGATGTCTAGACAGATGGGATGATAGATGTCTAGACAGATGGGATGATAGATGTCTAGACAGATGGTATGATAGATGTCTAGACAGATGGGATGATAGATGTCAGACAGATGGGATGATAGATGTCTAGACAGATGGGATGATAGATGTCTAGACAGATGGGATGATAGATGTCTAGACAGATGGGATGATAGATGTCAGACAGATGGGATTATAGATGTCTAGACAGATGGGATGATAGATGTCTAGACAGATGGGATGATAGATGTCTTGACAGATGGGATGATAGATGTCTAGACAGATGGGATGATAGATGTCTAGACAGATGGGATGATAGATGTCTAGACAGATGGGATGATAGATGTCAGACAGATGGGATTATAGATGTCTAGACAGATGGGATGATAGATGTCTAGACAGATGGGATGATAGATGTCAGACAGATGGGATGATAGATGTCTAGACAGATGGGATGATAGATGTCAGACAGATGGGATGATAGATGTCTAGACAGATGGGATGATAGATGTCTAGACAGATGGGATGATAGATGTCTAGACAGATGGGATGATAGATGTCTAGACAGATGGGATGATAGATGTCTAGACAGATGGGATGATAGATGTCTAGACAGATGGTATGATAGATGTCTAGACAGATGGGATGATAGATGTCAGACAGATGGGATGATAGATGTCTAGACAGATGGGATGATAGATGTCTAGACAGATGGGATGATAGATGTCTAGACAGATGGGATGATAGATGTCAGACAGATGGGATTATAGATGTCTAGACAGATGGGATGATAGATGTCTAGACAGATGGGATGATAGATGTCAGACAGATGGGATGATAGATGTCTAGACAGATGGGATGATAGATGTCTAGACAGATGGGATGATAGATGTCTAGACAGATGGGATGATAGATGTCTAGACAGATGGGATGATAGATGTCTAGATAGATGGGATGATAGATGTCTAGACAGATGGGATGATAGATGTCAAGACAGATGGGATGATAGATGTCTAGACAGATGGGATGATAGATGTCTAGATAGATGGGATGATAGATGTTTAGACAGATGGGATGATAGATGTCTAGACAGATGGGATGATAGATGTCTAGACAGATGGGATGATAGATGTCTAGACAGATGGGATGATAGATGTCAGACAGATGGGATGATAGATGTCTAGACAGATGGGATGATAGATGTCTAGACAGATGGGATGATAGATGTCTAGACAGATGGGATGATAGATGTCTAGACAGATGGGATGATAGATGTCTAGATAGATGGGATGATAGATGTCTAGATAGATGGGATGATAGTGATGTGGATTTTCTAGTGGACTATGAGATAAAACGGAGTTAATTATGAACATATAGTTAGAATTCTCTGTTGCTAGGCAAGAACTTAATTGATTCATTTCATTGTGTGAGTGTGTGAAGTGGGGATCTGACCTAGGGTCAAATTGCTCACTCTTACCTAATCCATGGCTGTTCTACCTTATCAGAGACTGAAACCAGACTATGGTCTTTTGCCTCTCTACTCAAACAAAGTGGAAAGAGCAACGCCAGAGTTGAACAGAGTTTAGACTAATCATGAGTACAGCATGGCAGGAGGGAAGAGAGAAGTGGGTTTTGGGTATGTTTGAAAGATTAAGTATGGACCTGTCATGTCCAACAATCAATCTTCAGGTCAAGCCAGGGTGAGCCTGGACAGAGTTTAAAACTGAACATGATTGTTTTGGCATGACAAGGGCGTGATTGATTGAAATAATATTGTTTCTAAACTGAATGACAGTCAAATTTAGCCGCTATCATAGACTAAGGAATTGGGCAGAGTGGTAGAGAGAGGGAAACTGAAGATAATGGTAGGGGAACCCAAGAGGGAGGGGCTTTGAGCTAGGAGGTATGTGAATGTGACTATATAGACGGGGAGCGGAGAGAGGGGAGGTGCTCTGCAGATCATCTCGGCTTACGTTACTTGTGTAATAAAGTCTGTCTTGGTTCTACAAAAACTCTGGAAGAACTTTGATTTCTAATAAAGTATAGTGATAATTTTCCACATCAATAGATGTCTAGACAGGTGAGATGGGATGATAGATAGATATATACTCACACCCAGCTGAGGTTAGGTGTGTGGTGACAGAGGCTGGGCTGGGGGAGCTGCACCAGAGATGTATTCACCATGGATCTGGGGAGAAATCACACACTGTTGTTTAGAGAATACACACACACACACACACAGAGAGATGAAGGGACGCGCACACACACACACACAACCCTGTGACCTCCTTCCTTAGGTAAGACACACAGCTGGTAGACATATATGGAGAGAACAGACAACAGAGAACAGAGAACAGAGAACAGAGAACAGAGAACAGAGAACAGAGAACAGAGAACAGAGAACAGACAACAGAGAACAGAGAACAGAGAACAGAGAACAGAGAACAGAGAACAGAGAACAGAGAACAGAGAACAGAGAACAGAGAACAGAGAACAGACAACAGAGAACAGAGAACAGAGAACAGAGAACAGAGAACAGAGAACAGAGAACAGAGAACAGAGAACAGAGAACAGAAAACAGAAAACAGAGAACAGACAACAGAGAACAGAGAACAGAGAACAGAGAACAGAAAACAGAAAACAGAGAACAGAGAACAGAGAACAGAGAACAGAAAACAGAAAACAGAAAACAGAGAACAGAGAACAGAAAACAGAAAACAGAGAACAGAGAACAGAGAACAGAGAACAGACAACAGACAACAGACAACAGACAACAGACAATAGAAAACAGAGAACAGAAAACAGAGAACAGAGAACAGAGAACAGAGAACAGAGAACAGAGAACAGAGAACAGAAAACAGAGAACAGAGAACAGAGAACAGAGAACAGAAAACAGAAAACAGAAAACAGAAAACAGAGAACAGAAAACAGAGAACAGAGAACAGAGAACAGAGAACAGAGAACAGAAAACAAGACAACAGAAAACAGACAACAGACAACAGAAAACAGAGAACAGAGAACAGAGAACAGAAAACAGAAAACAGAAAACAGAAAACAGAAAACAGAAAACAGAAAACAGAGAACAGAGAACAGAGAACACACTCACACTCCTACTGGGTGCTGCCTTAACAAAACTATAGGGACTGTTATGTAATGATGAAGTTCAACTTATCAAACTTCTGTTCATCTGTGTACAGTACACAGTAGAATGTCACAAAACTATTAAAGGGGTAGTTCACCAACTATGACTAGTAACAGCTCTGTCTCTCCCTCTATCTCTCTGTCTCGCTCTCTCTGAGATGGGGTGAATGTACCGTAGAGGATATGCTACAGATGCAACAGAAGAATGAAACAATCCATTTGGAGAGAAAAAGGATAAGGATGAGACACACACACACAGAGAGAGAGAATGACTCAGACACATTATTTAACAATGACCTCTGGTTCCTGGGAGAAGAAAGAGAGAAATATTGTCAGGAAATTAGAGAATGGGAGAAAAAATGGAAGGAGGGAAGGAAGACACACAGCGTAAGGAAGACATACAGTTGAAGGAAGACATACAGTGGAGGGAAGACATACAGTGGAGGGAAGACATACAGTTGAAGGAAGACATACAGTTGAAGGAAGACATACAGTGGAGGGAAGACATACAGTTGAAGGAAGACATACAGTTGAAGGAAGACATACAGTGGAGGGAAGACATACAGTGGAGGGAAGACATACAGTGGAGGGAAGACATACAGTGGAGGGAAGACATACAGTGGAGGGAAGACATACAGTTGAAGGACGACATACAGTTGAAGGAAGACATACAGTTGAAGGAAGACATACAGTGGAGGGAAGACATACAGTTGAAGGAAGACATACAGTTGAAGGAAGACATACAGTTGAAGGAAGACATACAGTTGAAGGAAGACATACAGTTGAAGGAAGACATACAGTTGAAGGAAGACATACAGTTGAAGGAAGACATACAGTTGAGGGAAGACATACAGTTGAGGGAAGACATACAGTTGAAGGAAGACATACAGTTGAAGGAAGACATACAGTTGAAGGAAGACATACAGTGGATGGAAGACATACAGTTGAAGGAAGACATACAGTGGAGGGAAGACATACAGTTGAAGGAAGACATACAGTTGAAGGAAGACATACAGTTGAAGGAAGACATACAGTTGAAGGAAGACATACAGTTGAAGGAAGACAAACAGTTGAAGGAAGACATACAGTGGAGGGAAGACATACAGTTGAAGGAAGACATACAGTTGAAGGAAGACATACAGTTGAAGGAAGACATACAGTTGAAGGAAGACATACAGTTGAAGGAAGACATACAGTGGAAGGAAGACATACAGTGGAGGGAAGACATACAGTTGAAGGAAGACATAGAGTTGAAGGAAGACACACAGTTGAAGGAAGACATACAGTTGAAGGAAGACATACAGTGGAGGGAAGACATACAGTTGAAGGAAGACATACAGTTGAAGGAAGACATACAGTTGAAGGAAGACATACAGTTGAAGGAAGACATACAGTGGAAGGAAGACATACAGTGGAAGGAAGACATACAGTGGGGATCGTCGCTGCACAGCTATTTTCAGGTCTCTCCAGAGATGTTCGATAGGGTTCAAGTCCGGGCTCTGGCTCGGCCACTCAAGGACATTCAGAGGCTTCGCAAGTCCGGGCTCTGGCTTGGCCACTCAAGGACATTCAGAGACTTGTCCCGAAGCCACTCCTGCGTTGTCTTAGCTGTGTGCTTAGGGTCGTTGTCCTGTTGGATGGTGAACCTTCATCCCAGTCTGAGGTCCTGAGCGCTCTGGAGCAGGTTTTCATCAAGGATCTCTCTGTACTTTGCTCTATTCATCTTTCCCTCGATCCTGATTAGTCTCCCAGTCCCTGCCACTGAAAAACATCCCCACAGCATGATGCTGCCACCACCATGCTTCACCGTAGGGATGGTGACAGATTTGCATGAAGCTTGGCATTCAGGCCAAAAGAATTCAATCTTGATTTCATCAGACCAGAGAATCTTGTTCCTCATGGTCTGAAAGTCCTTTAGGTGCCTTTTTGCAAACTCCAAGCGGACTGTCATGTGCCTTTTACTGAGGAGTGGTTTCCGTCTGGCCACTCTACTATACAGACCTGATTGGTGGAGTGATGTAGAGACTAGGAAGAGCCTTGGTGGTTCCAAACGTCTTCCATTTAAGAATGATGGAGCCCACTGTGTTCTTGGGGACCTGCAATGTTGCAGACATTTTTTGGTACCCTTCCCGAGATCTGTGCCTCGACACAATCCTGTCTCGGAGCTCTAAGGACAATTCATTCGACCTCATGGTTTGGTTTTTGCTCTGACATGCACTGTCAACTGTGGGACCTTATATAGACAGGTGTGTACCTTTCCAAATCATGTCCAATCAATAGCATAGCAAAGGGTCTGAATACTTATGTAAATAAGGTATTTCTATTGTTTATGAATTGGCAAACATTTTGAGCCTCTTTTCGCATTGTCATTATGGGGTATTGTGTGTAGACTGATGAGGATTTTTATTTATTTAATCCATTTTAGAATAAGGCTGTAACGTAACAAAATGTGGAAAAAGTCAAGCTGTCTGAATACTTTGTAAATGTCAGAATGCACTGTAAATGAGACAGGTGTGAGAACAAAGAAATGATACATAAACAGAGAGAGAAGAAAGAGAGGATGGGATGATAAAGGTGGAGAGGACAGACAGACTTCTCAATGTGTTTTATAAAACAAAATGGCACGGACATGAGAGAGATACTGTATGGCTGCCGTCTTGAGAGCTCTGGCCCAACTTTGCTATTTTGGTGATTAGTTCATCTTAAAAAAATTATGCACTGAATGTATCCGCTATCATTTCTTATTAGCAACAAAAACGTTTGAACGTCAGATCGGCAGTTAACTAACCTCAATTTCGTCTTCGACTTCCACTTCGACTCATCTGCCCGGAGCTTTTGATGTACCTCCAATCCAATCCACGGGCTACCCAAGAGGATGCTTTATTCTCTGAGTGGACAGGTCAATAGATTAATGGAAATCAAGAGCGGGAACGGTATATCTCTTTATCAACAACCTGTTGTTCACCCGTCTTGGAATACCTGATGGTCAAACGCCGACACCTTCTACCTCCCGAGAGAGTTTTCATCTGTTATCGTGACTGCTGTATATATTCCATCCCAAGGCAACAACAACAACAACAAGCTGGCACTTAACGAACTGTACGAGGCTATAAACAAGCAGAAAAACCTATACCCGGAGGCTGCTTTTCTTGTTGCCGGTGATTTCGGTTCCCCCGTCACTAAGACACGTGATGCCCAATTTCTATCAACACGTCTCCTTCGTCACTAGTGGCGCATGTGACAGGGGCTATAGTCCATTATGGACTACAAAAGGTAGACCTAGCCATGATCTAACCAATGATGCCTTTTACCAGATGAACTCGACAAAAACAAAACCGTGCCATGCACTAGGGCCCCCGCCATCCCAGAGGACTGGGTAATCTCGCTCTTCGAAACCGACATGAGTAAGGTTTTTAATCTGGTCAACACTCGCAAGGCTGCTGGGCCAGACAGTATTCCAGGGCGTGTTCTCAGTGCAAGAGCAGACCAACTGGCAGGCATCTTTTCGATAATTTTCAACCTCTCCTTGTCCCATGTCTCAAGCTGACTACCATCATTCCTGTTCTCAAGAACTCCTGCCCACTAGCACTAACATCTGTAATCATGAAGTGCTTTGAAAGGCTGGTCATGGCACACATCCCCTCCAGCATCCCAGACACCCTAGACCCACTCCAATTTGAATAACGCCCAACAGATCTACAGTTGATGCAATCTCCTTTGCACTCCACACTGCCCTCTCCCACCTGGACAAGAGGAATAACTATGTGAGAATGCTTTTCATCAACTATAGCTCAGCGTTCCACACCATAGTGCCCTCCAAATTCGTCAACAAGTTCGGGACCCTGGGACTGAAGACCTCCCTTTGCAAATGGACCCTGGACTTCCTGATGGGCCGCCCCCAGGTGGTGAGAATAGGCAACAACACCTCTGCCATGCTGACCCTCAATATACGGGTCCCCCAGGTGTGTGTGCTTAGCCCCCTCCTGTACTCCCTGTTTACCCACGACTGTGTGGCCACGCACGCCTTCAACTCCATCATCGAGTTTGCTGACTACACGACGGTGGTAGGCCTGATCACCAACGAAGATGAAACAGCCTACAGGGAGGAGGTCAGAGAACTGGCAGTGTGGTGCCAGGGCAACAACATGTCCCTCAACGTCAGCAAGACCAAGGGGCTGTTCGTGGACTACAGGAAACCACTCGACGGGGCCGCAGTGGAGAGGGGTCAAGAGCTTAAAGTTCCTCAGTGTCCACATCACTGAGGACTTAACATGGTCCTCTCAAACCAGAACAGTCATTAAGAAGACACGGCAATGCCGCGGAGGATGAAACTATTTGGCACGGTCCCTCAGATCCTCAGGAACTTTTACAGCTGCACCATTGAGAGCGTCCTTACTGGTTGTATCACCATCTGGTATCGCAACTGCACCGCCCATTGAGAGCATCCTTACTGGTTGTGTCACCATCTGGTATGGCAACTCGACCGGAAGGCCCTACAAAGGGTGGTGCGGACGGCCCAGTGCATCACTGGGGGCGAGCTCCCAGAAATCCAGGACGTACATGCCAGGTGTTGTCAATGAAAGTCCTGAAAAATTGCCAAAGACTACTGCCACCCGAGACATGGACTGTTATCCATGCTTCCGTCTGGCAGGCGGTACCATTGCATCAAGGCTCAGACAAACAGACTCCTAAACAGCTTCTATCCCCTGGTCATAAGATGTTAAATGGCTAACAACTACTACTCTCCGTCTCTCACAGACTATCCACACTGACTCTATGCCCATCCACAAGTCCCTACCCACTCAAACACAACCTAAACTGCTGCAAAAATTATTATTGATTAGATTACTCCATTACACTGCTGTCCATTGATTATTGATCACCATTAGTATCTCTCTATTTATCCTGCTACTGGTCACTATTAAATCCTGTTTACGTAAGGGATAATCAACGTGGGGCTATGCGTTCTATGGAAAATAATGAAAGACATGGAAGTTTTTGTTCCACGACGCGCTAGCGGAGTCAACACTCCGTGAGTTGCATTATTACCAGAGAACGCATAGAGCCCCGAGTTGATTATTCCTTTTATACCATGGCTATAATTTAACACATTTGCCGCTAGAAGTGTGTTCATTCAACAAACAGACGAGCTAGCCATTATGAAAATCGAATTTAACAATGCCAATAATGTTTCAATTCAACTTTTTCTTTCAAAAGCAGCTCAAACATAGAACGTGTAAGAATGAACTGTAGCCATTAAATTCTACGGTGCAAATATACTGTGCATTATAGCGAAATAATGCACGCTCTAGAATGCCCTTCAAGCCAATCAGAAACAAGTATTCAACAATGCCATGGTATAAATGTATATATTACCATTAGTATATTACCATAAGTATTTATATATATTTATATATGGACACGAATGATCTGCTTGGCGTGTTGACACACTGGTGGTTTGTTGTGGCCGAGTATTGGTGCTAAACCGTGTTGTTGGAGGCCGGCATGCTAGCTGGCTGTGGCGTCATATGACTAGGTGCCCTGGACGGTTTTCACGGAAGAATACTGTACCAAGTTAGCTAGCTGAATAAACTGAGTTAGTCTATTCCTAGAAAACATTGAACTGCTGTAGTTTACAACAATTATAGTTTCTGAGGTGGAAGTTGGGAGAGTTATATTTGGGTGTTTCAGTGAAACGTAAGTGAGGGAGGCCCCGCTCTCTCGCTTTCCCAGATGTTTAGTTCATTTCATTCCGATCTCCTTTGCATTATTGTACCCATTTTCTGTAGGCTGTCAACTATGCCTCTGTCTATCCCTGTTCTCTCCTCTCCGCACAGGCTATACAAACGCCTCACACCGCGTGGCTACTGCCTCTCTAACCTGGTGGTCCCTGCACACACTACCCACGTGGAGTTCCAGGTCTCAGGCAGCCTCTGGAACTGCCGTTCTGCGGCCAACAAGGCAGAGTTAATCTCAGCCTATGCTACCCTCCAGTCCCTCGACTTCTTGGCATTGACAGAAACATGGATTACCACTGAAAACACTGCTACTCCTACTGCTCTCTCCTCGTCTGACCATGTGTTCTCGCATAACCTGAGAGCATCTGGTCAGCAGGGTGGTGGCACAGGAATCCTCATCTCTCCCAAGTGGACATTCTCTCTTTTTCCCCTGACCCAACTGTCTATCTCCTCATTTGAATTCCATGCTGTCACAGTCACTAGCCCATTCAAGCTTAACATCCTTGTCATTTATCGCCCTCCAGGTTCCCTTGGAGTGTTCATCAATGAGCTTGACGCCTTGATAAGTTCCTTTCTTGAGGATGGCTCACCCCTCACAGTTCTGGGTGACTTCAACCTCCCTACGTCTACCTTTGACTCATTTCTCTCTGCCTTCTTCTTTCCACGCCTCTCCTCTTTTGACCTCACCCTCTCACCGTCCCCCCCTACTCACAAGGCAGGCAATACGCTTGACCTCATCTTTACTAGATGCTGTTCTTCTACTAATCTCACTGCAACTCCCCTCCATGTGTCCAACCACTATTTGTATCCTTTTCTCTCTCGCTCTCCTCCAACACTACTCACTCTGCCCCTACTCAGATGGTAATGCGCCGTCGCAGTCTTCGCTCTCTCTCTCCCGCTACGCTCTCCTCTTCCATCCTATCAACTCTTCCCTCTGCTCAATCCTTCTCCCTCCAATCTCCTGATTCTGCCTCCTCAACCCTCCTCTCCTCCCTTTCTGCATCCTTTGACTCTCTATGTCCCCTATCCTCCCGGCCGGCTTGGTCCTCCCCTCCTGCTCCGTGGCTTAACGACTCATTGCGAGCTCACAGAACAGGGCTCCGGGCAGCCGAGCGGAAATGGAGGAAAACTAGACTCCCTGCGGACCTGGCATCTTTTCACTCCCTCCTCTCTACATTTTCTTCATCTGTTTCTGCTGCTAAAGCCACTTTCTACCACTCTAAATTCCAAGCATCTGCCTCTAACCCTAGGAAGCACTTTGCCACCTTCTCCTCCCTGCTGAATCCTCCACCCCCCCCCCTCTCTGTGGATGACTTCGTCAACCATTTTGAAAAGAAGGTTGACGACATCCGATCCTCGTTTGTTAAGTCAAATGACACGGCTGGTCCTGCTCACACTGCCCTACCCTATGCTTTGACTTCTTTCTCCCCTCTCTCTCCAGATGAAACCTTGTGACTTGTGACGGCCGGCCGCCCAACAAACTGCCCGCTTGACCCTATCCCCTCCTCTCTTCTCCAGACCATCTCTGGTGACCTTCTCCCTTACCTCACCTCGCTCATCAACTCATCCTTGACTGCTGGCTATGTCCCTTCCGTCTTCAAGAGAGCGAGAGTTGCACCCCTTCTCAAAAAACCAACACTCGATCCCTCTGATGTCAACAACTACAGACCAGTATCCCTTCTTTCTTTTCTCTCCAAAACTCTTGAGCGTGCCGTCTTTAGCCAACTCTCTTGCTGTCTCTCTCAGACTGACCTTCTTGATCCAAACCAGTCAGGTTTCAAGACTGGTCATTCAACTGAGACTGCTCTTCTCTGTGTCACACAGGCTCTCCGCACTGCTAAAGCTAACTCTCTCTCCTCTGCTCTTGTCCTTCTAGACCTGTCTGCTGCCTTTGATACTGTGAACCATCAGATCCTCCTCTCCACCCTCTCTGAGTTGGGCATCTCCGGCGCGGCTCACTCTTGGATTGTGTCCTACCTGACCGGTCGCTCCTACCAAGTGGCGTGGCGGGAATCTGTCTCCGCACCACGTGCTCTCACCACTGGTGTCCCCCAGGGCTCAGTTCTAGGCCCTCTCCTATTCTCGCTATACACCAAGTCACTTGGCTCTGTCATATCCTCACATGGCCTCTCCTATCATTGCTACGCAGATGACACACAACTCATCTTCTCCTTTCCCCCTTCTGATAACCAGGTGGCGAATTGCATCTCTGCATGTCTGGCAGACATATCAGTGTGGATGACGGATCACCACCTCAAGCTGAACCTCGGCAAGACGGAGCTGCTCTTCCTCCCGGGGAAGGACTGCCCGTTCCATGATTTCGCCATCACGGTTGACAACTCCGTTGTGTCCTCCTCCCAGAGTGCGAAGAGCCTTGGCGTGACCCTGGACAACACCCTGTCGTTCTCCGCTAACATCAAGGCGGTGACCCGATCCTGTAGGTTCATGCTCTACAACATTCGGAGAGTACGACCCTGCCTTACACAGGAAGCGGCACAGGTCCTAATCCAGGCACTTGTCATCTCCCGTCTGGATTACTGCAACTCGCTGTTGGCTGGGCTCCCTGCCTGTGCCATTAAACCCCTACAACTCATCCAGAATGCCGCAGCCCGTCTGGTGTTCAACCTTCCCAAGTTCTCTCACGTCACCACGCTCCTCCGCACACTCCACTGGCTTCCAGTTGAAGCTCGCATCTGCTACAAGACCATGGTGCTTCCCTACGGAGCTGTGAGGGGAACGGCACCTCTGTACCTTCAGGCTCTGATCAGTCCCTACACCCAAACGAGGGCATTGCGTTCATCCACCTCTGGCCTGCTGGCCCCCCTACCTCTGCGGAAGCACAGTTCCCGCTCAGCCCAGTCAAAACTGTTCGCTGCTCTGGCACCCCAATGGTGGAACAAGCTCCCTCACGACGCCATGACAGCGGAGTCACTCACCACCTTTCGGAGACACTTGAAACCCCACCTCTTTAAGGAATACCTGGGATAGGATAAAGTAATCCTTCTACCCCCCCTTACCCCACCCCAAAGAAAGAAGAAAAAAAAAAGAAGAAAAAAAAAAACATATTGTAAAGTGGTTATCCCACTATAAGGTGAATGCACCAATTTGTAAGTCGCGCTGGATAAGAGTGTCTGCTAAATGACGTAAATGTAATGTAAATGTATATATTCCTGGTACCAGTCACTTTTCAGCCATTACATGTATATCCTACTACCAGTCACTTTTTATGTATAAACCCACCTCAACCACTCCAGTACCCCTGCACATTGAATAAGGTACTGGCCTGTATATACTTGCATTCTCATGTTTCTTTAACTCTTATATCTTCTATTATTATCTATATTATCTATATTATTATTATTATTACTATCACTGAATTGTTGGGAAAGAGCTCTCAAGATAAGAATTTCACTGTACTGTTGTATCCTGTGCACCTGCACCTGGCGAATAAACCTGAAAGGGATAGGGAGAGTGAGTGAGAAAGAGAGATAACTAGAGTGAGTGTGAAAGAGAGAGAACTAGAGTGAGTGAGAAAGAGAGAGAACTAGAGTGAGTGAGTTGAGAGAGAACTAGAGTGAGTGAAAAAGAGAGAGAACTAGAGTGAGTGAAAAAAAGAGAGAACTAGAGTGAGTGAAAAAGAGAGAGAACTAGAGTGAGTGAGAAAGAGAGATAACTAGAGTGAGTGAGAAAGAGAGAGAACTAGAGTGTGTGAGAAAGAGAGAGAACTAGAGTGAGTGAGAAAGAGAAAGAACTAGAGTGAGTGAGAAAGATAGAGAACTAGAGTGAGTGAGAAAGAGAGAGAACTAGAGTGAGTGAGAAAGAGAGAGAACTAGAGTGAGTGAGAAAGAGAGAGAACTAAAGTGAGTGAAAAGAGAGAGAACTAGAGTGAGTGAAAAGAGAGAGAACTAGAGTGAGTGAGAAAGAGAGAGAACTAGAGTGAGTGAGAAAGAGAGAGAACTAGAGTGAGTGAGAAAGAGAGAGAACTAGAGTGAGTGAGAAAGAGAAAGAGCTAGAGTGAGTGGTGTAATGATGAAATGTCATAGTATTGTGAGGACAGAGGTAGAGTTACTAGATAATTAGTTTGGGGCCATGAAGTCTACATTCCATTATTTCAAGGTAGATTAGTGATGTTTAGGATAGTGTGAGTGATGGACAGGATGTAGTGACCTGGGGGCAAAGGTTAATAATAACAGAGACAGGGAGGCCTATGATGGTTACCAGATGTATGTGAAAGGAAGATGACCAAGGGTATATAAAGGAGGGTGTTTCTTTTGTTAGTTAGTTGGAAACGTCAAAAGGCAAAGCTCTGTCCTTTGGTGTCTCTGACCCGGTACCGATCATTAAACATTTGCATTAACTGTCTACAAAGTGTCTAAGTACATCCTTACATTCGTAATCACTTGATACCTAGAAACTCATCATAACAGATTGGTGTTTTCACGAACAGGATGCAGTCTACAGCTCAACTAACAGGTAAGCAGACTTTCATTTTTTTTTATTATGTCAAAATCTGCTTATCTGTGGTAAAGCTGAACTGTAACGAACTTTTAAATTCAATATTTTTAAAGGGGGACGATGAGTTGTATTGAGTTAAGTAATGAGATGTAAGGAGTTAATTAAATTTGATGATAATAGGGTGCTATTATTCTAAACAGGGTTTGGTCTGAGTAAAGGACCAAACATAAAACAGAAGTAGTAGAATGGGTTTTAACAACATTGGGTCTAGGCTCTTTTATTATGATAAGTTAGATTCGTGTCCTAAAGTAAGGTAGATTGGTTATGTCAGTCCCGTGACGACAGGATAGACATCAGAAAGATGCGAGGTTCGAGTCCTCAGCGATAAACGTCTTTGGTAGACGAACGTAGAAAGATGTGAGGTTCGAGTCCTCAACATGACGAGATTATGGAGTGTACGACATTACAAAATAGAATCAGAGGTTCAAGTCCTTGGTAGTAAGTTCGAGGCCTACAGTTGAAGTAAAAAAAATACTTAATAGAAGGTTATAAAGGCCCTATCAGGTATTTTGGTGTAGGTTTGAGGCCTACAGTTGAAGGTTACAGTCCTTAGTGCAGAGTTGTGAGGTTCGAGGCCCCAACAGAGCACGAATCCTTTATTGTGATGTTTAATTCATAAATGGTTAAAAAAACCATTATGAATGAGTGGGTTTAAGGCCCTTTTGAATTAATATTTTTATGAATTACTCAAAATGGCTAGGAGAGGGAGCCAATGACATGTAACATATTGAATCATAGCACCAAAAAAAACGACAAATAGGAACTACATTTTAATACATTATCAGAAGTGGATATTTGATGTAACTGTTTAATTACTAACATTGAATGTTACTAACATTGCATGAAATGACATAGCGATAGGTAAGCATAGAGGTGATAATGAATATCCTCAGGATAGTAGTTATAAGGGGTAAATAGAGCTTGATGTTATTGTAGAAAGTAGTGGAAGTCTGTATTTTATGGGGCAGCAACAGCAGTGTCCTTGGAAATTACTGTCTGTTTTTTGGTTCCGCTGAGAGAATGAAGGAGAGGCTGATTTGGGTTGAATGAGTATTCCATTATGTGAGTATCTAAAAGATTCTAACGGTCTATATGGAGTTTGTGACAAATGTGAAAATATGATCAATTTTACGTACGAGTAGGTGATTATTAGAGGTTTCATAAAATAATAATTGGAATAATAATTATATATTAACTTGCTCACACAAATGTAGACGTACGTCGTGGGTGAAAAAGTAAATTAATATGAGTTTTCTACGTTTGTACCGTTGTTGGATCATGTGATAAGGTTTAATGAATAAATCGGACCATAAGAAATGTGGTTAAAGAAGTAAGTTATAATATTGTACAAAAATCCAGAAAATCACATTGTATGATTTTTAAGTAATTAATTTGCATTTTATTGCATGACATAAGTATTTGATCACCTACCAACCAGTGAGAATTCCGGCTCTCATAGACCTGTTAGTTTTTCTTTAAGAAGCCCTCCTGTTCTCCACTCATTACCTGTATTAACTGCACCTGTTTGAACTCGTTACCTGTATAAAAGACACCTGTCCACACACTCAATCAAACAGAAGTTTGCCAATGACCATCTGGATGATCCAGAGGAGGAATGGGAGAAGGTAATGTGGTCTGATGAGACAAAAATAGAGCTTTTTGGTCTAAACTCCACTCGCCGTGTTTGGAGGAAGAAGAAGGATGAGTACAACCCCAAGAACACCATCCCAACCGTGAAGCATGGAGGTGGAAACATCATTCTTTGGGGATGCTTTTCTGCAAAGGGGACAGGACGACTGCACCGTATTGAGGGGAGGATGGATGGGGCCATGTATCGCGAGATGTTGGCCAACAACCTCCTTCCCTCAGTAAGAGCATTGAAGATGGGTCGTGGCTGAGTCTTCCAGCATGACAATGACCCGAAACACACAGCCAGGACAACTAAGGAGTGGCTCCGTAAGAAGCATCTCAAGGTCCTGGAGTGGTCTAGCCAGTCTCCAGACCTGAACCCAATAGAAAATCTTTGGAGGGAGCTGAAAGCCCGTATTGCCCAGCGACAGCCCCGAAACCTGAAGGATCTGGAGAAGGTCTGTATGGAGGAGTGGGCCAAAATCCCTGCTGCAGTGTGTGCAAACCTGGTCAAGACCTACAGGAAACATATTATCTCTGTAATCGCAAACAAAGGTTTCTGTACCAAATATTAAGTTCTGCTTTTCGGATCTATCAAATACTTATGTCATGCAATAAAATGCAAATTAATTACTTAAAAATCATACAATGTGATTTTCTGGATTTTTGTTTTAGATTCCGTCTCTCACAGTTGAAGTGTACCTATGATAAAAAGTACAGACCTCTACATGCTTTGTAAGTAGGAAAACCTGCAAAATCGGCAGTGTATCAAATACTTGTTCTCCCCACTGTATGTATCATGTTTTGTGTGTAATTACTATCTTTGGATTGTTGATTACATGTTAACGAAATGTATACTTTCTCTTCCAGGAACATGGGGATTTCTTTATATCTCATTGGGATATTTCAAAAGTCTGTAGGCTAGGGTGGAAATAGTTAGTTAAATTAAGTAGTCTTATTTTTAGGTTGTAATAGGGAGCTACCAAATTATATGAGGCCTGGCCATGTTTGTTTTATTTGTTTTTCAAATGGGTTTTTCAAATAAACACACAACACACCTAGTATGATGTTATAAAAGGTTGTTATTTTGAGTGTTAGGAGTTTCAACAGGTCAAAGGTGATAAGTCTTAAAGGAGCACACACAGTGAATTTTATGACGTTTTTTATTCTTTTTGACTGAGTTTTGGGTATACATGATTTCTTATGAGAATAAATGTCATGAGGATTTTATGTACACTTGGGGGTACATAACATTTATTAGATGTTTTGAATGTTGGTAATGATTAGTATACTATTTGATGGAACAATTCGTTGAATGATTTCAATGACCTCTGAACTCTGTTCTGACTTTCTGGTGTGATCTGATCATCCACACTAGTAATCCTAGAAACAAGGGCTGAGGAATTTAAGATAGTTCATTTTACTGAGTTGAGGGTAATTTATTAAAACGGACTATTGTGAAGTGCTTTATAATTTGATTTTAATATGATTTGGCTATATAATAACAAGGGAGAGAGAGAGAGCTATCCTGAATGAGGGATACCTGTTGATAGTCAATTATACTAATCTTGGATTACTTTACGGGATAGAAGTAATTTGAGGTATTATCAAAGGTTGTCTTTTTTATTTCATTTTTATGATGATTTAATAAACAATGTTCGTGTTTTGTTTTTGAAAGCATGAATCACAAAATTTGCATATTGTATTAAGAATATGAGCAGCAGTAAGTAATGTGTTATGGGTTAGATTAAATGTTTTAGGGGAAAATGTATTTGTGGTATAAGGAAGAATTTAGAGGAGGCCTTTCTATGACATTAGTAGACTGCAACAAGCTGCAAGAATGTGCACTTCCTAATGTAAAAGGCTTATCAGGACTGATAAGAAGACTGGATGAAGTAGCATGCTGTGTCTCAACTAACAATGTTATGCAGACTTTCTTTCGAAAGGGTGAAGGCTTGTCTGCCAGACCTACCAGGAGAATCTGTACATTTTCTGCGACTTGGAGACTATGTGGTGGTGAAGGATTAAGGAAGTCATTGATGGACAACACCCAAGTGGGAAGGTTAGTAATAGGGGTTGATGGCTACCTTGATGGAGGGGCAAGTAAGAGAGAGAGATTCCTAGATCTATATGTACCATTGTAGGACTTTTCTAACACAAAGGAGGAAGATGGCACCGCTTCGGCGGAGCATTGTTTTGTTTTGTCTGTGTGTGTGTTTTTGCAGCAGAGACTATTGGTACGCTGATAGAAGGACACAATCCACAGAGAGATGGTGATAAATGGAGAAGGATTCTGCATGATCATAGAACTAGTGAAGGAAGAAGGTCACGTACGTTGAAGGACGGGTCAGACCAAGGCGCAGCGTGAAATGCGTACATGTTTATTTAATAATAATAATAATAATAATATGCTTTGTCATTATGGGGTATTGTGTGTAGATTGATGAGGGGGAAAAAACAATTTAATCAATTTTAGAATAAGGCTGTAACGTAACAAAACGTAGAAAAAGTATAGGGGTCTGAAAACACTATAGCTGGAATGAAGGGAAATACCCATACATTTTTACGTATGGGTGGTCCCGGGGATCGAACCCACTACCCTGGCGTTACAAGCACCATGCTCTACCAATTGAGCTACAGAGGACCACGAGTTGTAGAAGATGTGATGAAAATATGATGTAGAAAACTCCCACATGCTGAAGAAGAAATGTATGGAAAAGACATGTTTATCTGTCACGTAGCGCAGAGCACAGGATCATGTCAGTTCTATACATTATATTTTATATAAACACACTAAACAAAACAACAAACCAACGAAACGTGAAGTCCTAAGGCTAAACACAAACCAAGCCTCCGACACGGAACAAGATCCCACAACCCATAATTACCAACAGGCTGCCTAAGTATGATCCCCAATCAGAGACAACGAGCGACAGCTGTCTCTGATTGGGAAACACACCCGGCCAAACATAGAACTACAAAACCTAGATAATACACATAGATATACACAACATAGAATCTTCACACCTTGACTCAACATATAAGAGTCCCCTGAGTCAGGGCGTGACAGTACCCCCCCCACCCCCCCAAGGGTGCGGACTCCGACCGCACAACCTTTACATATCAGGGTAGGGGCCGGGTGGGCATTCCGCCTCGGAGGCGGATCCGGCTCCGGGCGTGACGACCACATACTCTCCGCCTCCCTATTGTGCCCCTGGTCTGGTCTGGACCTCGGCGCACTGCTTCCCCTCTCCTTCCTCCCATAAAGTACCAAGCCCTGTCTGGACCCTGGTGTGGGAGACCACGAACCTGGAGAGGGGCTGACGTCTGGGTCTGGACTGGAGCCGCTGACCGGAGCTGGACAGGGCACCGGTGGAGCGGACTGCTCTGGCTCCGGACTGGAGCTGCTGACCGGAGCTGGACTGGGCACCGGTGGAGCAGACTGCTCTGGCTCCGGAGTAGAGCTGCTGACCGGAGCTGGACTAGGCACCGGTGGAGCGGACTGCTCTGGCTCCGGAGTGGAGCCGCTGACCGGAGCTGGACTGGGCACCGGTGGAACGGACTGCTCTAGCTCCGGAGTGGAGCAGCTGACCGGAGCTGGACTGTACCCCGGGGGAGCGGACTGCTCTGGCTCCGGAGTGGAGCAGCTGACCGGAGCTGGATAAGGCACCGGTGGAACGGGCACGGGCCGTGCCGGACTGGACACACACACCACTGGTCTGGTGCGAGGAGCAGGCACGGGCCGGGCCAAACTGACGACATGCACCACTGGCTTGGTGCGAGGAGCAGGAACAGGCTGGACCGGACTGGGGACACACACCACTGGCTTGGTGCGAGGAGCAGGAACGGGACGTACCGGGCTAGCGACGCGCACCACTGGCTTGGTGCGAGGAGCAGGAACAGGCCGTACCGGACTGGGGACACGCACCACTGGCTTGGTGCGAGGAGCAGGAACAGGCCGTACCGGACTGGGGACACGCACCACTGTCTTGGTGCGAGACGCAGACACGAGGTGTACCGGACTGGGAACTGATGTCAGAGATCTCCGACTGTACCAATTTTTCACTCTCTGCGCCCAGTCCTCCTCCCGTGAGGACTCCACCCTGAGCCCCCACGAGTGCAGTGGTCGGAGCTCTTCTCCATCGCTCCCCGACCACCCCTTTAGCCCCCCAAATTTTTTTTTTCTTGGGGCTGTCTCTCGGGTTTCTTCCTCGGCCGGCGCCTTCTGCGTTGCCGTTGCTCCTCTCTAATACCGGACCTCCACTGTCTCCTCCCAAGGACGGCGATCCATCCCAGCCTGAATTTCCTCCCATGTCCAGGATCCCTTTCCGTACAGGATCTCCTCCCATGTCCAGGCTGTTTGCTCCTGGGCACGCTGCTTGGTCCGTGTTTGGTGGGATCTTCTGTCACGTACGTTGAAGGACGGGTCAGACCAAGGCGCAGCGTGAAATGCGTAAATGTTTATTTAAATGATAAACACACGACAAAACAACAAACCAATAAAACGTGTCCTAAGGCTAAACACAAACAAGCTCTACTCACGGAACAAGATCCCACAACCCATATAGTGCCAATAGGCTGCCTAAGTATGATCCCCAATCAGAGACAACGAGCGACAGCTGCCTCTGATTGGGAATCACACCCGGCCAAACATAGAACTACAAAACCTAGATAATACACATAGATATACACAACATAGAATAATCACACCTGACTCAACATATAAGAGTCCCCTGAGTCAGGGCGTGACAGAAGGTTCATGCATCATCACACAGTCTACACCGACGGAGGTATGGATAGAGGGGAGATTGAACAAGTATCATGTCAACCAATGCTACAGATGGCTACGAGGAAACGGATGATCTAGAGATGAGGATACGGTTGATGACAATTATCAGGTGATGGAAGACGATGTCAGATGAAGGATACTGATGAGCTGTGGGTTATGGCTGATTACCTCAGTGGAGGAACAGAGCTATAGACCTCCAATAATTTCCAGATTTCCAGATTTTCACGAATCAACTGGTTGTCATTCCATTCGGTTATATGTATTTAAAGGGTTTGTATAATAGAAATTGGGAAGTATATTAGAAATTGGTATTAAGAATAATTGTTAAAACATAATAATTTGTCATAAGGTAAATGTTTATATGGATTTATTGGTTTAGAAATTAAATCAATTAAATTGTTGTGTTTTTGTCTTCTAGCGAGGTAAATACAGATGGTATCTTGATGCATAATAAGGGATCATTTGGCCTAGCATGGTGTGAACCTATATAATAAATAAAAGTAGCAACATATGAACCGGCTGAAGATGAATATCAGAGGCGTTGAAGACGTTTTTGTAAAATACAATTTCTACATGCAACTGGTATACAATAACCAATCGAACGATATCAAAGGATTTTCTCATGTTTTATATCGAAGGGGTGGGAAAGGAGTCCACCATTGAGTGAGAATGGAGAAAGATTTGTTCAAATGCAACATTGCTCATGTTGTTGGTATAATGGTTGGCAAATGGATAAGACAATGAGGTTGTGGAGTTGGTGGTGAATCGAATGAGACATTGTGGTTGTGACATTGTCATGGGAAAGTCATTTTGAAATATGAAGATGTCTGAAGAACGTCATGAAGAGACGCCAGAAGATTTAAGTGATAATTTGGGTAGTAGGTATATACACTGCTAAATTGATAGTATTAAGAATGCATTGAGATAATGATCTGTATTTATTTTCAGGATGAGGAAAGTCATAATTGAAGTATGAATGTTTATAATGTATGTTAATATAAGTAGACATTCTGAAAGTTAATTTTCAGTGATAAGGATAAAGTGAATGAGGATTGTCATTTTAAATTTGGTTGAGTTAAGTAATTTGGTTGGTTATAAGTTATAAGATTAATGAGTAATTTAAGTGAATTATTGGTATGTATTAGTATAATTATTTTCAAAATGAAGGATAGTGATTGTTAAATTGAGAATTTTTTTATAGACATTATGGGATTAAACAGTGATACATTAAGGTAATGTCTTAGGATAGATTTATATGATTTATTTTGAGTAGACATTGTTGACTCATACTGTTTGAAACATGGAAGTTAAGGTGAGGATTGTGAATGAAATCATGAATATGTTGATTAATTGGGTTAATGTATTAACATATTAGTCATTATATACAGTTGAAGTATTGGGTGATATTGATATGGATGTTTAGAGTGGTAAATATCTATGTTGATAGGCATGTAATTAATTGGTTATTATCATGAGGTTATGATATTTTCATATGATCTGAATTTGGTTGAATTATTAAAGCGGGAATAGTTTAGGGACGTGATGATTTAACAGGGAGCGATATTAGAGTGTTATAATGTGTATGTCATATCAGGTATATTAGGAGGACAAAGTAGGAGTTGAACATTGTATATTTTGGGTTGTTAAGCAATTGGGTCTGAGATGTTAATCATTAGAATGCGTAATTGATAATCACATAGAATTGGAGGCTATTATATTAAGATTAGGAGGATATGGTAATTTGAATGTTGTTGAAGTATTTTCAAGGTTGTTTAGTGGTAATTCCATAGGAACATGGATGGCAAGCATTCTAGGTCCTCTAGTGGCAATAGTACTCATTGTAGCCATAGTTTTGGGGTTGTTGTTTTCAAAATGTTCAGGGATTGATTTTAAGATCTGTACAAACGATTAATAACATGCCTGTGATTACAGTTAGAGATGTATCAGTTAATGTTAATACAAGGAGGGAGAGTACTAATAATTATTCTATGTCATCTTATTACAGTTTAGAGTACATTGATAAGGTTGATTGAGGTATGGGAATGTTAAGTTGGAAATGTATGCCATGGAATTAAAAGTTACAGGAAGTAGATGTGGACAGGTGATCAGATAGCTCCCCAGGTGACCAGTGATAAGCTTGGGGTTCATCTGACGGCGCATGGATGATGAAGACGGACGTTTTTGTTATTTTTATATTCATGTGTTCAGATTATAATATCCATGTAACTTACAAAGTGTCATGGATCTTTGTATTTGTGGGGAAGATGTCATGATGGTCACAATTTAGTTGATGTAGGTTTTCTTGGTTGCATGGCTCAGAAAAAGGGGTCATTTTAAGATGGGGATGTCTATGTGGGATTTTTCCTTATATATGAAAAATAAGGATTTGACTACATAGATTATTATCATGAATATATAGTAGTTAATTATGTGTTTATCTTTTACTCAGACTGAGTTTATAGAGGTTTGAGAGGTTTGATATCGCATAAGATAGATAAGAATGTATACCTTTGTTGATTAAATATATTGAGAATCAAGTTGGATTCAGGTATAGAAGGTAGAAGGGGATCAATTTAAGTTATCTAGCATAGTTTAGGATCTAGTCAGAGATATATGTACTACTGATTAGAGAATATTTAATTTTATACAAAGTTATATGTGAATTGTTTGGGGTTAAGTCATGTCACTTACCACAAAAAATACAATAAAATAAAAATAAAAAAAATAATGGATTGTAATGATGAAACGTCATAGTATTGTGAGGACAGAGGTAGAGTTACTAGATAATTAGTTCGGGGCAATGAAGTCTACATTCCATTATGTCAAGGTAGATTAGTGAGGTTTAGGGTAGTGTGAGTGATGGACAGGATGTAGTGACCTGGGGGCAAAGGTTAATAATAACAGAGACAGGGAGGCCTATGATGGTTACCAGATGTATGTGAAAGGAAGATGACCAAGGGTATATAAAGGAGGGTGTTTCTTTTGTTAGTCAGTTGGAAACGTCAAAAGGCAAAGCTCTGTCCTTTGGTCATTAAACATTTGCATTAACTGTCTACAAAGTGTCTAAGTACATCCTTACATTCGTAATCACTTGATACCTAGAAACTCATCATAACAGTGAGAAAGAGAGAGAACTAGAGTGAGTGAGAAAGAGAGAGAACTAGAGTGAGTGAGAAAGAGAGAGAACTAGAGTGAGTGAGAAAGAGAGAGAACTAGAGTGAGTGAGAAAGAGAGAGAATTAGAGTGAGTGAGAAAGAGTGAGAACTAGAGTGAGTGAGAAAGAGTGAGAACTAGAGTGAGTGAGAAAGAGAGAGAACTAGAGTGAGTGAGAAAGAGAGAGAACTAGAGTGAGTGAGAAAGAGAGAGAACTAGAGTGAGTGAGAAAGAGAGAGAACTAGAGTGAGTGAGAAAGAGTGAGAACTAGAGTGAGTGAAAAGAGAGAGAACTAGAGTGAGTGAGAAAGAGAGAGAACTAGAATGAGTGAAAAGAGAGAGAACTAGAATGAGTGAAAAGAGAGAGAACTAGAGTGAGTGAGAAAGAGAGAGAACTAGAGTGAGTGAGAAAGAGAGAGAACTAGAATGAGTGAAAAGAGAGAGAACTAGAGTGAGTGAGCAAGAGAGAGAACTAGAGTGAGTGAGAAAGAGAGAGAACTAGAGTGAGTGAGAAAGAGAGAGAACTAGAGTGAGTGAGAAAGAGTGAGAACTAGAGTGAGTGAAAAGAGAGAGAACTAGAGTGAGTGAGAAAGAGAGAGAACTAGAGTGAGTGAAAAGAGAGAGAACTAGAGTGAGTGAAAAGAGAGAGAACTAGAGTGAATGAAAAGAGAGAGAACTAGAGTGAGTGAGCAAGAGAGAGAACTAGAGTGAGTGAGAAAGAGAGAGAACTAGAGTGAGTGAGAAAGAGAGAGAACTAGAGTGAGTGAGAAAGAGAGAGAACTAGAGTGAGTGAGAAAGAGAGAGAGAACTAGAGCGAGTGAGCAAGAGATAATTGTGTTACATTGTGTTTGGAGCCAATGGCCCATGAAATGAACCTACCATTCTGAGAAAGGTCACGTCAAAGACTTACTAATTATTATTGCATTATTCCTACTCAGACGATACTGTGTGTTTGAATGCAGAATAAGATGTGAAGAATGTCACTGAATTAACAAGTAGAGACAACAATGTGAACAAGTGTCAGAGGGAGGGACCGAGAGCCCAGTTGGAATTAATACCTAAAGTTTTAACCCTATCCCAAACTTTAATCCTTAACTTTAACCAGTTGGAATTAATACCTAAAGTTTTAACCCTATCCCAAACTTTAATCCTTAACTTAACCAGTTGGAATTAATACCTAAAGTTTTAACCCTGTCCCAAACCTTAATCCTTAACTTAACCAGTTGGAATGAATACCTACATTTTAACCCTATCCCAAACTTTAATCCTTAACTTAACCAGTTGGAATTAATACCTAAAGTTTTAACCCTATCCCAAACCTTAATCCTTAACTTAACCCTAGAGTTATTTCTGTGTTAACCCTATGCCAACACTTAACCCAGTTGGAATTCATGCCTAAACTTAGCCATATAGTTGTTTCTGTGTGCCTAAATGTTACACGTTTGTCACAGAACGTCGGGAGATGAGGTCAGTTTACTCATCAAAAACAGACGTTTGTCACAGAACGTCGGGAGATGAGGTCAGTTTACTAATCAAAAACAGACGTTTGTCACAGAACGTTGGGAGATGAGGTCAGTTTACTCATCAAAAACAGACGTTTGTCACAGAACGTCGGGAGATGAGGTCAGTTTACTCATCAAAAACAGACGTTTGTCACAGAACGTCGGGAGATGAGGTCAGACTGTGATGTCTTATTGAGCAGGGAAGAAGCCAATGTGTTTGGACAAAGGAAATGAATGACACATAAATTACACATTAATTAATGATATTATATTTCCTTTGTCCAAACACATTGTGTGTGTGTGTTTGTGTGTGTGCATGCACATGCATCTGTGTGTTAATGTGTGTGTGTGTGTGTGTGTGTGTGTGTGTGTGTGTGTGTGTGTGTGTGTGTGTGTGTGTGTGTGTGTGTGTGTGTGTGTGTGTGTGTGTGTGTGTGTGTGTGTGCTACTCACAGGAACATGAGGGAGGTGAGGCCGGTGAAGGTGTCTTGGGAGATACTGTTCAGAGGGTTGTGATCCAACACCCTGTTGAGAGAGAGAGAGAACCAAAGACCTTATGGAACAGTTATGGAGAGAGAGAGAGAACCAAAGACCTTACAGTACAGTTATGGAGAGAGAGAGAGAACCAAAGACCTTATGGTACAGTTATGGAGAGTGAGAGAGAACCAAAGACCTTACAGTACAGTTATGGAGAGAGAGAGAGAGAGAGAGAGAGAGAGAGAGAGAGAGAGAGAGAGAGAGAGAGAGAGAGAGAGAGAGAGAGAGAGAGAGAGAGAGAGAGAGAGAGAGAACCAAAGACCTTACAGTACAGTTATGGAGAGCGAGAGAGAACCAAAGACCTTATGGTACAGTTATAGAGAGAGAGAGAGAGAACCAAAGACCTTACAGTACAGTTATGGAGAGAGAGAGAGAACCAAAGACCTTATGGTACAGTTATGGAGAGAGAGAGAGAACCAAATACCTTACAGTACAGTTATGGAGAGAGAGAGAGAACAAAGACATGGTACAGTATGGAGAGAGAGAGAGAAGAGTACATTGGAGAGAGAGAGAGAGAGAGAGAGAGAGAGAGAGAGAGAGAGAGAGAGAGAGAGAGAGAGAGAGAGAGAGAGAGAACCAAAGACCTTACAGTACAGTTATGGAGAGAGAGAGAGAGAGAGAGAGAGAGAGAGAGAGAGAGAGAGGTCATGCTCAACATGAGCTCCTGATTTATTTCAGTTTTTTTGTTTTTAGAATGAGATAAACACTCGAATCTAAAAATAATTCAAGGCAAGAAGTGATGAACAACAACTATATTAAATCAGAATAGAAAAAAAAGTAACTTTGCGCCTCAAATTAAGAAGTTGACTCTCACTAGCTAGCTACACAACAAAAACCTAGCCAGCAGGCTAACAAGCCAGCCAGAAAATCGAGCTAGGACAAACCTAGCAAGGGGAATTAATACAACTACATTAAACGACCAAACTGAGTGAGTAAATCAAAAAGAAGCACGGACTCCAACTTTAAACATATCTTCTGTTTTTGTGTGTGAAGATTTTTCACTCTTTTTGCTGGTTTTTGAGCTAAACAGGAGCTAGCTAGCAACAGCAGCAGACAAACAAAACTGGTTGCCATAGCAACGGTGCAGCAGAACAGAGCAGCAGCAGCAGTAGTAGCAGAGCCCACAGGCACCATGTCCCCACTCCCCTCAGCGCTGAGTCCATTTTCTACCCTCCAGAGGCCAAAAATGACACAACAAGGAAAGCTTTTAAACAGAATCTACTAAAGGGGAGGCCAGAAACCCTTTTCACAGACCTCTACAAAAACGGTGATGTGAGTAATCTCATCTTTCTCACTGACCAGCCAAATGCATGGCGCTCAGCAGTCTGCTCTCACTACCCATCCATAAAGAAAGAGGGAATCTGTAATGGGTGGAAGCTGAAAGTGAACGAGACAGATGACCCTGACAGCACCATGATAACAATCAACCTCTACAAGACTGGGACTGTCATGGTGCAAGGTAACCTTAGGCTGTTTGAAACAGACTTTCAGACCATTAAGGAGAGAGCAGAGAGAGAGAAGGACACCACCAGTGACATGCCCTCCCACAAGACAAACTCCACCAGCACCACCCTCACCCAAAAAGGCACATCCAGCACCTCTCTTCCCACCATAGTGGAGGACAAGCCACAGGAGGAGAGCGACCCTCAGTGCAGAGCAGGCTCAGGCCCTCCTCACCACCATAGCTGCCATGAGGGATCAGTTCACCACACTGGAGGGAGAGGTGGTCCTGCTCAGGGAGAGGTGAGCAAACAGCAACCAGACATCCACACCTTAGAGGAGCTCCTAACCAAGGTGCGGACAGAGCAGGACAGCAGCCTTGCAACACAGTTGAAAGAAGTTCAGCAAGAGAGAGACGGACTCAAGAGAGAGCTGGCTGATCTAACAAAGGAGGTGAGAGAGCTCCAAAAAGACAGGCAGAGCAGTAATAACGAGCTGACAACACTAAGAGAGGAGCTGCAGGGAGAGAAAGAGAACAGAAGACAGACTGCAGGAGCAGCTAGATCACCACTCTATGACCTGCCATCACACAGCAGAGGAGCCCACCTCAACCAGCCAGGCCTCCCCAGCCCTGCCGGCCGCATGCCTCCCCCAGCCCCCAGAACAGCCTCCCACTGACAGCGGCACCGGCACAGACCAGCCACACCCCAGCTCCAACACCCACCAGCCCCAACTCTACCCCCTCCAGTCCAGAAGAAACACTGGCTGAGATTGTCCTGTTGATGGACTCAAATGGGAAGTTTGTTCAGGAGAAGAAACTTTTCCCTAGACACAAAACGAGAAAGGTGTGGTGCCCAACAACGCAGAGTGCCATGGCGCTGCTTGATAAGGCCCAGCTTGGGTCGCCAAGCCACATAATCATACACACCGGAAGCAACGACCTGCGTGCTCAGCAGGAGAGGGTGGCGACTTCACTACGGGAGTGATTGAGAAGGCCTCTGCAATCTTCCCCAACTCAAGGATCGTGGTGTCAACCCTTCTACAGAGGAAGGACTTCCACCCCTGCCACAATCCAAAGAATAAACGCCAGCCTCTCCCGGGACTGTGCCCTGCGACCCAATGTACACCTGGCCCACCATCCCACCCTCGATCTTGACTGTCTCTATGACCATGTTCACCTGTACAGGGAGACAGTCCCCATCCTTGCTAAGACTCTCAAGGACGTCGCTTTAAACCGCATCCCGACCTCTCCACCCAGGAACAGCGGAGCAATCTCCACCCCCCGAGATCACAGAGACAACACCCCGGACCAGTACCCTGGACCCCCAGCCACGGCCACAGCACCACCAACCTCAATGCCCACCACATCCAGCGCAGCACAGACCACCCCAGCCCAGCTTCAGACCCACCCAGACGAGGCCTAACACCCCCCTCCCCCCCACCACAGACCCACACCTGGAGGAGCCACAGCCCGGCAGACAGAGCTATGCACAAGCTGTGAGAGGAGCAACTGGCCCAGCTCCCACCAACGAAATGAGTGACATCAAACAAATGCTGAATCTACTATGCTCACATGTGATAGGCCGAGGGTCATGGTAAGATGAGCACAAGAACTCCACCATCCTCACACTACATCCACCCAAGTGGCAAGACACAAATACTATCTTAAATGATAAACAAATCACATTTGCATAATAAGAGTTTACCTTAATTGAAAAATCCTATTTTAATAGTTCTTGTTGGATTGTGAGTGTTTATCTCATTTTGAATGTAAAGAAAAAACAGTTATGAAGTCCTTTTACGTTGCATGTTGGAATTTACAAGGCTTGAAGTCCTCTGCTTTTGGGCTAAAGAGCAGAAACCCAGACTTCCTTAAAGAAATTGATGATGTTGATATTGTAGTACTACAGGAAACATGGTGCAGAGGTGATGTTTCCACTGGCTGTCCACTAGGTTATAGGGAGATAATCGTACCATCCACCAAATTAAAAGGAATCACACAGGGCAGAGACTCAGGGGGAATGCTAATATGGTATAAATCTGAACTAACTAATTCAATCGAATTGATCAAAACAGGAGAATTCTTTATCTGGCTAAAAATCAACAAGGAGGCTATCTTAACAGATAACAACGTCTTCCTCTGTGCCACATACATTCCCCCCTCAGAGTCACCCTACTTCAATGAAGAGAGTTTCTCCATTCTAGAGGGGGAGATTAGTCACTTTCAGGCCCAAGGCAATGTGCTGGTCTGTGGAGACCTGAATGCTAGAACAGCAGAAGAACTAGACACTATTAACAGTCATGGGGACAAACACCTACCGGGAAGCAACAACCTTTCCCTCCCCACATACCCCCCTAGAAACAACTATGACAAAGTGAAAAGCATTAACATTCTCCTACACCAATGAAGGTATAAATTTGGCCGTTTGGAACATAAACTTTATATTTGACAAATTAGCCTCCTTGGCTAATCTTAAGAAACATAAGAGCAAACCAAAAATAATAGATCATGAAAAATGGTTTGATAATGATTGCAAAAATCTAAGAAAGTCATTGAGAAATATATCTAATCATAAACACAGAGACCCAGACAACAAAAATATACGTCTTCAATATGGGGAAACACTGAAGCAATACAAACACACCCTAAGAACAAAAAAGGAACAGCACATTAGAAATCAGCTGGATGTGATTGAGGAATCCATAGAATCAAACCACTTCTGGGAGAATTGGAATAAATTAAACAAACCTCATAATGAGGAATTGGCTATCCAAAATGGGGATATGTGGAGAAATCACTTTGCAAACCTCTACAGCAATATAACAAAGAGCCCAGAACAACAAGATATACAAGAAAAATTACAAATCCTTGAATCAGCAGTCAAAGACTATCAGAATCCTGTGGATACCCCAATTACAGAACAAGAATTATTGGAAAAACTTTGCACTCTCCAACCCAAAAAGGCCTGTGGTGCTGATGGTATTTTAAATGAAATGATCAAATATACAGACCACAAATTCAAATTGGCTATACTCAAACTCTTCAACATTATCCTAACTGCAGGTATTTTCCCCGATATTTGGAACCAAGGATTGATCACACCAATTTATAAAAATGGAGACAAATTTGACCCAAATAATTACAGAGGAATTTGCGTTAACAGCAACTTGGGGGAAAATTCTCTGCAGTATCATAAACAGCAGACTACATAATTTCCTTGATGAACACAACGTCCTAAGCAGAAGCCAGATTGGATTTGTAAAAAATTATCGTACAACAGACCACATTTACACCCTCCAGACTCTAATTGACAAACAAGTATATCAAAACAAAGGCAAAATCTACTCGTGTTTTGTAGACTTCAAGAAAGCATTTGATTCAATTTGGCACGAAGGTCTTTTTACAAACTAATAGAAAGTGGTATTGGAGGGAAAACATATGATGTTATTAAATCAATGTACACTAAAAACAAATGTGCGATTAAAATCGGCAACAAGCAAACAGACTTCTTCTCTCAGGGACGTGGAGTGAAACAGGGCTGCCCAATAAGTCCAACACTATTTAACATCTACATTAACGAATTGGCAAAAACATTAGAAGAATCGTCAGCACCTGGTCTCACCCTACACAACACTGAAATCAAGTGTCTGCTGTACGCAGATGACCTGGTGCTACTGTCTCCCACTAAGGAGGGGTTACAGCAGCATCTAGATCATCTGCACAGATTCTGTCAGACCTGGGCCCTGACCGTTAATCTAAAAAAAAACGAATATAATGATATTCCAAAAAAGGTCAGGAAATCAGGATGACAAATATAAATTCTATTTGGACACAGTTCTATTAGAACACACCAAAAATTACACATATCTAGGACTAAATATCAGCAACACAGGTAGCTTTCACATGGCTGTGAATGAGCTGAGAGACAAAGCAAGAAGAGCATTCTATGCCATTAAAAGGAATATTAAAATCGAAATTCCAATTAGAATCTGGCTCAAAATTTTCCAATCAGTTATAGAACCAATTGCTCTATATGGCAGCGAAGTATGGGGTCCGCTCTCCAATACTGAATTTACCAAATGGGACAAACATCCAATCGAAATACTGCATGCAGAGTTTTGCAAGACTGTATTGCAAGTGCAAAGAAAAACTCCAAATAACGCATGTAGAGCAGAATTGGGCCAATACCCCCTCCTTATTCGAATAGAAAAAAGAGCCATCAAATTTTACAACCATCTAAAAACAAGTGACCCCAAAACATTCCATCACACAGCTCTACTATGTCAAGAGATGAAACAAGAGAAGAGTCCCCTCAGCCAGCTGGTTCTGAGGCTCAGTTCACTAACCAAAACCAACCTCATAGAGCCTCAGGACAGCACTCAGAAAATCTGGCCCAACCAAATCATCACAAAGCAAAAAGAAAAATATATCACCTATTGGAAAGACACCACAAAAAATCAAAGTAAACTTCAATGCTATTTGGCTCTAAACAGACAGTACATGGTGGCAGACTATCTGACCACTGTGACTGATAGAAAACTGAGAAAAACACTGACTAGGTACAGACTCAGTGAGCACAGTCTGGCTATAGAGACCGGTCGTCACAGGCAAACCTGGCTGCCCAGAGAGGACAGGCTGTGCGCACTCTGCCCCCGGGGAGAGGTAGAGACAGAGCTGCATTTCCTATTACACTGTGACAAATACTCAGACCTAAGAGAATCTTTCTTTCCCCAAAATTATCATTCAGTACAACGAATTTGAAACTATAAAAGAGGAAGAAAAAATCAAATATTTATTGGGTGAAAAGCCAAAATGTGCAATTTTGGCAGCCAAATATGTGTCCTCCTGCCACAACCTGAGGGACAGCCAGTGAAAATTGTAATGTAATGTCAATAATATTTCCTGTTTTGTTTTGGCTTTCATAGCATGTAATATGTCTGCTCAGTCATGTTGAGATTGGTCGACTACTATTGCTTTAATGTATTGTTATTCTCATTAATATTGTTGTTGTAGTTGCTGTTAATGGTAATCCCATTTCCACTACTACTATTATTATTGCTGTTGGTCCCACCATTTTTGTTATATGTATACTTTGACAATGTAAGTAATTTTACTTGCCATGTCAATAAAGTCTATTGAATTGAATTGAATTGAATTGAATTGAATTGAGAGAGAGAGAGAGAGAGAGAGAGAGAGAGAGAGACAGAGAGAGAGACAGAGAGAGAGAGAGAGACAACCAAAGACCATGTAAAGTACTATACATCCAAAGTGCCAATAGATGTTATGCATTTATTCAACACAGTCTAACCCTACAGAATTACACAATACAATAGGTTTGCTCTACATGAAATACAGTACGTAGCTTGGTGGCAGATCTGATTGTGCTTTTAGCCAAATCATGACAACAAACACAAACTATTAATATGAGCATATCCAAATAAACGTTCAAAGTGCTCAATTAAGCAAACTATGAAAAACAATGAAGAAAAACAATGAATCTGCTCGACTGAGCATACTGTTCACAAAACTCACAGTGAATATGCACATTGTTGCATGATAACAAACAGTAATTGTTTTGGCAGTGTTTAACCGTCCATGAGCAGACTTGCTTTTATTTGGTTGATTTTACAGCCAAAATTCCCTTATGGAAAAACCACATGAATTTCACGTGCTTTAATGTGAAGTTAATGTGATAACATGTGAAGCAACATGTGACAAAATAAAACTGCACGTGAAAACATTTTAGCACTTGTGAAAACATGATCTCATGTGAAATTAATCTGAAACAAATGTGACAACATGGGGATGCAAAGTTTCAACATGTGACAACATGAAACTACACGTGACAACATGTGAGCACAATCTCATGTGAAATAAATGTGACAACATGGGAGCACAATCTCATGTGAAATAAATGTGACAACATGGGAGCACAATCTCATGTGAAATAAATGTGAAAACATGGGAATGCAAAATTTAAAAATGTGAAAGCCCAGGTGTCAAATATATATTTTACTCTGAAAGGCAAAATTGTCATTCATTCAATTGAAACAGTCATGGTCCCCTGCAGGTTTTATCTAGTTCCCAGTTTGTTCCAGGGACGTCCCCAAAGACGTTTTTAGAACATTGTGACATTTCTGCACTTTGTCTAAAGTGGCAGTAAAAATTAAGTAAATATACTGAACAAAAATAGAAACGCAACATGCAACAATTTCAAAGATTCTACTGAGTTACAGTTCATATATACGGAAATCAGTCAATTAAATTAAATTCATTAGTCCCTAATCTATGGATTTCACATGACTGGGAATACAGATATGCATCTGTTGGTCACAGATACCTTTAAAAAGATGTAGGGGCGTGGATCAGAAAACCTGTCAGCATCTGGTGTGACCACCATTTGCCTCATGCAGCGCGACACATCTCCTTTGCATACAGTTGATCAGGCTGTTGATTGTGGCCTGTGGAATGTTATCCCACTCCTCTTCAATGGCTGTGAAAAGTTGCTGGATGTTGGCGGAACTTGGAACACGCTGTCGTACACGTCGATCCAGAGCATCCCAAACATGCTCAATGGGTGACACGTCTGTGAGTATGCAGGCCATGGAAGAACTGGGACATTTTCAGCTTTCAGGAATTGTGTACAGCTCCTTGCGACATGGGGCCGTGCATTATCATGCTGAAACATGAGGTGATTGGGTGGATGAATGGCACGACAATGGGCCTCAGGATCTCGTCACGGTATCTCTGTGCATTCAAATTGTCATCGATAAAATGTAACTGCGTTCGTTGTCCGTAGCTTATGCCTGCCCAGACCATAACCCCACCGCCACCATGGGGCACTCTGTTCACAACGTTGACATCAGCAAACCGCTCACCCACACGACGCCATTACACGTGGTCTGCGGTTGTGAGGCCAGTTGGTTGTACTGCCAAATTCTCTAAAGCGACGTTGGAGGCGGCTTATGGTAAATTTCTGGGATCTTTTGTTTCAGCTTATGAAACATGGGACCAACACTTTACATGTTGCGTTTATATTTTTATTCAGTGTATCTACAACAACCTGAAGGTGTTATTTCTATAAAATTACAGGTTGCTGCTGTATTCTGATTTCAATTACTGTAAAATATTGTAGTGTGACCACAATTGGGACTCAGCCTTAAATGGGATTTGAACTCAGAATCTCTTGGTTGTAAGCAATCTGAAATGCTCTGCTACAGTGAACGAAAAGTTCAAAGGTACACTTCACAGGTACACATATGAACTCACATGGTACAGTTTGGTATCTTGTAGGTATAATGGGACATTTTCTACTTAATACTTTGAATTACGAGCAACTTTAAGCAATGTGCAGAAATGTATTCTTGCCAATAAAATCTGGCCGATCTCATGGCTACAGAACTGGTGGCGACAGGTAACTGTAAATTCTAATCCCAGGTGTGGTTACGTCCCAAGTGTACTAACCAATGCTGAGGTCAATTTCATACGAGTTCCAGTTAATCCAGAAAGTAAACCCAATTCCAAATTCTTCGCGGGTAAAAAAGCACTGAAAATAATTCTATGAGAATTATACTTTTTCTGTGTACTTCTTGGATACAGTTTGTTGTTGTATATTTACTGACAAAATACATTTCAACTGTAGAAATATATTTACAGTTGTTTCCAATATTTTCACCACAACTCAGGAGCCGGTAACTTACTATTTAATTTAAAAAAAAGTGTTTTTGGAACACCTCACGTAACATTTCACATATAAAATCATGTGTTTTTTAAACACTTCTCATGTGATCACGTTTTCAAATGTGCAATTCCATGTGTTATCGCTGTTCAGCTAAAATATGATCGCAGCTGGTATTTTAACTCACAACCTCTGGACTTTCAAAACAAAGATATAAAACAAAGAGGTGTTTCTAATCATTTTTGCTGTGATCAAATGAATTATTTTGAGCTGCATTCCTCTGTGATAACGTCTAATAAAATAGAAATATGGTGATATGGCCTCAGCTGGTTTATTTTACTGTCCACACTGCAGAACGGCTAAATCCTCCCTTTGATGCAGTCTGTTGTATGTGTGCGTGTGAGTGTGTGTCTCTGTGTGTGTGTGAATGTGTGAATGTGTGTACCGGCTCTGTACTCACAGCCACCATAAGTTACGGAGATCACTGAACACACCCGGACTGAGAGATGAGATGGAGTTCTGACTGAGAAACCTGAAAGAGAGAGAGAGAGAGAGAGGGGGAAGGAATTTTATTTAATTGAGAGAGAGAGAGAGAGAGAGAGAGGGTTGAGCGAGAGAGAACAGTAGAGAAAGGAAGGGAGAGAGAGAGAGAGAGAGAGAGAGAGAGAGAGAGAGAGAGAGAGAGAGGGGAAAAAGAGAGAGCGAGAACATTATTCCTCCTACACAACAAAGACACAAACAGATAATTAATCAGATGAGAAACATCCTCCTTCCTCCTCCCTCCTTTCTCCTTCCCACTTCAAAAATAGTGAGTCAGCCCTTAGTATCTTATCATTTTAGTCTTCCCCCACACGATCAAATTTTGCACAATGCGAATTCAGACAGCATCCAGCAGTCAAACTGCCTCGATTAAACTATCTGATGGATGGACAGTGTATCTTTAAAACATTCACCCATATTCCCATGGGGGTTTGGTCAAAAGTAGTGCACTATATAGGGTGCCATTGGGGACACATCCATAGACTGTATTTACAACCTGTAGGTTACAGCTGACTGGTTTAAGCAGTGGGGAACCGTCAAGGCCTAAGGATTTCACCCCCCAAATTTTTTTATTACATTTAATTTTCATTTAATGTAATTTTCATTCATCATTTTTATTTATATTTAATCTTTCCAATAATTTGTTTCTGATTTTCTGATTTTATCTCTTCAGTTTGTGTTGGAAATGGAAAGGATAACACAAAAAATATATATATAATCCAATCAGGATTTTTGAAAGGCATTTTCAAGCTAACAATTATGAGCGCTATCCGTGGATGACTGGGTGTGAGCAAACCAAGAAGCTGTATTGGGATTGTCTGCTCTTCAGCACCGACAAGACGTCTACCTGGGCCAGTGCTGGTTTAGTTTCAAAGACCTAGCCAGTTTACCGAAGTCATCTCTGCGCCACCAAAACTCCACTTCACACCTGTGAGCTACGTGAGATCCAAAAACATTTGGGGACACAAGAGTAGATCTTCAGCTTAACGAGCAGCAGAGCTCATAATGAGAAAGGCAGGATGAACAAGGAGATTCTGAAGCGCCTCATTCACATGGTTGTGTTGGAGGGAAAGCAAGAATTGTCATTCAGAGGACATGATGAGGGAATATAATCAACTAATAAAGGGAACTGCTCAGAGATGCTAGATTTGATTGGCCTAGTATGACAACCCTTTAAACTGTCATCTTGCTACAGCAACAGTGTTCATTGGCACTTCCAGCTAAATCCAGTCACGGATGTAATGACAGATGCCACGAAGGAGGAGGTGAGGAAAACACCTTTTTGTAACCAGTATGGTTGATGAGATAACATATAACATATAACACACAGCGGCGGTGTTTTGCGTCGGCCTTCAGGAGGCTGAAGAAATTTGGCCTACACCTAAAACCCTCACAAACTTTTACAGATGCACAATTGAGAGCATCCTGTCAGGCTGTATCACCGCCTGGTATGGCAACTGCACCACCCACAACCGCAGGGCTCTCCAGAGGGTGGCGCAGTCTGCACAACGTATCACCGGGGGAAACTACCTGCCCTCCAGGACACCTACAGACCCGATGTCACAGGAAGGCCAAAAAGATAATCAAGGACAACTACCACCCGAGCCACTGCCTGTGGCTATCTCAAGGCCATCAGACTGTTAAACAGCCATCACTAGCACAGAGAGGCTGCTGCCTACATACAGACTTGAAAATCACTGGCCACTTTAATAAATGGAACACTAGTCACTTTAATAATGCCACTTTAATAATGTTTACATATCTTGCATTACCCATCTCATATGTATATACTGTTTTCTACACTATCTTAATAAAGTTTACATATCTTGCATTACCCATCTCATATGTAAACTCTGCAAAAAAAGAAACGTCCCCTTTTCAGGAACCTGACTTTCAAAGATAATTTGTAAAAATCCAAATAACTTCACAGATCTTCATTGTAAAGGGTTTAAACACGGTTTCCCTTGCTTGTTCAATGAACCATAAACAATTAATGAACATGCACCTGTGGAATGGTCGTTAAGACACTAACAGCTTACAGATGGTAGGCAATTAAGGTCACAGTTATGAAAACTTAGGACACTAAAGAGGCCTTTCTACTGACTCTGAAAAAGACCAACAGAAAGATGACCAGGGTCCCTGCTCATCTGCGTGAACATTCCTTAGGCATGCTGCAAGGAGGCATGAGGACTGCAGATGTGGCCAGGGCAATAAATTGCAATGTCCATACTGTGAGACGCCTAAGACAGCGCTACAGGGAGACAGGACGGACAGCTGATCGTCCTCACAATGGCAGACCACGTGTAACAACACCTGCATAAGATCGGTACATCCGAACATCACACCTGCGGGATAGGTACAGGATGGCAACAACAACTACCAGAGTTACACCAGGAACGCACAATCCCTCCATCAGTACTCAGACTGTCCGCAGTAGGCTGAGAGAGGCTGGACTTGAGGGCTTGTAGGCCTGTTTTAAGGCAGGTCCTCACCAGACATCACCGGCAACAACGTCTCCTATGGGCACAAACCCACCGTCGCTGGACCAGACAGGACTGGCAAAAAGTGTTCTTCACTGACGAGTCGCGGTTTTTATCGTCGAAGGAATGAGCGTTACACCGAGGCCTGTACTTTGGAGCGGGATCGATTTGGAGGTGGAGGGTCCGTCATGGTCTGGGGCAGTGTGTCACAGTATCATCGGACTGAGCTTGTTGTCATTGCAGGCAATCTCAACGCTGTGTGTTACAGGGAAGATATCCTTCTCCCTCATGTGGTACCCTTCCTGCAGGCTCATCCTGACATGACCCTCCAGCATGACAATGCCACCTGCCATACTGCTCGTTCTGTGCATGCTTTCCTGCAAGACAGGAATGTCAGTGTTCTGCCATGGCTAGTGAAGAGCCCAGATCTCAATCCCATTGAGCATGTCTGGGACCTGTTCGATCGGAGGGTGAGGGCTAGGGCCATTCCCCTCAGAAATGTCCGGGAACTTGCAGGTGCCTTGGTGGAAGGGTGGGGTAACATTTCACAGCAAGAACTGGCAAATCTGGTGCAGTCAATGAGGAAGAGTTGCACTGCAGTACTTAATGCAGCTGGTGGCCACACCAGATACTGACTGTTACTTTTGATTTTGACCCCCCCTTTGTTCAGGGACACATTATTCAATTTCTGTTAGTCACATGTCTGTGGAACTTGTTCAGTTTATGTCTCAGTTGTTGAATCTTGTTATGTTCATACAAATATTTACACATGTTAAGTTTGCTGAAAATAAACGCAGTTGACAGTGAGAGGACGTTTCTTTGTTTGCTGAGTTTATATACTGTATTCTATACTATCTATTGCATCTTAGCCTATGCCACTCTGATAATGACATTGCTCATCCATATATTTATATATTCTTATTCCATTCCTTTACTTAGATTTGTGTGTATTAGGTTTTTGTTGTGGAACTGTTAGATATTACTTGCTAGATATTGCTGCACTGTCAGAACTAGAAGCACAAGCCTTTAGCTACACTCGCAATAACATCTGTTAACCATGTGTATGTGACCCAATACATTTGATTTGATTTGATTTTGCTCGGATGTCATATGTGCTGCGTTACACTACCGACAGTGGTGTGAAGGAGAGATTTTTTTCAAGTATGATGATGTCACTGAGGACAAGCGGGTAGAGGCAGTTGCAACCCGGGTTCTCTGATTTTCAAGGAGTTTAGATGCATCAACTGCCAACAGGCGTTTAACTTGCAGAGGGGACGGAGGTCATGACCCCCCAAAAATTAGAAACAGCTCAATTCAACCCCCCCCGCAATAATATACCATGATGAATTTGATGGATTGGAAATGATTTATTCACTGGCTTTTTGTGGCTTTACTATACACATTACTACTCAATTCCTTATTTTATGATTGAATCTCACCGCTGCCAATTATGCTTTTTGGTTTGGCCCGGTCCTCAAAGGCCGTGGTTTGTGAACGGAAAAAAGTTGCGCAAAGCATGTAAGGAGAACGGAGCAATAGCTCCTCTGTTTCTCTCTCTCTCTCTCTTTTCTTAACAAACTCTGTGAGCTAACTTGTAACACATATAGAAGTACTGTCACATTTAACTTTGTCAATTAATAAGCAAGAATGAGAATAACATAGAAAATCATATTTTTCTAATGAAGAAGGTTTCCATTGCGAACTGATGGGTTGCGAAAAACAAGTGATAATTGGTAACTGTTATATTGGGCTCAAGATAACTTTGGTAATATTATAAACTTTGAAACATCTGGTTTCTAGTAGGCTACAGAATTAGAAAATGGCTGTTTCTCTGAACCTCAGTCAGAGGCAGCCTGCCTGTCTCACAGACTCTGAGCAGCAGTAGCAACCAATCCTCCTTATTTATGTTTCGAAAACAAACGAGAAGGCCAGAATTGTGGGCAGAAAGCACTCATCATGTTTATGCACCCTAATAATCACCCTGAGAATACTTCCAGAACCAACTTTATATTTATATCTACAAAATAAATTGTCTTTATTGATAGAGATGCATGTGACAGTGCACAGCAGTAAGCTGATATATTTCTCCTTTACACATTTTTTCTTCTTGATTTCAATATGGAAGGGAAACCAGGTACTGGTGTTTGTATGTAATGTTCTTGATGAGTAAAATCAAATCAAAATTGTATTTGTCACATGCGCCGAATACAACAGGTGTAGACCTTACCGTGAAATGCTTACTTACAAGCCCTTAGCCAACAAAGCAGTTCAAGAAATAGAGTTAAGAAAATATTTACTAAATAAACTAAAGTAAAAAATAACTGTTCTGTCCTGCCTATGTACGGAAAACCCAGACTGTATATTATCCGTGTCGTCGTTCAGCCACGACTCGGTGAAACATAAGATATTACAGTTTTCATTATAGATGAGCTCCGTTCGAGGATAGTCTCGAACGGAGCTCATCCAGTTTATTCTCCAGTGATTGTACGTTGGCCAATAGAACGGATGGTAGATACGGGTTAGCCACTCGCCGACAAATTCTCACAAGGCACCCCGATCTCCGCCCCCTGTACCTCCGTGTTTTTTTCCATGCGAATGACGGGGATTTGTGCCTGTATATCCTTCGCGTTGGACTCATTAACTCATTAAAGAAAAAATCTTTGTCCAGTTCAAGGTGAGTAATCGCTGTTCTGATATGCAGAACCTATTTTCGGTCATAAGAGATGGTAGCAGCAACATTATGTACAAAATAAGTTACAAAAATTCGGGAAAACTCACAAAATAGCACAGTTGGTTAGGAGCCCGTAAAATGGCAGCCATCCTTTATACCCTATTTTGTGTAACAGTAGCAGTTCATTCAATTGGGGGAGGTAAGGAGGCATGGGGGGGGGGGCATAGGTTGTTCCCCCATGATGAAAGGGGGTCATGACTGAAAAAGTTTGGGAAGCACTAGCTAATGGTTAGCACAAATACAGATGGGCATGCTTCGGCCTATTCATTTATAGCCATTATGCTGAATCAGTTGGGATACAGGTGATCATGCGTATTGCTAAATAACACACCAGCCTGATAATATGGACCAATATGTTGTTTGGATAATTTTTTGGAAGGGAACATTTTATTTTAATGAAGTCAGCATCATTTTATTTTCATTAATTTAATCAGTGCTGCGTTCAGTCCGAAAAAAAACAAACACGTAATTCTACATTCAATTAAATGGAAACTGTGCTGTTTTGAACAACCAGTTGAAAAACGGGGAGGGGTTGGGTTGTGGGTTCAAAATGCACCGCTGTCCATCAAATACATCACTCATTGCTTCAAGCTAGAGGTCTTCACGGGTTCCGAAATGGATCCGTGGCTTTCACACCCAACCCGATATGCATAAATACATTTTCAAAAAGAGAAGCCCGTTCCAATGGACCCGAGGACAGTCAGAACCGCTGTCTGGAGTGAAGGAGGAGCCTCGTTGGACAACTACGGGGAGTTCGCTCGCCTCTTCCAGGCAGTCTTCACCCACCCGCCCGAAGGAAGAGAGGCAGGGGACGAGGACCGTGCAGGACATTGACCTGGAGTTTCGTACTCTTGCGGTTGGGTCCGGATGGAACGAGCGGCCCCTCATCGACAGATTCCGGTGCAACCTGCGAGAGGATATCCGAAGGGAGCTAGCCTGCCGGGATGCCATGTTGACTTTTGACCAGCTGGTGGACATGGCCATCCGGTTGGACAACCTGCCCCCCCCAACCCGGATTCAGTTCCAATGGAGCTGGGTGGTGCAGCGATCCGGGAGAACGGAGGACGACAGCTCCAGTGTCACGCTTGTGGCAGGAGAGGACATTCTATTGCACACTGTCGTCAGGGTTCTTCCGGGTCTGGATGTGGCAGGCAGGGCACTCTCGCGTCACCCCATGTAGCGCAAACACACACTCATTCAGGGCCCTCTGCTGCGCATTGCACCATACAAGTCACGTTTTCTGATTATACAGTACTGTCCCAGTGTAAGGCGCTGGTCGATTCAGGCGCAGCTGGGAACTTTATGGACAGCTTGTTAGCTCATAGCCTAGGTATTCTGTTGGTTCCCCTATCCATTCCACTGCCCATCAAAGCACTTGACAGTCGACCATTAGGGTCAGGGTTAGTTAGGGAAGTTACAGCACCAGTCACAATGGTTACGCAAGAGACCCATAGAGAGCAAGTCACCTTTTTTATTATTGAGTCTCCTGATTTCCCTGTTGTGTTGGGTCTTCCCTGGTTAGCACTACACAACCCCATCTTTTCATGGCCGCAGAGGGTTCTCACGGGGTGGTCGTGAGAGTGTCAGGGTAGGTGTCTAGCTGTTTCCGTTGGTGCAACCACGGTAGAAAGTCCAGACACTACCTCCACTGTGCGCATTCCCCCCAAATACCTCGATTTGGCGCACGCGTTTTCCAAAACGCAGGCGACCAAATTACCACCTCATTGGGATGGGGATTGCGTGATAAACCTCCGGGTCGACGCTGTGCCTCCCAGGAGTCATGTATATCCCCTGTCGCAGGCTGAAACAGAGGCGATGGAGACATACGTCTCAGAGTCCATGCGCCAGGGGTTCATACGTCCCTCCACTTCGCCCGCATCCTCAAGTTTCTTTTTTGTGAAGAAGAAAGACGGAGGGCTGCGCCCTTGCATTGATTACCGAGCACTGAACAAGGGGACAATTCGTTATAGTTATCCTCTACCCCTCATTTAATTTGTAATCGTGTCAATGCATGGGGCGCGCTTCTTCACAAAATTAGATCTCCGGAGTGCGTACAACCTGGTGAGTGTCCGAGAAGGGGACGAGTGGAAGACAGCATTCAGCACAACCATGGGCATTACGAATACCTGGTGATGCCGTACGGTTTGATGAATGCTCCATCAGTCTTCCAGTCCTTTGTGAACGAGGTGTTTCGGGACATGCTTGGTCGCGGTGTTATACTTGCATACTATTGTTTGTACAGATGAACGTGGTACCTTCAGGCATTTGGAAATTGCTCCCATGGATGAACCAGACTTGTGGAGGTCAGCATTTTTTTTTCTGAAGTCTTGGCTGATTTCTTTTCATTTTCCCATGATGTCAAGCAAAGAGGCACTGATTTTGAAGGTAGGCCATGAAATACATCCACAGGTACACCTCCAATTGACTCAAATGATGTCAATTAGCCTATCAGAAGCTTCTAAAGCTATGACATAATTTTCTGGAATTTCCCAAGCTGTTTAAAGGCC
This sequence comes from Coregonus clupeaformis, assembly GCF_020615455.1. Taxonomy (NCBI): domain Eukaryota; kingdom Metazoa; phylum Chordata; class Actinopteri; order Salmoniformes; family Salmonidae; genus Coregonus; species Coregonus clupeaformis. Next base: position 46,656,135 of record NC_059218.1, on the reverse strand, counting down.
CAGTCAACTTAGTGTATGTAAACTTCTGACCCACTGGAATTGTGATACAGTGAATTATAAGTGAAATAATCTGGCTGTAAACAATTGTTGGAAAAATTACTTGTGTCATGCACAAAGTAGATGTCCTTTCCGACTTGCCAAAACTATAGTTTGTTAACAAGAAATTTGTGGAGTGGTTGAAAAACGAGTTTTAATGACTCCAACCTAAGTGTATGTAAACTTCTGACTTCAACTTCAAAAAATCCAGAAAATCACATTGTATGATATTTAAGTAATTCATTTGCATTTTATTGCATGACATAAGTATTTGATCACCTACCAACCAGTAAGAATTCCGGCTCTCACAGACCTGTTAGTTTTTCTTTAAGAAGCCCTCCTGTTCTCCACTCATTACCTGTATTAACTGCACCTGTTTGAACTCGTTACCTGTATAAAAGACACCTGTCCACACACTCAATCAAACAGACTCCAACCTCTCCACAATGACCAAGACCAGAGACCTGTGTAAGGACATCAGGGATAAAATTGTAGACCTGCACAAGGCTGGGATGGGCTACAGTACAATAGGCAAGCAGCTTGTTGAGAAGGCAACAACTGTTGGCGCAATTATTAGAAAATGGAAGAAGTTCAAGATGACAGTCAATCACCCTCGGTCTGGGGCTCCATGCAAGATCTCACCTCGTGGGGCATCAATGATCATGAGGAAGGTGAAGGATCAGCCCAGAACTACACGGCAGGACCTGGTCAATGACCTGAAGAGAGCTGGGACCATAGTCTCAAAGAAAACCATTAGTAACACACTACGCCGTCATGGATTAAAATCCTGCAGCGCACGCAAGGTCCCCCTGCTCAAGCAAGCGCATGTCCAGGCCCGTCTGAAGTTTGCCAATGACCATCTGGATGATCCAGAGGAGGAATGGGAGAAGGTCATGTGGTCTGATGAGACAAAAATATAGCTTTTTGGTCTAAACTCCACTCGCCGTGTTTGGAGGAAGAAGAAGGATGAGTACAACCCCAAGAACACCATCCCAACTGTGAAGCATGGAGGTGGAAACATCATTCTTTGGGGATGCTTTTCTGCAAAGGGGACAGGACGACTGCACCGTATTGAGGGGAGGATGGATGGGGCCATGTATCGCGAGATGTTGGCCAACAACCTCCTTCCCTCAGTAAGAGCATTGAAGATGGGTCGTGGCTGGGTCTTCCAGCATGACAACGACCCAAAACACACAGCCAGGGCAACTAAGGAGTGGCTCCGTAAGAAGCATCACAAAGTCCTGGAGTGGCCTAGCCAGTCTCCAGACCTGTACCCAATAGAAAATCTTTGGAGGGAGCTGAAAGTCCGTATAGCCCAGCGACAGCCCCGAAACCTAAAGGATCTGGAGAAGGTCTGTATGGAGGAGTGGGCCAAAATCCCTGCTGCAGTGTGTGCAAACCTGGTCAAGACCTACAGGAAACGTATGATCTCTGTAATTGCAAACAAAGGTTTCTGTACCAAATATTAAGTTCTGCTTTTCTGATGTATCAAATACTTATGTCATGCAATAAAATGCAAATGAATTACTTAAAAATCATACAATGTGATTTTCTGGATTTTTGAAGTGTACCTATGATAAAAATTACAGACCTCTACATGCTTTGTAAGTAGGAAAACCTGCAAAATCGGCAGTGTATCAAATACTTGTTCTCCCCACTGTACATACATACATTTACATTTAAGTCATTTAGCAGACGCTCTTCTCCAGAGCGACTTACAAATTGGTGCATTCAATTTAGGATAGCCAGTGGGACAACCACCCTTTTTTCCCTTTTTTCTTTTTAAATGGGGGGGGGTAGAAGGATTACTGTTATACTATTCCAGGTATTACTTAAAGATATACACATACATACATATAAATACATATACATATATATATATATATATATATATATATATATATATATATATCCTTTAAAAAATATATTTCCCTTTATTACTTTCCAACCCCACAACCCCTTCCCTAATTGGAGTAAACTAGTGAACAACAACGCTTAGGCCTCTACTTCCAGTTTATACATACTATATACATTTTACGGACACAGTCAATTTTACAATAATTCTATTTAGTTTGTTTTTACTCCTGAACTTCCTCTACCCTCAAACTCTCCGATCATTTTCATGATGCCCATCCGGTTTGCTTCTATATACCATATCTCTCTAACTGTGCTCTTTCACAAAAGCTCTCAACCTATAACCTATATACTTATTATGGACACAGTATGTTTTACATTATTTATCTTCTTGTTAATAGTTGTTGTTATTAGTCCCATCCTTCAGCTCCATTCAACACCTCCCATCTATCTCTTAACTATTTGCCATATATTTTTCAACTGTACTGTGTTGTTTCACAAATGTTCTGAACCCTACTATTCTCATTGTTTCTACAGATTGTAAATTGAAAATAAACATTTTTGCTAAAAGTATTATTATATTATTGATCTATTGACTATGACTTTTCAGATCACCCAGTAATGTTATCTGCAGGGTTAGCTCCAGGTAAATATTGCAATCCTTCAGCCATTCCTGGACCTGTGACCAAATACAAGCTACAAATGGACAGTCCCAAAACAAATGATCTAATGATTCTGTCTCTTCGCAGCAAAATCTGCAGAACTGGGAAGATTGTATCCCCCATATAAATAACATTCTATTGGTAGCAAGAATTTTGTATAATAATTTAAATAAAAAAATTCAAAGTTTTGAATCCGGCGTCGTTTTGCGTATCAGTTCATAAACACTATGCCATGGAATCGGTACGTCCAAAATCTGTTCCCAACTATTTTGCAATCTATATGGGATGGCTGTCAATCCTTTGGTCCTTAAATTAAACTGGTATACTTTTTTATTTATCACACATTTCTTTAACCAATTATGTTCTTTAATGCAGGGTCGACAAACAAGTTCCTTACTTTTTCCCCCTTCCACTTTCCTCTTCCATTTTTGTGGTAATGCTGGAATTATTTGGTTGTAATTTTGGATAGAGCAGACATTTTCATATGTTTTTGTTAGCTGCATGTGTGACATAACTCCACCCGTTCTACCTATGATATCATTTACGAAGATTATACCTTTTTAAAACATTTTTTCAAAACATATATTTTTTTAATCAATTAGTATATTTGAGTTTAACCACAATATTTGTTGCATTATTTGTTCTGTCATTTCTGGAGGATTAAATTGAAATTGCAACCAACTTTCTATGGCTTGTTTTAGAAATAGTGATATCGGGAGATGATTTCCTTTTCAAATAACTGAAAGTGAGAGGTTGTAATCTGAATAAAGGGAAAAAGGCCATTCTTGAACACGGGGTGAGACAATCTTACTAATTTGCTAGAGAACCAGTTTGGATTTAAGTATAACTTTTGTATGACTGAAGCGTTTAGTGATAGGACTAATGCTTGAATATTTAATAATTTCTGTCCTCCGAATTCATATTCATTATATAAATAGGCCCGTTCAATTTTGTCTGGCTTGCCGTTCCAAATAAAATGGAATATTATTTTCTCATGTAATTTAAACAACTGTTCGCTAGGCGTAGGCAAGACCATAAGCAAATAGGTAAACTGGGATAAATAGACAGGTATTTACCTTTCCATGGTAGCAAGATCTTATCTATTTTTGCTGACTTTCTATTAAAATGTATTGGAGTGATATCATTTATTTCATTTGGGATATGTATTCCAAGTATATCCACATCACCATCAGACCATTTTATTGGTAAACTACATGGTCATGTAAAAATAGTATTTTTTAGTGATCCAATACGTAATATAGTACATTTATCATATTTGGTTGTATTCCAGAGTAGTTAGAAAATGTATCTAGATCCTCTTTGAGGCTGTGGAGGGATTAAAGTTGTAGATTTAAAAGAAAACATGAATCATCTGCGTACAGTGACACCTTTGTTTTTAAGCCCTGGATTTCTAATCCCTTGATATTATTGTTGGATCTGATTTTAATAGCTAACATTTCCGATGGTCATAATAAATAGATATGCCGATAGTGGACAACCTTGTTTTACTCCTCTTGACAGTTTAAAACTTTCTGAGAAATAGCCATTATTTACTATTTTACACCTAGGGTTACTATACATGATTTTAACCCATTTTAAAAGAGATTCTCCAAAATTGAAATGCTCCAGGCATTTATATATAAACTCAAGTCGTACTTTATCAAATGCCTTTTCAAGGCCGGCTATGAATAGCAGGCCTGGTTTCCCAGATTTTTCATAGTGTTCTATTGTTTCCAGTTCATGCTTTATATTATCTCCAATGTATCGTCCATGTAAAAAAAACAGTCTGATTAGAATGAATAATGTCCGACACACATTCACACACAACTTTGCTATTTTGTGATTTTTGTGGCGTTTATCTTTACTTTCTGCACAAAATGTATCCACTATCATTTCTTGTAACCGACAATAACTTTTGAACATCAGATCGGCAATTACCTCAATTCCGGCTTCAACTTCGACTCATCTGCCCTGGGTTCTTTGTGTACCTCCGACCCAATCTTTGGGCTACCCAAGAGGAAACACAGGCGAAAAAGAGACAGGAGAGGGGGCGTCCTGTTGAGACTAAGGTGAGGTAAAACCGGACACCACTTACCTTAATTCTATTGGCCACTTGAAAATAAGATGGATGACCTCCGATGGCAGATTTGCTATCAACGGTCCTCTGTAGCTCAATTGGTAGAGCATGGCGCTTGTAACGCCAGGGTAGTGAGTTCGATCCCCGGGACCGTCCATACGTAAAAATGTATCCACACATGACTGTAAGTAGCTTTGGATAAAAGCGTCTGCAAATGGCATATTATTACTATAACGGGACTCCGGTAACTGCAATGTTTTTCTGAAACATGGCTTTCCGACAAGATACCCCCATGGGTATCTTGTCCATTCACCGAGTGGACAGGACTTGTCTCTTCACCAGCAACAAATGGTGTGCAGACTCTAGCGCAGTGGAAGTCTCGACCTATTGTTTACCAGTCTTGGAATAACTGATGGTCAAATGCCAAACCTTCTACCTCTCGAGAGAGTTTTCATCTGTTATTGTGACTGCTGTATATATTCCCACGCCAGGACAACAACAACAACAACAACAAGCTAGCACTTAACGAACTGTACAAGGCTATAAAAAAGCAGGAAAACTTGCACCTGGAGGCTGCTTTTCTTGTTGCCACTAAGACACTTGATGCCCACCTTAAATCAACACATCTCCTTCGCCACTAGGGGCAATAAAGTCCTAGACCACTGTTACTCAACCCACAAGCAAGCATACAAGGCCCTCCCTCATCCCCCCCTTTGGCAAATCATGACTCCTGCTTCTTGTTTACAAACAGAATATCAAACAGGAAGCGTACGTGACGCGCTCCATAGAGAAACGGTCCACCGATGCAGAGGCTACGCTGCAGGACTGCTTTGCTAGTGCTGACTGGAATATGTTCCGGGACTCCGCCAATAGCATTGACGAGCTATCCAGCTTCATCACCAGCTTCATCACCAGCTTCATCACCAGCTTCATCAGGAAATGCATCGCCGACGTTGTCCCCACAGTGAAGGTTCGCTGCTTCCCCAATCAAAAGTCCTGTATTAACACAGAGGTACGCGCTAAGCTAAAGGACAGAGTTACCGCTCGCAGGGCTTACACAGCCAACCCCTATAGCTGAGGATGTCATACGTGCTGCGTACATAGAGACATGACTACATGGAACTCTATTCCACATCAAGTAACTCATGCCAGCAGTAAAATTAGATAAAAAAAAACAGATACAAATCCAACTTGTGGAACATTGGGGACTGTGAAGCAACACAAACATAGACACATGCATACAAACACACGATAACATACACACATGTACACATGGATTTTGTGTTATAGATATGTGTTAGTAGAGTACAGGCCTGAGGGCACACACTTAATATGTTGTGAAATCTGTTATAAATGTATTGTAATGTTTAAAAAATATATATAACTGCCTTAATTTTGCTGGACCCCAGGAAGAGTAGCTGCTGCCTTGGCAACAGCTAATGGAGATCCATAATAAATACAAAATACAAAATACACTACCGACAGTGATGTGAAGGAGGCACACTACACACCCACACACTCACATACACCCTCACACACTCATTACTAACACCACACACTTACACCCCCTCATGATTATTGATTAGATGTATTACTACCATTACGCTGCTGTTCATTGATTATTGATTTCCATTACCGTTAGTATCTATCTATTTATTAAGAAATAGAATCTCATTCTAGTTTTGTGTGCTTCACATCTCTCCAGTTCTCTCTCTCTCTATTGCTATTGTCTTCAGTAAGGGTGGATTTACATTAATAAAATGTGCCTAGTGAGATCTAGCTCTCTTCAACATCAGATTTGCATCTTCCCTGTTTACACTATCCTTGGATGGAGTGCGGCCATTAGCATACCATAAATACCATAGTATATAGTCAAACAAAATAAGGATAGCAATTCAAACTTTACAGGAGCTTCTCATCTAAACCATATTGCACATAGTGTTGCACACTTGATTAATGCAATGATTCACAAATGTGTGGATATTTTAAAAGCCTTCCATTTTCAATAAAGGCTAACAGAGAAAAAAAAAAAAGCTGTCTACTGGTATTATGGTAATTCTTGCATGGGGACATGTGGTTTGGGAGAGGCTGTTGTCTTTACACTCAGAGATGGGTATGGGAGACCTCCGGAGGTAGTGTGGGAGAAATCTCTTAAAGAGAGATTTGAATCTAGATCCGTCTCTCTACACTACACTACACAGTATCTCTCCTGGACCTAGTTTGTGTCATCAAAGTGGTGTAGCATAAAGAGGCTATGAAAGAGCTGTGTCAGGACTCACAGTCGCTCTAGTTTGTAGAGTCCACTGAAGGCTTGACTAGAGATTGTCTGGATGCTGTTATTCTGTAGGAACCTGAAATGAGAAACAAACACACACACAAGCACACACACACACACACACACACACACACACACACACACACACACACACACACACACACACACACACACACACACACACACACACACAGCACACACAACACACACACACACACACACACACACACACACACACACACACACACACACACACACACACACACACACACACACACACACACACACACACACACACACACACACACACACACACACACACAAACAGTGGTTAGAACACAGAGATTCAACAGAGATTCAACATTATTTCACCAGGTACCAGCAAATGTATTATTACAGTTTTTTTCAATTGTTTAAGCACAATTTTGAAAACAGGGCCCGGTTTGTCAAAACACTACACACAATTAGCACAACCCTACACCAAAGTAACACAACACTTCAGATCATTTGCAAAATGGAACACTTTTGTCAAAACTATACACGACTTCATAAAAACAATATTTTGTTACCATACGAAACACACAAATTTCATATGACTTCAATCTTTTTGAACCAGTTACACACTGCTGTTGCTAACCTAAAACACTTTTAGCAAGTCTAATTCTCAGTGATTAGAGTACTGTAAATGAAGTACACAGAGAAAGTGCAACTATACAAACACTACACAAGACCAATGCTGCAGACTGAGGAAAATATCATTTATTTCTCTCCATATACCCAAATCAGTCAACATGTCAACATGGAGAATCACAACAAAACATGTCCCAGTTTTCATGCTACTACAGTAGTGCGCATAACACTGTTAGCTCAGCAAACAACAGACAAACGTAAAATACTGTATCCAGTACAGGTTACAATTACGTACAGGTTACAATTACAGTAAATAACAACAACAACAAACATAAAAAATAATCTGAAAAAAACTGACAATATTGTACAGAAAATACTACAGTAAACATGCTATACATTATCTCTTCGCCTAGCTGGATCTGGCCAAATAATTTTATCAACATCACAAGCAATATCCTTATTAGCAAGACAACGCGGGAAGAACCGTCTTGAATGTCGAATCCATCCTTGCACAGCTGCGGCGTCGACTTGGTCACAGGCGTCCTCCATGGCCTGAATGAGGGGTACCTGAGCCTGGGGCTGGAGATCGTAAACCTTCCACCGCCGTGCAGAGAAAAACTATTCGATAGGGTTTAGAAACGGAGAGTATGGTGGAAGGTATAGTACTGTCAACTGTGGATGGTGTTGAAACCAGTTCTGAACCAAAGCAGAGCGGTGGAATGACACATTGTCCCAGATGACAGTGTATTGCATATGGTGCATTTCATTACCTGCTGTGACGATGTGGTGCAATCGGTCCAAAAATACGAGAATGTGAGGTGTGTTGTAAGGGCACATTTTGGCATGACGGAGGAGAACCCCATGCTGTGAAATGGCAGTGCAAAGGGTGATGTTACCCCCACATTGCCCTGGGACATTGATTATAGCCCTGTGGCCAATGATATTTCTGCCTCTCCTTCTTGCTTTTGTGAGGTTGAACCCTGCCTCATCAATATATATGAATTCATGCAGGATTTCCTCAGCATCCATCTGCAAAACTCTCTGAAATACAGTGAAAGACAAGATTGTGTAGTTCAGGATAGGTCTAGTAAATGTAAGTCAATGTAAAAAAGTAATGTGTGCAGTATGCAACATCACAGTGCTAAAGTGAACAATACAAACCTCCACATACTCATGCCGCAGCCGTTTGACCCTCTCTGAATTCCGCTCAAAAGGCACTCGATAAAGTTGTTTCATTTGAACCTGATGTCTTTTCAGGATGCGTGCCAGTGTTGACTGAGAGACCTGATGGACATTATTGAAAATGGCATGGTCACCGATAATGTTGGCTTGTAGTTCTCTGAGCCTGATAGCATTATTGGCCAAAACCATGTTTATTATCTCTCTCTCTTGTTCTTGCGTGAATATGGGCCCCCTTCCTCCTTGTCGTTCCCGACCCTCAATCCTATGTAGAGAATAATACATGTAACTTACTCTACAGGAAGGGGTATCACAAGTGCTGATATGGTGCATACAATAAACGGCTGATTACTGTAACTGTAGACAGATCTTCTTTTACCTGTTTTCCTGTCGAAAAGTCCTTATGACAGATGCCACTGTATATCTGCTAAGATTTGGCTGAACTCTCAGTCCAGCCTCCCTCAGCGTCAATCCGTGGTTCACAACATGGTCCACTAGTGTTGCACGAATGTCATTTGATAAGTTTGGTCCTCTTCTTCTTTGTGCACGTTCTCCTCCTGCTTCAGGTCTTCCTCGACCTCTGGCTCGGCCTCTGCCTCTTCCTCTACCTCCTTCTCCTCCTCTGTGTACTCCTCCTCTCACCCTCACTCTTCTTCTGACTCCTTCCATTTTGGTTGAAGGCAGGTGAACCTACCTGCTGCATTTTTATAGAGCTTAAACCTGTTTGGTGTGTCTACAATTTAGCAATCATTTGTTTGTGCACCTGATGGCTGTGTTTAACAGATTGGCTCATAGGTGTGGTAATTTGACAGTCAGTGCTTTGGAATTGCAAGGACGTGACATCATGATATACTTCTGTGTCTGATGTATACAAGTGTGTTTAGTGTTTTGCAAATCACTGTGTGTAATGTTTTGCAAATAGTGTGAAGCTGACAATGTGCTTACAGTTGTGCAAATCTAGCCTTGTGTTTTGCTCCTTGAGTGTAAGGTTTTGCTAATTGTGGGAAAAGTTTAATTTTAGTGTGTAAGCAATCGTAAAAAACTGTAATAGCACATTCTCATTGGTTGAGTTTGAGTTTTCATGTGGTGAACAAACATGTTTCTAGCTTTAACACAACCCAGTACAGTGTAAAGCCCTGACCCTGTACAGTGTAAAGCCCTGACCCAGTACAGTCTAAAGCCCTGACCCAGTACAGTGTAAAGCCCTGACCCAGTACAGTGTTAAGCTCTGACCCAGTACAGTGTAAATCCCTGACCCAGTACAGTGTAAAGCCCTGACCCAGTACAGTGTAAAGCCCTGACCCTGTACAGTGTAAATCCCTAACCCAGTACAGTCTAAAGCCCTGACCCAGTACAGTGTAAAGCCCTGACCCAGTACAGTGTTAAGCTCTGACCCAGTACAGTGTAAATCCCTGACCCAGTACAGTGTAAAGCCCTGACCCAGTACTGTGTAAAGCCCTGACCCAGCTACAGTGTAAATCCCTGACCCAGATACAGTGTAAAGTCCTGACCCAGTACAGTGTAAAGCCCTGACCCAGTACAGTGTAAAGACCTGACCCAGCTACATTGTAAATACCTGACCCAGAACTGTGTAAAGCCCTGACCCAGCTACAGTGTAAAGACCTGACCCAGTACTGTGTAAAGCCCTGACCCAGAACTGTGTAAAGCCCTGACCCAGCTACAACACAACCTAGTACAGTGTAAAGCCCTGACCCAGTACAGTGTAAAGCCCTGACCCAGTACAGTGTAAAGCCCTGACCCAGTACAGTGTAAAGCCCTGACCCAGCTACAGTGTAAAGCCCTGACCCAGTACAGTGTAAAGTCCTGACCCAGCTACAACACAACCCAGTACCCTCTGTTATGAATATGGATGAGAAGTGATTACATATCAGACAGTATCTGGATCAGAGGGTGTATTTATAGGTAAAGAGGTGGGAGGGACGAGGGCCACACGCACGCACACACACACACACACACACACACACACACACACACACACACACACACACACACACACACACACACACACACACTTGTTGTGTGTCTTAAAAATAGTTATGTTCTAATAACATCTAGTACAAGGACAAAGTGTAGAAAAAACTGTCAATATTGGCAGATGATTTATACTAACTATTAAAACTATAAACAGTTATGAGATTAAGAGTATGAGAATGACTGATATAGTCTAAGATTACAGTTTTTGCCCATTGCTTACACACTAAAACCGAATGCTTTGACCAAAGCCTCAATACCTAAACTTATTGTAGCATACCTTAAACACAGTGTAACCATAGCTTAAACACAATGTCAACTTTGCACTTTGTTTGCAATTCTGTAACACACTTATTGCGAAACACTACACACGTTTTCTTACATTAGACACTTTGTTCAAAAACGAAATCACCCGTTATCATTGGGAAAAACACTCTGTTCAAAATGCAAAACTCATCTGGCAATTGTATGCACTTACATACACACCCTGAAAACACTTGCACAGAAAACAGAACACCAATCAGTCTGAGCCTTAGCACTACAAATAGGCCTCAGGTAAGCCATTTTTAGAACATTGCAAGCGTGGAGGCAATGAGAGTCAGAGTAAGAAGAGGACAAAGAGAGAGAGAGGAGTCGGATGAGGAAGAGGATGTGGAAGAGGACGAGGACCAGTGCGGAGACGTATATCAGATGACATCAGGGCTACTCTGGTGGACCATGTGATACATCATGGCCTGTCCATGAGGGAGGCTGGGCAAAGAGTCCACCCTAACCTCAGTCGATACACAGTAGCATCGATAATAAGGACATTCCGATTGGAGAACAGGTATATCTTCAAGTTTCTACTCCAGACTGTACCTACTGTATGTGTCACATGATTCTGTATCATATTACAGTATTACTGTACTAACTATACTATACAAAAATGGGTAGTGCTGTGAAGTACTGTATATGTAAAGGAATACCATTGTGATGTTGCAGTACTGTGTACAGTTTGAAAGTACAGTATGTGAAAAATAACCTAACCAATGACATCTTGTGGTGGCATTTTCTACAGAATGGTTGGACGACCTCCTCAAGGTGGAAGGGAACGGCTCTTCACTCAACAACAAGAGCTTGCCATCATTGAAATGGTGCGAGAAAATAATGCAATCCGACTTCGTGAGTTGCAACAACGCATAATTGCAAATGGAAATGAATTCAACAATATCAACAGGGTCAGCATTTCTACACTAAGTCGCATCCTACAGAAACATAACTTCAGAATGAAGCAGCTGTACAGGGTGCCATTTGAGAGGAACAGTGTCAGGGTCAAGGATCTGCGCCATGATTATGTGCAGGTATGTGTCACTTTACTTTACATACTATATATTGTGATGTGGGAATGAGGGTTTATGCTGCCACCTGCCCTGCCTGTAGCTTGTAGTTTTTGTCTATACTCACCCAACCCAGCCCCTACTTGTGTGAAAATATAGACATTGTAGTTACCTGTATGTGTTTTCAGTAACACTATTCAATATTTTCTGTTACAGACAGTTCTGGAGTTTGATGCCGCCGAACTGCCGCATGAGTTCATCTACGTGGATGAGGCAGGCTTCAATCTGGCCAAAACCAGGCGTCGGGGCCGTAACGTAGTTGGACAAAGGGCTGTTGTAAATGTCCCTGGGCAGCGTGGGGAAATATCACCTTGTGTGCTGCAATTAGTGTCCAAGGAGTCCTGCATCATCATGCCACTCTAGGTCCCTACAATACAGGACAGATCATTGCATTTCTAGATGCACTACATTCAGTTGTGCAGGACAGACCACAGCAGCCCAGGTTTGTTGTCATCTGGGATAATGTTAGTTTCCACCGGGCTGCTCTGGTCCGAGATTGGTTCAACAACCACAATCATTTCACAGTTTTATACCTGCCCCCTTACAGCCCCTTTCTACTGTAAATGGAATCGAGGAATTATTTTCAGCGTGGCGGTGGAAAGTATATGATCTGCAACCACATGCACGCATGACTCTTCTGCAAGCAATGGAAGAGGCATGTGGAGACATTGAGGTGGGATCAATCCAAGGGTGGATTCGGCACACAAGGCGATATTTTCCCCGATGCCTAGCCCAATGAGGACATCGCCTGTGATGTTGACGAGGTCTTGTGGCCAGATCCGAACAGAAGGCGTGATCCATAAGCCCCCCCCGCCCCCCACCACACACACGCACACGCACACACACACGCACACACACACAAAACAAGTATATGTTTTTTCCCCCAATAGCAATTTATCCAGTAATTGTTTAGTTTTTTTACTTTAGTTTTGTTGCTAAATTTGATGTTAAGAATTTCTGTAAGAATGTTTGTTTTTTTGTAAATACTTTTTTGTAAATACTGTTTGATTACTGCAGAAATTCTACTTTTGAGTTTTACAGAAGACAATGACAATAAAATGACAATAAAAATAGAAACACAAAGACTGCAGTGTTTTATATAAAGCCCATCAGTGTGTTGCTGGTGATATGAAAGAGTCATTCAAATGTTGCTTGTGTGTATGGTTTTGTTGCAAGAATTTCATTTTTAGAAAGGAGTGTTAAGTTTTGATTGCAGTGTTTCATTTTGGCATATATCTGAGTTGTTAATCTCCAAGTGCTATGTCTGTTTGGCTTGTGTGTTGAGTTTTGACATAATGAGCCAAATTCTGCAAAAAGTGTGTAAGCAATAGGCAAAAACTGTAAACAATAAGATTAAATAGACTAAGATTAAATAATAAGATTAAATAGACTAAGATTAAATAATAAGATTAAATAGACTAAGATTAAATAATAAGATTAAATAGACTAAGATTAAATAATAAGATTAAATAGACTAAGATGAAATAATGAGATTAAATAGACTAAGATTAAATAATACAATTAAATAGACTAAGATTAAATAATGAGATTAAATAGACTAAGATTAAATAATGAGATTAAATAGACTAAGATTAAATAATAAAATTAAATAGACTAAGATTAAATAATGAGATTAAATAGACTAAGATTAAATAATAAGATTAAATAGACTAAGATTAAATAATAAGATTAAATAGACTAAGATTAAATAATGAGATTAAATAGACTAAGATTAAATAATAAGATTAAATAGACTAAGATTAAATAATGAGATTAAATAGACTAAGATTAAATAATACGATTAAATAGACTAAGATTAAATAATCAGATTAAATAGACTAAGATTAAATAATAAGATTAAATAGACTAAGATTAAATAATGAGATTACATAGACTAAGATTAAATAATAAGATTAAATAGACTAAGATTAAATAATAAGATTAAATAGACTAAGATTAAATAATAAGATTAAATAGACTAAGATTAAATAATAAGATTAAATAGACTAAGATTAAATAATGAGATTAAATAGACTAAGATTAAATAATAAGATTAAATAGACTAAGATTAAATAATGAGATTAAATAGACTAAGATTAAATAATAAGATTAAATAGACTAAGATTAAATAATAAGATTAAATAGACTAGGATTAAATAATAAGATTAAATAGACTAAGATTAAATAATGAGATTAAATAGACTAAGATTAAATAATAAAATGAAGAAGAACCAGGTAAATAGGAGTCACACAGTGTGTGTGTGTGTGTGTTTGTGCATGTGTGTGTATGTGTGTGTGTGTGCCTGTGCAAGTTTTTGTGTGTGTGTGCGTGTGTGTGTGTGTGTGTGTGTGTGTGTGTGTGTGTGTGTGTGTGTGCGTGTACGTGATTGATAGCAGCTATTAAATTAAATAGTGAGACTCTCCCTGAGAGACGTCAGTGTTATCACAGAACACCTCACTATATGACAGGTTAGTGTGGAAAATATGAAAAGATTTCTCTTTCCCAGACTAACAGATTGCACCTGGAGCCTGAATGGTAACACATGTTTTGATGTACCGCCACAGAAAGGAAGAAACAATGGAGTTTTTATTTTATTTGAACTTTATCTAAGCCAAGAAGTCCCACTGAGACAAGGACAGGTACATTTCAGTATGTGTAATAAGGGGTTTGGGGTAAAATGCTAAAAGTATATTTGTTTTAGACTTAGATCATTTTAGGCTAATAACCTGCGCCCCTGGTCTTGGGTTTTAGATGTAGAACTAAATTGGGTTTTTAAGAGCATGCTGTGCCTGGCCCTGAGGTGAAGTGTACTGTAACAAATAACTTCAAATAATGTTTTTAAGAGGACAGAAAAACATTGCATATGACTAGGGCCCTGTGTTTTTGTGCAATCATGTGCCTGAATGTTAACCTTGAGTTCATCAAACTGCCTTTGCTTTTTTTTTTTATGTCAGAAGGTCCAGCATCATCCTCAAACAATAGCTTTCATTTTTGGTTTAATTCTAATTTCTGGATAAGGCTTAAAATACAGGATGAAACCTTGCTATGTGACATGTACGGAAGAGTATTAGGGACATGTGTCACGCCCTGGCTCTGGGGACTCTTCAATGTTGAGCCAGGGTGTGGATTTGCTATGTTTGGTTTTTCTATGTTTTTGTTCTAGATCGTTTGATCTATGTTGGCCAGGGTGGTTCCCAATCAGAGGCAGCTGTAGCTCGTTGTCTCTGATTGGGGACCATACTTAGGCAGCCTGTTTTGCACTAGTCTTTGTGGGATCTCGATCCGTAAAGGTTTGTTGTGTTATAACCTCAGGACTTCACGTATCGTTTGTTTGTTGTTTTTGTCGTTTAGTACGTTAAATAAAAGTATGTACGCTTATCACGCTGCGCCTTGGTCCGTGTCTTCAGTCAACGATCGTGACAACATGTGAGGAAAATAAATAAATAAACAGCAATGGCTGTGGCTTGATTTCATTGGTTGATTTAGATATATAAATAGAACATTTAAGAAAATCATGAATGGATAACATAAGATCATAGATACAATTTGGCTACATAGGCCTACAAACATTATTCGCAATAGATAGCAAAGACACAAGAATCACAAGAATGGCTTTAGATCAAACTCTACGTTGAGACCAAAAGGAGCAAGTGTCTTTAAATTAAAGATTCAGGCGGCCTCTCGTTTTAACAATAATGATAATAAGTGTTATGTTTGGGGCAAATCCAATACAACACATTACTGAGTACCACTCTCCATATTTTCAAGCATAATGGTGGCTGCATCGTGTTGTAGGTACGCTTGTAATGGTTAAGGCCTGGGGAGTTTTTCAGGCAAAAAAAGAAAACGGAATGGAGCTAAGCACAGGCAAAATCCTAGAGGAAAACCTGGTTCAGTCTGCTTTCCACTAGACACTGGGTGATGAATTCACCTATTAGCAGGACAATAACTCAAAACACAAGGCCAAATCTACACTGGAGGTGCTACCAAGAAGACAGTGAATGTTCCTAAGTGGCCGAGTTACAGTTTTGACTTACACTACCATTTAAGGGTTTTTCTTTATTTTTACTATTTTTTACAGAATAATAGTGAAGACATCAACACTATGAAATAACACATATGGAATCATGTAGTAACCAAAAACGTATTAAACAAATGAAAATATATATTTTATATTTGAGATTCTTCAAATAGCCCCCCTTTGCCTTGATGACAGCTTTGCACACTCTTGGCATTCTCTCAACCAGCTTCATGAGGTAGTCACCTGGAATGCATTTCAATTAACAGGTGTGCCTTATTAAAAGTTAATTTGTGGAATATCTTTCCTTCTTAATGCGTTTGAGCCAATCAGTTGTGTTGTGACAAGGTAGGTAAAAGACCAAGTCCATATTATGGCAAGAACAGCTCAAATAAGCAAAGAGAAACGACAGCCCATCATTACTTTAAGACATGAAGGTCAGTCAATACCGAACATTTCAAGAACTTTGAAAGTTTCTTAAAGTGCAGTCGCAAAAAACCATCAAGCGCTATGATGAAACTGGCTCTCATGAGGACCGCCACAGGAATGGAAGACCCAGATTTACCTCTGCTGCAGAGGATAAATTCATTAGAGTTACCAGCCTCAGAAATTGCAGTCCAAATAAATGCTTCACAGAGTTCAAGTAACAGACACATCTCAACATCAACTGTTCAGAGGAAACTGTGTGAATCAGGACTTCATGGTCCATTTTGCTGCAAAGAAACCAATACTAAAGGACACCAATAAGAAGAAGAGACTTGCTTGGGCCAAGAAACACGAGCAATGGACGTTAGACCGGTGTAAATGTGTCCTTTGGTCTGGAGTCTAAATTGGAGATTTTTGGTTCCAACCTTTGTGTCTCTGTGAGACGCGGTGTGGGTGAACGGATGATCTCCGCATGTGTAGTTCCCACCGTAAAGCATGGAGGAGGAGGTGTTATGGTGTGTGATTTAATTAGAATTCAAGGCACACTTAACCAGCATAGCTACCACAGCATTCTGCAGCGATACACCATCCCATCTGGTTTGGGCTTAGTGGAACTATCATTTGTTTTTCAACAGGACAATGACCCAACACATCTCCAGGATGTGTAAGGACTATTTTACCAAGAAGGAGAGCGATGGAGTGCTGCATCAGATGACCTGGCCTCCACAATCCCCTGACCTCAACCCAATTGAGATGCTTTGGGATGATTCGAACGGCAGAGTGAAGGAAAAGCAGCCAACAAGTGCTCAGCATATGTGGGAACTCCTTGAAGACTTTTGGAAAAGCATTCAAGGTGAAGCTGGTTGAGAGAATGCCAAGAGTGTGCAAAGCTGTCATCAAGGCAAAGGGTGGCAATTTGAAGAATCTCTAATTTGAAATATATTTTGATTTGTTTAACACTTTTTTGGTTACTACATGATTCCATATGTGTTATTTCATAGTTTTGATGTTTTCACTATTATTCTACAATGTAGAAAATTGTAAAAATAAAGAAAAACCCTTGAATGAGTAGGTGTGTCCAAACCTTTGACTGGTACAGTAAATCTACTTGAAAATCTATGTCAAGACCTGAAAATGGTTGTCTAGAAATGATCAACAACCAATCTGACAGAGCTTATAGAAGTTTGAAAATAATAATGAGCAAATATTGTACAATCCAGGTGTGGAAAGCTCTTATAGACTTACCCAAAAATACTCACAGCTGTAATTGCTGCTAAAGGTGATTCTACAAAGTATTGACACAGGGGTGTGAACACATACAGTGGGGAGAATAAGTATTTGATACACTGCCGATTTTGCAGGTTTTCCTACTTACAAAGCATGTAGAGGTCTGTAATTTTTATCATAGGTACACTTCAACTGTGAGAGATGGAATCTAAAAGAAAAATCCAGAAAATCACATTGTATGATTTTTAAGTAATTCATTTGCATTTTATTGCATGACATAAGTATTTGATCACCTACCAACCAGTAAGAATTCCGGCTCTCACAGACCTGTTCGTTTTTCTTTAAGAAGCCCTCCTGTTCTCCACTAATTTCCTGTAATAACTGCACCTGTTTGAACTCGTTACCTGTATAAAAGACACCTGTCCACACACTCAATCAAACAGACTCCAACCTCTCCATAATGGCCAAGACCAGAGAGCTGTGTAAGGACATCAGGGATAAAATTGTAGACCTGCAGAAGGCTGGGGTGGGCTACAGGACAATAGGCAAGCAGCTTGGTGAGAAGGCAACAACTGTTGGCGCAATTATTAGAAAATGGAAGAAGTTCAAGATGACGGTCAATCAACCTCGGTCTGGGGCTCCATGCAAGATCTCACCTCGTGGGGCATCAATGATCATGAGGAAGGTGAGGGATCAGCCCAGAACTACACGGCAGGACCTGGTCAATGACCTGAAGAGAGCTGGGACCACAGTCTCAAAGAAAACCATTAGTAACACACTATGCCGTCATGGATTAAAATCCTGCAGCGCACGCAAGGTCTCCCTGCTCAAGCCAGCGCATGTCCAGGCCCGTCTGAAGGTTGACAATGACCATCTGGATGATCCAGAGGAGGAATGGGTGAAGGTCATGTGGTCTGATGAGACAAAAATAGAGCTTTTTGGTCTAAACTCCACTCGCCGTGTTTGGAGGAAGAAGAAGGATGAGTACAACCCCAAGAACACCATCCCAACCGTGAAGCATGGAGGTGGAAACATCATTCTTTGGGGATGCTTTTCTGCAAAGGGGACAGGACGACTGCACCGTATTGAGGGGAGGATGGATGGGGCCATGTATCGCGAGATCTTGGCCAACAACCTCCTTCCCTCAGTAAGAGCATTGAAGATGGGTCGTGGCTGGGTCTTCCAGCATGACAACAACCCGAAACACACAGCCAGGGCAACTAAGGAGTGGCTCCATAAGAAGCATCTCAAGGTCCTGGAGTGGCCTAGCCAGTCTCCAGACCTGAACCCAATAGAAAATCTTTGGAGGGAGCTGAAAGTCCGTATTGCCCAGCGACAGCCCCGAAACCTGACGGATCTGGAGAAGGTCTGTATGGAGGAGTGGGCCAAAATCCCTGCTGCAGTGTGTGCAAACCTGGTCAAGACCTACAGGAAACGTATGATCTCTGTAATTGCAAACAAAGGTTTCTGTACTAAATATTAAGTTCTGCTTTTCTGATGTATCAAATACTTATGTCATGCAATAAAATGCAAATTAATTACTTAAAAATCATATAATGTGATTTTCTGGATTTTTGTTTTAGATTCCGTCTCTCACAGTTGAAGTGTACCTTTGATAAAAATTACAGACCTCTACATGCTTTGTAAGTAGGAAAACCTGCAAAATCGGCAGTGTATCAAATACTTGTTCTTCCCACTGTATGTAAAATAAATATTTCTGTATTTCATTTTCAATACATTTCAATAAACAACAAATGTTTTCAATTTGTCATTATGGGGTATTGTGTGTAAATGGGCGAGATTTTTTGAAATATTTAATCCATTTTGAATTCATGCTGTAAAACAACAAAATGTGGAATAAGTCAAGGGGTATGAATCCTTTCTGAATGTAGTGTAAGTAGGAGTAGTCTGTGAATGGTGTGTGTGTGGGTGGTGTGTGTGTGTGTGTGTGTGTGTGTGTGTGTGTGTGTGTGCGTGTGTGTGTGTGTGTGTGTGTGGGGTGCCTGTCGGGTGCGTGTGGGGTTTGTGTGTGGTGCTTGTGCATGTGTGTATGGTGTGTGTGGGGTGTGTGTGTGTGTGTGTGTGTGTGTGTGTGTGTGTGTGTGTGTGTGTGTGTGTGTGTGTGTGTGTGTGTGTGTGTGTGTGTGTGTGTGTGTGTGTGCGCGTTGGAGAAGAGTTCTGCTTAATCACATCTCTCTTTTCATAAGTGGCCATTCTGAAAAAGAGATCAGGGCCCGTATCCACAAAGCGTCTCAGAGTAGACAATTGGTCATACGTGCTGAGAATATAAACATTTTACTCCTCCTCATATGGGTAAAAATAAAAGCTGAATGCATGAAGCCTCTTTAGTCATAAGAGTCACGCCTCATTATCTGTCCTAACCAGTTGAGAGTTACCAGCAGTTGTCTTTATAATACATTTAAAAAGGCAATAAGTCAGTAGTTCGTACGCCATAGACAGGCAATAGCTTGGAGTTGTTGAAAGACAATTTTCATATGTCTATATGATCGATCAATCAAGCCATAAATAATCTAGACATTCATGCAACAGTATCTCTTGCACTTTTGACAATAATTTCAAGAGGCCTAATTCACATGATGTGCCTAAATACTTATAATCACTAGGCTAATAAATAATCACATGATTTTATTTAGATTATTTCATTAACTTACATGTTATTTCAAGTTATCCCTTTAGAGTGCTACAGTGAGGGAAAAAAGTATTTGATCCCCTGCTGATTTTGTACGTTTGCCCACTGACAAAGAAATGATCAGTCTATAATTTTAATGGTAGGTTTATTTGAACAGTGAGAGACAGAATAACAACAAAACAATCCAGAAAAACGCATGTCAAAAATGTTATGAATTGATTTGCATTTTAATGAGGGAAATAAGTATTTGACCCCTTCTCAATCAGAAAGATTTCTGGCTCCCAGGTGTCTTTTATACAGGTAACGAGCTGAGATTAGGAGCACACTCTTAAAGGGAGTGCTCCTAATCTCAGCTTGTTACCTGTATAAAAGACACCTGTCCACAGAAGCAATCAATCAATCAGATTCCAAACTCTCCACCATGGCCAAGACCAAAGAGCTCTCCAAGGATGTCAAGGACAAGATTGTAGACCTACACAAGGCTGGAATGGGCTACAAGACCATCGCCAAGCAGCTTGGTGAGAAGGTGACAACAGTTGGTGTGATTATTCGCAAATGGAAGAAACACAAAATAACTGTCAATCTCCATCGGCCTGGGGCTGCATGCAAGATCTCACCTCGTGGAGTTGCAATGATCATGAGAACGGTGAGGAATCAGCCCAGAACTACACGGGAGGATCTTGTCAATGATCTCAAGGCAGCTGGGACCATAGTCACCAAGAAAACAATTGGTAACACACTACGCCGTGAAGGACTGAAATCCTGCAGCGCCCGCAAGGTCCCCCTGCTCAAGAAAGCACATATACATGCCCGTCTGAAGTTTGCCAATGAACATCTGAATGATTCAGAGGAGAACTGGGTGAAAGTGTTGTGGTCAGATGAGACCAAAATGGGGGCTCTTTGGCATCAACTCAACTCGCCGTGTTTGGAGGAGGAGGAATGCTGCCTATGACCCCAAGAACACCATCCCCACCGTCAAACATGGAGATGGAAACATTATGCTTTGGGGGTGTTTTTCTGCTAAGGGGACAGGACAACTTCACCGCATCAAAAGGACGATGGACGGGGCCATGTACCGTCAAATCTTGGGTGAGAACCTCCTTCCCTCAGCCAGGGCATTGAAAATGGGTCGTGGATGGGTATTCCAGCATGACAATGACCCAAAACACATGGCCAAGGCAACAAAGGAGTGGCTCAAGAAGAAGCACATTAAGGTCCTGGAGTGGCCTAGCCAGTCTCCAGACCTTAATCCCATAGAAAATCTGTGGAGGGAGCTGAAGGTTCGAGTTGCCAAACATCAGCCTCGAAACCTTAATGACTTGGAGAAGATCTGCAAAGAGGAGTGGGACAGAATCCCTCCTGAGATGTGTGCAAACCTGGTGGCCAACTACAAGAAACGTCTTACCTCTGTGATTGCCAACAAGGGTTTTGCCACCAAGTACTAAGTCATGTTTTGCAGAGGGGTCAAATACTTATTTCCCTCATTAAAATGGAAATCAATTTATAATATTTTTGACATGCGTTTTTCTGGATTTTGTTGTTGTTATTCTGTCTCTCACTGTTCAAATAAACCTACCATTAAAATTATAGACTGATCATGTCTTTGTCAGTGGGCAAACGTACAAAATCAGCAGGGGATCAAATACTTTTTTCCTCACTGTATATCTTGTTAAAATAATATGTCTAAATTGGGCATGCCTATAAATTAGGCAATTGAAGGCATCTAGTGACTTGATGCCTACTGTGCCAAAGCGATTAAGAGTTGTTCGACGAGTGTGCTGATATAATGGTAATATCGTCAAATTCTGCTTTTTACAACCACTTTTTATTTTATTTTATTTTTTATTTTTATTGGATTCCAATATGCCTATCACATTATTCAAAATATCAGAATTTGTTTTTTTTAAAGGTTACAGATGTAGGACAGATGCAGCAACAGGAAATGTTCATTATTATGTGGATTATAATTCATGTAAAAAAAAATTGTAGGAGTTGATACATTTTTCTTTAGGGCAAATTATTGTCTGAAATTTCAAAGTGGAAATTACAAACTTTAGAAGCCTTTTAAAAACTCAAATACAGCAACAAAAGAGTGATGAAATTAAGATCCTACATCTGTATCCATGCCAACATATTATGCAAGAGTAGGCAAGGTGATGGTGTCAGGCGAAAATTATATATCAAGCGTTTCACCATAGCAACAGTTGATGTACAGTCACATTCACCGTGGTTGACTGAAGCGTGCAATAGGGTTCAAAGCTGGTGATGCCTCATCACGATTGGTTATTCCCCATCGTGTAGTAATATCAATGAGCGTCATCACTATCTTTACTTTGCGGTACCTCAAACTGTCGTTACCAGCTGAGATAAACCTTTATGGGTTGATTTTACTCCTGGCTCAGAGTTTGTCTGGGCAGTGTCTTAACATCATCCTAAAACCTACGCTGAGCTGGGAGTTTTTTTTAAGTCTTGTGGATACAGTCCCTGGGGTCCTCAAATACAGCTGTCCCTGCCGAAGCGTGCATCCCAAATGGCACCCTATAGCCTACATAGTGCACTACTTTTGACCAGGGCACCATAGCGCTGTGGTTAAAAGTAGTACACTATATAGGGAAGAGGGTGCCATTTGGAACGCATACTGAAAGGCTGAATGCATTATAAAGTGATAAATTACCCAAATTACACATTCACTGTACAACTCTAGTATGTGTTTAGCTGCGGCTGCTGTGAAAGTAGTGGGACTGAACTAATTTCTACATAAATTTCCACATTAGTGTTTTATGCAAATACAAGACAACTATCCTGTACTTGTAATGCTTTCCCCACTTACTCATTCAACCATTCAGTCCTCATTCAGTCCTTACTGCCCAGGTAATCCCATGTGGCTAAATTGGTAGAGCATGATGCTTGCAACGCCAGGGTTGTGGGTTCAATTCCCACGGGGGACCAGTACGAAAAAAGTTAGAAAATGTAAGTCACTCTGTAAACATGTTGATGCTGTACATGAGACTGTATTTTTCGCCAATTTACCTGGTGCACTATGTCTTGCGTAATGACATGAACACTAGCTCCAGGTGTTAGCTAATGCCTAGTGAACCAGGCTAACGCCTTTAGCTCAGTGGGATAACACTGTTGTGGTGTACACATGACCATGGTTCAAACCCAGTTTGATGTTTCTAACAAGATATGACAGTGTTCCTAACTGGATTATGACTAGTCAACTATAATACATGGACTAAATACATTTTCATGCAAATGGTGAAAGTATAATATTGACAATAAGTCGAGTCGAAGCCTGTCCAGTCCAACGTACACTACCGGTCAAAGGTTTTAGAACACCTACTCATTCAAGGGTTTTTCTTTATTGTTACTATTTTCTACATTGTAGAATAATAGTGAAGACATCAACAATATGAAATAACACATATGGAATCATGTAGTAACCAAAAAAGTGTTAAACAAATCAAAATATATGTTATATTTGAGATTCTTCAAATAGCCACCATTTGCCTTGATGACAGCTTTGCACACTCTTGGCATTCGCTCATCCAGCTCATGAGGTAGTCACCTGGAATGCATTTCAATTAACAGGTGTGCCTTCTTAAAAGTTAATTTGTGGAATTTCTTTCCTTCTTAATGCGTTTGAGCCAATCAGTTGTGTTGTGACAAGGTAGGGGGGTATACAGAATATAGCCCTATTTGGTAAAAGACCAAGTCCATATTATGGCAAGAACAGCTCAAATAAGCAAAGAGAAACGACAGTCCATCATTACTTTAAGACATGAAGGTCAGTTAATACGGAAGATTTCAAGAACTTTGAAAGTTTCTTCAAGTGCAGTCGCAAAAACCATCAAGTGCTTTGATGAAACTGGTTCTCATGAGGACCGCCACAGGAATGGAAGACCCAGAGTTACCTCTGCTGCAGAGGATAAATTCATTAGAGTTACCAGCCTCAGAAATTGCAGCCCAAATAAATGCTTCTCAGAGTTCAAGTAACAGACACATCTCAACATCAACTGTTCAGAGGAGACTGTGTGAATCAGGCCATCATGATCTAATTGCATGCAAAGAAACTTGCTTGGGCCAAGAAACACGAGCAATGGACATTAGACCGGTAGAAATTTGTCCTTTGGTCTGGAGTCCAAATTGGAGATTTTTGGTTCCAACCGCTGTGTCTTTGTGAGACGCGGTGTGGGTGAACGGATGATCTCCGCATGTGTATTTCCCACCGTAAAGCATGGAGGAGGAGGTGTTATGGTGTGGGGGTGCTTTGCTGGTGACACTGTCTTAACCAGCATGGCTATCACAGCATTCTGCAGTGATACGCCATCCCATCTGGTTTGGGCTTAGTGGGACTATCATTGTTTTTCAACAAGACAATGACCCAACACACCTCCAGGCTGTGTAAGGGCTATTTTACCAAGAAAGAGAGTGATGGAGTGCTGCATCAGATGACCTGTCCTCCACAATTCCCCGACCTCAACCAAATTTGGATGAGTCGGACGGCAGAGTGAAGGAAAAGCAGCCAGCAAGTGCTCAGCATATGTGGGAACTCCTTCAAGACTGTTGGAAAAGCATTCCAGGTGAAACTGTTTGAGAGAATGCCAAGAGTGTGCAAAGCTGTCATCAAAGCAAAGGATGGCTATTTGAAGAATCTCAAATATAAAATGTATTTTGATTTATTAACAATGTTTTGTTTACTACATGATTCCATATGTGTTATTTCATAGTTTTGATGTCTTCACTATTATTCTACAATGTGGAAAATAGGTAAAAATATAGAAAAACCCTTGAATGAGTAGGTGTTACAGAAGTTTTGACCAGTAGTGTACTCCAGTCCAGTCCAGTCCAACCTACAACACTCCAGTCCAGTCCAACCTACTCCAGTCTAATATTGTTTAGTACTCACAGTCTCTGCAGGTGTGTGTATGTGGACTATAATAGTACAGTATAGTATTGTACTCACAGTCTCTGCAGGTGTGTGTATGTGGAGAAGACGTTGTCAGACAGTCTCTTTATCTCGTTACTCTTCAGAGACCTGCAACAGGAACCAGACAATACAGCACCGTTACTATGGTTACACATTTACATTTTAGTCATTTAGCAGACGTTCTTATCCAGAGCGACTTACAGTTAGTGCATACATAATTTTTTTATTTTTCATACTGGCCCCCCGTGGGAATCGAACCCACAACCCTGTCGTTGCAAACGCCATGCTCTACCAACTGAGATACATCGCTGCTGGCCATTCCCTCCCCTACCCTGGACCAATTGTGCGCCGCACCATGGGTCTCCCAAAGAGCCTGGATTCGAACCAGGATCTCTAGTGGCGCAGCTAGTACTGCAATGCAGTGCCTTAGACCACTGCGCCACTCGGGAGACACACACACACACACCTGCATATAACACGCACGGATGCGTGCATGCACACACACACACACACACACACACACACACACATACACATCTGATCCACACGTAATGCTACTTGAAAATCCAATCCATTATGGTTTCTCTAATCAGTTTTGAAGAGCTCCTCTATTCTGTCAGATGATTGTAACATAGTATATAATTAGAGCTGGGATGGAACAGCAGCTGAGCTACAGTGTGGTCCCAAATTATTGACACCCTTGATAAAGATGCGCAATAATGACTGTATAATAATTTAAAAAAATTAATCAAATACTGAGCTATATTGTATGCTCAGAGAAAGAGATTTTGTTTAACAAGTATTATTTTTTTCTCAAAAAAGTAGGGGTCAAAATGATTGACATCCCTAAAGATTCTTATAAATAAAGTAGTCAAAAGTTTAGTATTTGGTCCCATATTCCTAGCACGCAATGACTACATTGCCTTATTGCTATAAACTGGTTACCAACGTAATTAGAGCAGTAAAAATAAATGTTTTGTCATACATGTGGTATACGGTCTGATATACCACAGCTGTCAGCCAATCAGCATTCAGGGCTCGAACCACCCAGTTTATAAAATGTATTGTAATAATAATATAATACGCCATTTAGCAGACGCTTTTATCCAAAGCGACTTACAGTCATGTGTGCATACATTTTTACATATGGGTGGTCCCGGGGATCGAACCCACTACCCTGGCGTTACAAGCGCCGTGCTCTACCAATTGAGCTACAGAGTCATTTCTATTATAAATCGGAACAGAATATGTTTCTAAACACTTCTAAATTAATGTGGATGTTACCATGATTACAGACAATCCTAATTGAATCACGAATAATGATGAGTGAGTAAGTTACAGAGGGTCAAAGATCATACCGCCAAGACATGCTAACCTCTCACCATTACAAATAACAGAGGAGGTTAGCATGTCTTGGGGGTATGATCTTTGACCCTCTGTAACGTTCTCACTCGTCATTATTCACGATTCATTCAGGATAATGCGTAATCATGGTAGCATCCACATCAGTGTTTCCGCTACAGTCATTTAGCTGTGGTGCTGCGCCAAAAAAATATGAAACATGAAAAACTATTTCTGCCGAGGCGCGCTTTGAAGATGCTAGAACAGTCCACATTTACTTTTCCTCTGCAAACAAAACGAGTAATGAAACAACCCCATACGTAGTAGTAGAATAGTTTATCTATTTACCTAGTTGGCTTGCTGTTGTGTGTTCTCTCGAGGCGAATTTAAGTTACGAGTGCCTGACAAGCAGTCAATACACAACAGTTCTTGCAATCATGGGGAAAACAGCAGTTTTAATAGCCTTTTTTTAAAAGAGGGGGATCCCAGCTCTCCATTCCTACTTTATTTCTCAACTCCTAAATAAACGCAAACTGCACCCTTTTAAACCCAGAGTTTTTTGCAGCAGCATGGTTAAGCACGTTACTGTTCTAGAATTCAATAGTAGGGTAAAACGCATCCTTACCTCAAAATACTTTTTGAGGAGTGACTTAAATGTTTGGGATGAGACAGATTACATTTTTAGTATTTGTATTTGTATTTATTAGGGATCCCCATTAGTTCCTGCCAAGGCAGCAGCTACTCTTCCTGGGGCCCAAACATATTAAAACACTTACATTACATATAAAACAAAATATAAAACAGTACATCATTTAACATTATTAATCCACTACCTACCTATCTACAATACAAAATGTTTAATACCACCATTCAACAATATCACAATGTTTGCGTATGCATGTGTCTATACCTTTGTGTGTGTCTCTTCACAGTCCCCGTTGTTCCATAAGGTGTATTTTTACCTGTTTTTTAAATCTGATTCTACTGCTTGCATCAGTTGCCTGATGTGGAATAGAGTTCCATGTAGCCATGGCTCTATGTAGTACTGTGCACCTCCCATAGTCTGTTCTGGACTTGGGGACTGTGAAAAGACCTCTGGTGGCATGTCTTGTGGGGAATCCATGGGTGTCCGATCTGTGTGCCAGTATTCCAAACAGACAGCTCTGTACATTCAGCTTGTCAACACCTCTTACAAAAACAAGCAGTGATGAAGTCAATCGCTCTTCCACTCTAAGCCAGGAGAGACTGACATGCATTTCATTCATGTTAGCTCTCCGTTAACTTTTAAGGGCCAGCCGTGCTGCCCTGTTCTGAGCCAACTGCAATTTTCCCAAGTCCCCATTTGTGGCACCTGACCACACTACTGAACAGTAGTCTAGGTGCGACAAAACTAGGGCCTGTAGGACCTGCCTTGTTGATAGTGTTGTTAAGAAGGTAGAGCAGCGCTTCATTATGGACATACTTCTCCCCATCTTAGCTACTGTTGTATCAATATGCTTTGACCATGACAGTTTACAATCCAGGGTTACTCCAAGCATTTTAATCACGTCAACTTGCTCAATTTCCACATTATTCATCACGAGATGTAGTTGATTGAGGTTTAGGGTTTAGTGAATGATTTGACCCAAATACAATGCTTTTAGTTTTGGAACTATTTAGGACTAACTTATTCCATGCCACCCCATTCCGAAACTAACTGCAACTCTTTGTTAAGTGTTGCAGTTATTTCAGTTGCTGTAGCAGTTTACGTGTATAGTGTTGAGTCACCCGCATACACCCGCATACAGTTGAAGTCGGAAGTTTACATACACTTAAGTTGGAGTCATTAAAACTCATTTTTCAACCACTCCACACATTTCTTGTTAACAAACTATCGTTTTTGCAAGTTGGTTAGGACATCTACTTTGTGCATGACACAAGTAATTTTTCCAACAATTGTTTACAGACAGATTATTTCACTTATAATTCACTGTATCACAATTCCAGTGGGTCAGAAGTTAACATACACTAAGTTGACTGTGCCTTTAAACAGCTTGGAAAATTCCAGAAATGATGTCATGGCTTTAGAAGCTTCTGATAGGCTAATTGACATCATTTGAGTCAATTGGAGGTGTACCTGTGGATGTATTTCAAACTCAGTGCCTCTTTGCTTCACATCATGGGGAAATCAGCTAAGATCTTAGAAAAAAATTGTAGACCTCCACAAGTCTGGTTCATCCTTGGGAGCAATTTCCAAATGCCTGAAGGTACCACGATCATCTGTACAAACAATAGTACGCAAGTATAAACACCATGGGACCACGCAGCCGTCATACCGCTCAGGAAGGAGACGCGTTCTGTCTCCTAGAGATGAACGTACTTTGGTGCGAAAAGTGCAAATCAATCCCAGAACAACAGCAAAGGACCTTGTGAAGATGCTGGAGGAAACAGGTACAAAAGTATCTATATCCACAGTAAAACGAGTCCGATATCGACATAACCTGAAAGGCCGCTCAGCAAGGAAGAAGCCACTGCTCCAAAACCACCATAAAAAAGCCAGACTATGGTTTGCAACTGCACATGGAGACAAAGATCGTACTTTTTGGAGAAATGTCCTCTGGTCTGATGACACAAAAATAGAACTGTTTGGCCATAATGACCATCGTTATGTTTGGAGGAAAAAGGGGGGCTTGCAAGCCGAAGAACACCATCCCAACCGTGAAGCACGGGGGTGGCAGCATCATGCTGTTGGGGGTGCTTTGCTGCAGGAGGGACTGGTGCACCACAAAATAGATGGCATCATGAGGAAGGAAAATGATGTGGATATATTGAAGCAACATCTCAAGACATCAATCAGGAAGTTAAAGCTTGGTCGCAAATGGGTCTTCCAAATGGACAATGACCACAATTTGATGGGAATGTGATGAAAGAAATAAAAGCTGAAAGAAATAATTTTCTCTACTATTATTCTGACATTTCACATTCTTAAAATAAAGTGGTGATCCTAATTGACCTAAAACAGGGAATTTTTACTAGGATTAAATGTCAGGAATTGTGAAAAACTGAGTTTAAATGTATTTGGCTAAGGTGTATGTAAACTTCCGACTTCAACTGTACATAGACACACTGGCTTTGTCACGCCCTGACTCTGGGGACTCGTATTTGTTGAGTCAGGGTGTGTATTTTCTGTGTGGTATGTTCTATGTTGCATTTTCTATGTTTAGATCTAGTAAGTCTAGATCTATGTTGGCCGGTGTGGTTCCCAATTAGAGGCAGCTGTCGCTCGTTGTCTCTGATTGGGGACCATACTTAGGTAGCCTATTGGCACTAGTGGGTTGTGGGATCTTGTTCCGTGTTAGGTATGTTGTTTGTGTACCTTGGACTTCACGTTTCGTTTGTTTGTTGTTTTGTCTGTTGTTTATTCATTTAAATAAACATGTATGCATATCACGCTGCGCCTTGGTCCGTCCCGTCTGTAAGCGAACGTGACAGGCTTTACTCAAAGCCAGTGGCATGTCGTTAGTAAAGATGGAAAAAAATGTAAGGGGCCTAGACAGCTGCCCTGGGGAATTCCTGATTCTACCTGGATTAAGTTTGAGAGGCTTCCATTAAAGAACACCCTCTGTGTTCTGTTACATTTACATTTACATTTATGTCATTTAGCAGACGCTCTTATCCAGAGCGACTTACAAATTGGTGCATTCACCTTATAGCCAGTGGGATAACCACTTTACAATGTTTTTTAAATTTTTTATTGGGGAGGGTGGGGTGGGGTAAGGGGGGTGGGGGGGGGGTAGAAGGATTACTTTATCCTATCCCAGGTATTCCTTCAAGAGGTGGGGTTTCAAATGTCTCCGGAAGGTGGTGAGTGACTCCGCTGTCCTGGCGTCGTGAGGGAGCTTGTTCCACCATTGGGGTGCCAGAGCAGCGAACAGTTTTGACTGGGCTGAGCGGGAACTGTGCTTCCGCAGAGGTAGGGGAGCCAGCAGGCCAGAGGTGGATGAACGCAATGCCCTCGTTTGGGTGTAGGGACTGATCAGAGCCTGAAGGTACGGAGGTGTCGTTCCCCTCACAGCTCCGTAGGCAAGCACCATGGTCTTGTAGCAGATGCGAGCTTCAACTGGAAGCCAGTGGAGTGTGCGGAGGAGCGGGGTGACGTGAGAGAACTTGGGAAGGTTGAACACCAGACGGGCTGCGGCATTCTGGATGAGTTGTAGGGGTTTAATGGCACAGGCAGGGAGCCCAGCCAACAGCGAGTTGCAGTAAGTGCCTGGATTAGGACCTGTGCCGCTTCCTGTGTAAGGCAGGGTCGTACTCTCCGAATGTTGTAGAGCATGAACCTACAGGATCGGGTCACCGCCTTGATGTTAGCGGAGAACGACAGGGTGTTGTCCAGGGTCACGCCAAGGCTCTTCGCACTCTGGGAAGAGGACACAACGGAGTTGTCAACCGTGATGGCGAGATCATGGAACGGGCAGTCCTTCCCCGGGAGGAAGAGCAGCTCCGTCTTGCCAAGGTTCAGCTTGATGTGGTGATCCGTCATCCATGCTGATATGTCTGCCAGACATGCAGAGATGCGATTCGCCACCTGGTTATCAGAGGGAGGAAAGGAGAAGATTAGTTGTGTGTCGTCTGCGTAGCAATGATAGGAGAGGCCATGTGAGGATATGACAGAGCCAAGTGACTTGGTGTATAGCGAGAATAGGAGAGGGCCTAGAACTGAGCCTTGGGGGACACCAGTGGTGAGAGCACGTGGTGCGGAGACAGATTCTCGACACGCCACTTGGTAGGAGCGACCGGTCAGGTAGGACGCAATCCAAGAGTGAGCCGCGCCGGAGATGCCCAGCTCGGAGAGGGTGGAGAGGAGGATCTGATGGTTCACAGTATCAAAGGCAGCAGACAGGTCTAGAAGGACAAGAGCAAAGGAGAGAGAGTTAGCTTCAGCAGTGCGGAGAGCCAGTGTGACACAGAGAAGAGCAGTCTCAGTTGAATGACCAGTCTTGAAACCTGACTGGTTTGGATCAAGAAGGTCATTCTGAGAGAGTTGGCTAAAGACGGCACGCTCAATAGTTTTGGAGAGAAAAGAAAGAAGGGATACTGGTCTGTAGTTGTTGACATCAGAGGGATCGAGTGTTGGTTTTTTGAGAAGGGGTGCAACTCTCGCTCTCTTGAAGACGGAAGGGACATAGCCAGCGGTCAAGGATGAGTTGATCAGCGAGGTGAGGTAAGGGAGAAGGTCACCGGACATGTTCTGGAGAAGAAAGGAGGGGATAGGGTCAAGCGGGCAGGTTGTTGGGTGGCCGGCCGTCACAAGTTGCAAGATTTTATCTGGAGAGAGAGGGGAGAAAGAAGTCAAAGCATAGGGTAGGGCAGTGTGAGCAGGACCAGCAGTGTCATTTGACTTAACAAACGAGGATCGGATGTCGTCAACCTTCTTTTCAAAAT
Source organism: Coregonus clupeaformis (assembly GCF_020615455.1). Classification (NCBI taxonomy): domain Eukaryota; kingdom Metazoa; phylum Chordata; class Actinopteri; order Salmoniformes; family Salmonidae; genus Coregonus; species Coregonus clupeaformis. Next base: position 46,624,037 of record NC_059218.1, on the reverse strand, counting down.
GGTCGACGAAGTCATCCACAGAGAGGGGGGGGGGGGATTCAGCAGGGAGGAGAAGGTGGCAAAGAGCTTCCTAGGGTTAGAGGCAGATGCTTGGAATTTAGAGTGGTAGAAAGTGGCCTTAGCAGAAGAAACAGATGAAGAAAATGTAGAGAGGAGGGAGTGAAAAGATGCCAGGTCCGCAGGGAGTCTAGTTTTCCTCCATTTCCGCTCGGCTGCCCGGAGCCCTGTTCTGTGAGCTCGCAATGAGTCATCAAGCCACGGAGCTGGAGGGGAGGACCGAGCCGGCCGGGAGGATAGGGGACATAGAGAGTCAAAGGATGCAGAAAGGGAGGAGAGGAGGGTTGAGGAGGCAGAATCAGGAGATTGGAGGGAGAAGGATTGAGCAGAGGGAAGAGATGATAGGATGGAAGAGGAGAGAGAGCGAAGGTTGCGACGGCGCATTACCATCTGAGTAGGGGCAGAGTGAGTAGTGTTGGAGGAGAGCGAGAGAGAAAAGGATACAAAGTAGTGGTCGGAGACATGGAGGGGAGTTGCAGTGAGATTAGTAGAAGAACAGCATCTAGTAAAGATGAGGTCAAGCGTATTGCCTGCCTTGTGAGTAGGGGGGGGCGGTGAGAGGGTGAGGTCAAAAGAGGAGAGGAGTGGAAAGAAGGAAGCAGAGAGAAATGAGTCAAAGGTAGACGTAGGGAGGTTGAAGTCCCCCAGAACTGTGAGGGGTGAGCCATCCTCAGGAAAGGAACTTATCAAGGCGTCATGCTCATTGATGAACTCTCCAAGGGAACCTGGAGGGTGATAAATGACAAGGATGTTAAGCTTAAATGGGCTAGTGACTGTGACAGCATGGAATTCAAATGAGGAGATAGACAGATGGGTCAGGGGAAAAATAGAGAATGTCCACTTGGGGGAGATGAGGATTCCTGTGCCACCACCCCGCTGACCAGATGCTCTCGGGGTATTTGAGAACACATGGTCAGATGAGGAGAGAGCAGTAGGAGTAGCAGTGTTTTCAGTGGTAATCCATGTTTCCGTCAGCGCCAAGAAGTCGAGGGACTGGAGGGTAGCATAGGCTGAGATGAACTCTGCCTTGTTGGCAGCAGAACGGCAGTTCCAGAGGCTGCCTGAGACCTGGAACTCCACGTGGGTGGTGCGTGCAGGGACCACCAGGTTAGAGAGGCAGCAGCCACGCGGTGTGAGGTGTTTGTATAGCCTGTGCGGAGAGGAGAGAACAGGGATAGACAGAGGCATAGTTGACAGGCTGCAGAAAATGGCTACAATAATGCAAAGGAGATCGGAATGAAATGAACTAAACATCTGGGAAAGGAGAGAGCGGGGCCTCCCTCACCACAACACCCAAATATAACTCTCCCAACTTCCACCTCAGAAACTATAATTGTTGTAAACTACAGCGGTTCAATGTTTTCTAGGAATAGACTAACTTAGTTTATTCAGCTAGCTAACTTGGTACAGTATTCTTCCGTGAAAATCGTCCAGGGCACCTAGTCATAAGACGCCACAGCCAGCTAGCATGCCGGACTCCAACAACACGGTTTAGCACCAATACTCGGCCACAACAAACCACCAGTGTGACAACACGCCAAGCAGATCGTTCGTGTCCGTGTCTAACGTTGTGGGATAGTCCCGACAGCTTGAGCGAGTCCGTCGTCAACTTATTCAGCCAGTTAGTTAGCTAGAATAGTTAGCATACTAGCTAGCCATTGCTTTCAGACAAAGAAGAAACCCCTCCTTTCACGGCACGAACACACAGAGAGAGCCAAGCTAACGTTAACTAGTCACCCATGTCCCGAGTTCCTTGAACGACTCTGGCTACCAATATGTAAAAACAAAACACAAATGTAGGTTATGACTCACCCCTAGCAGCTACTGTTAGCTAGCCAAGTGCAAAGCTAGCCACTGAATTGACTCAGCCAGTTCGCGTCTGTTCGCTAGGTCGTTCCAGCTATTGTTTACTAGTAGCTATCCAGGTAGCAACAAGCTAGCTAAATTTCAAGCACAGTAGCCACTTACTACCTAACGTTAACGGTTCAGACAATGATGTTAGAAAACAGCTGAATGGTAGGCATTATTGTATGTAATTATTGTAGGCAGCCAGCTGGCGTAATTACAGGCACTCTCAGGCGTGAAACAACTATACCGTTGCTAATAGTTGCCAGTAGCTACCCGCCAGCTAGTCCAGGTAGTGGGTTAGCTAGCTAGCTTCATGCTTCACCAGGCTCAGCCGAATACAATACTAACCTACAATAATTACATACAACAACCCACGATAACTACCTACAATACCTAACTACAATCTAAATACATAGTTTAAGCTTTACTCGACAAAGCCCAAACTATGTATAAAGCCAAGCTTACCCGACGACCTCACCCGACAACCTCCTCCTAAATAACATTTCCCTCTCACATACAGATAATCTGAGCAACTTCATAATCTTTGTTGAAAGGATCTGTAGTCCCACTGACGCTTCGTTGTGTATTCTGCAGAAGAAACCTGGGCTAACTGTTGAACAAACATTAATCACCATCTCCTTTATCTGCTCTGCCCGGCCCAGCTTCCACAACACGCCAAGCGTTCTGCTGTACACATGTAACATGTAACTTTTTATCCACATTATAGCAGGGGGTGTAAAGCCATAACGTTTTTCCAGCAGTAGGCTATGATCGATAACGTCAAAAGCCGCGCTGAAGTCTAACAAAACAATATTGTTATCATAAATTTCTCTCAGCCAATCATCAGTCATTTGTGTAAGTGCTGTGCTTGTTGAATGTCCTTGCTGAAAGTTTGTTGTCAATTTGTTTACTGTAAAATAGCATTGTATCTGGTCAAACACAATTTTTTTCCCAATAGTTTACTAAGGGTTGGTAACAGGCTAATTGGTCAGCTATTTGAGCCAGTAAAGGGGGCTTTACTATTCTTAGGTAGCGGAATGACTTTTGCTTCCCTCCAAGCCTTGGCACACACATTCTAGTAGGCTTAAATTGAAAATATGGCAAATAGGAGTGGCAATAGCGTCCGTTATTATCCTCAGTAATTTTCCATCCAAGTTGTCAGACCCCGGTGGCTTGTCATTGTTAATAGACAACAATAATTTTTTCACCTCTTCCAAACTCACTTTACGGAATTCAAAGTTACAATGCTTGTCTTTCATAATTGGTCAGATATACTTGGATGTGTGTCAGCAACTGTTGCTGGCATGTCATGCCTAAGTTTGCTAATCTTGCCAATGATTAAAGTAGTTGGCAATACTTTAAAAATGATTAAAGTAGTTGGCAATATCAGTTGGTTTTGTGATGAATGAGCCATCTGATTAAATGAATGATGGAGCTGAGTTTGCCTTTTTCCCCAAAATGTCATTTAAGGTGCTCCAAAGCTTTTTACTATCATTCTTTATGTTATTTATCCTTGTTTCATTGTGTTGTTTCTTCTTATTTTTATTCAGTTTAGTCACGATTTCTCAATTTGCAATATGTTTGCCAATCGGTTGTGCAGCCAGACTTATTTGCCATTCCTTTTACCTCATCCCTCTCAACCATACCATTTTAAAATTCCTCATCAATCCATGGGGATTTAACAGTTTTTACAGTCATTTTCTTAATGGGTGAATGCTTATTAGTAACTGGAATAAGCAATTTCATAAATGTGTCAAGTGCAGTGTCTGTTTGCTCCTCATTACACACCACGGACCAACATATATTCTTTACATCAACAACATAGGAATCACTACAAAACTTATTGTGTGACCTCTTATACACAATATTATGCCCAGCCTTTGGAACTTTGGTTTTCCTAGATATGGCTACTAAATTGTGATCACTACATCCAATGGATTTGGATACTTCAAACAAATCTCTGCAGCATTAGTAAAGATATGATCAATACATGTTGATGATTTAATTCCTGTACTGTTTGTAACTACCCTGGTAGGTTGACTGATAACCTGAACCAGGTTGCAGGCACTGGTTACAGTTTGAAGCTTTCTCTTGAGTGGGCAGCCTGATGAAAGCCAGTCAATATTTAAATCACCCAGAAAGTATAGGTCTCTATTGATATCACATACATTATCAAGCATTTCACACATGTTATCCAGATACTGACTGTTAGCACTTGGTGGTCTATAGCAGCTTCCCACCAGAATTGGCTTTAGGTGAGGCAGATGAACCTGTAGCCATATTACTTAGTATTTAACATGAGATCCTCTCTAATCTTCACAGGAATGTGGTTCTGAATATGAACAGCAACACCTCCACCATTGGCATTTCTATATTTTCTGTAAATGTTATAACCTTGTATTGCTACAACTGTATCATCAAAGGTATTATCTAAGTGAGTTTCAGAGATAGTCAGAATATGAATGTCATCTGTTACTAGCAAATTATTGATTTCATGAACATTGTTTCTTAAGCTACATATGTTAACGTGGGCTATTTTGAGCACCTTTCTTCTGGGATGCTTACTTGTTTTTATTGCTTTACTGGGAAGCTTAGCAGCAGTAGATGTGCTCATTTTCTTTATTTTAGTGCAGGGTGAGCTGCACACAGTGGACTTCCTCCTCGGGCACACCGGCTCAGTGCTAACAGTATAAATCTGGTTCTTAGGCACATGATTACTGAATACAATAGCTGTAGGATCAGCAGAGGCATTCAGGGCAGTTAGAGGGACATCAATTAGGTTACTTATATTGTGTATACCGACGCCCCTGATGTAATGTACATTTGCTGAAGCATTTTGACAACTCTGTGTCACATGGTAGGGATTAGCTGAGCTGGGATTGTGTCATTGTTAAATAATTGTCTCAACGCAGTCAAATAATGCTGTGAAAGGATCCAGGAACCCAAATGATTTATAAAACGTGTTTTGTTTCCAAAAGGTTTCGAAATTGTCAACAAAAAGTTACACCCATTGAGCTTCAATAATCACGTAGCCAGTTGTGAAGAGCAAGAATCCTGCTAAAACGTTCAACGCCACGATTCAGAGAGGGCACAGGGCCAGATATGATGGGTTTTTTGTTAGTGTCTAGCAGAGAGTCAATCAGCTCTTTAAAATCCAGTTTCAACTGTTCAGAGCTGCCCTTCATAATGTCATTAAAACCCACATGGACTACGATAGAATCGATTTCCACGTCCTGACATAGTACATTCGGGAGCAGCTTAGTGTCATTTACTCGAGCTCCGGTTGAACGGTCACATTTCTTACCATGGAGCTTCCCAAAATCACAGCTGGCGAGAAGGACGAGGAAATCCGCCCACTCCCACGCTTCACAGGATGCAGGCCTCCGACAGATGGAGAAGCCCCGCTCGATCCAGAGCAGGGACGGAAGGTTGCCGACGTCGACTTCGAAATCGTAGTTGTAGGCACTGCTAGTGGAAACCAGGGAGAGTGTTGGGGGATTTTTTCTATTTTATTAACTGGTTTCTGTGAGAAGCACAGGCAGGGGGCGTGTTACCCCAGGTAGTGATTTAACCCAAGTTACCCTAACAGTATTTTGGGACATAACATTCATCAATAGGATGGTAACTACATTGAACAAAAATATAAACGCAACAAGATTTGACTGAGTTCATATAAGGAAATCGGTCAATTGAAATAAATTAATTAGGCCCTAATCTATGGATTTCACATGATTGGGAATACAAATATGCATCTGTTGGTCACAGATACCTTAAAAAAATAAAAGTAGGGGCGTGGATCAGAAAACCAGTCAGTATCTGGTGTGACCACCATTTGCCTCATGCAGCGTGACACATCTCCTTCGCATAGAGTTGATCAGGTTGTTGATTGTGGCCTGTGGAATGTTGTCCCACTCCTCTTCAATGGCTGTGCGAAGTTGCTGGATATTGGGGGGAACTGTAACACGCTGTCATACACGTTGATCCAGAGCATCCCAAACATGCTCAATGGGTGACATGTCTGGTGAATGTGCAGACCATGGAAGAACTGGGACATTTTCAGCTTCCAGAAATTATGCACAGTTCCATGCAACATGGGGCTGTGCAGGTGGATGGAGCTTGGCAAAGGAGAAATGCTCACTAACAGGGATGTAAACAAATTTGTGCACAACATTTGAGAGATATAAGCTTTTTGTGCGTATGGAACATTTCTGGGATCTTTTTATTTCAGCTCATGAAACATGGGACCAACACGTTACATGTTGTGTTTATATTTTTTGTTCAGTATAGTTAAAAGATCACATTTGTGATCTGGCTAATGATTAGCCCAAAAAGATAAATGCAGATAGGCAACCCCAAGATTCAGCCACTATATTTATTTATAGCCACAATACTGCATCAGTTGGGCTACAGGTGATAATGCTTTTGCTAATAGCGTACCTGATAATATGGACCATGCATAGGCTATAAAATAATTGTAATCCATAATATTACCAATATGTTTTGGGGCTAATTTCTGGAGGTATTTTATTTTAGATGATGTCAACGTAATTTTATTTTCTTTCATTTTGGAGTAGAATTTCCTTTTAAAAAGTCACCAGAACTGAGCTTCTCAGTACTTCTACATAAAAATTCCCCAGACCCCCTCCTAATAATAATAATAATAATATGCCATTTAGCAGACGCTTTTATCCAAAGCGACTTACAGTCATGCGTGCATAAATTTTTGTGTATGGGTGGTCCCGGGTATCGAACCCACTACCTTGGCGTTACAAGCGCCGTGCTCTACCAGCTGAGCTACAGAGGACCACGAGACATTCTTTCTCTGAGAAATTGTATTAGTTTAATTAGATGTAAAAGTTACCTGCTTAGGGGACCTTCGTGGTTCTGGTACCGGTTTTGACCATCATCTCTGCTTATAAAATCATTCTGTGGACACCGTAGATCGAAATGGCTTGCATTGAACGATAGCCCTGGTTCCCACGGACACAGTAGCGTATTTTGTCAGCCTGTGTGACGTAGGATGTGAAATCTGAAACCTCTTGAACCCCTTCTACCATTTCATTCCCTCTTCCGACTGTCCATCAACTCCTGGCTGAGCCCTATGTCACAGCAACTGATAAAGCACATGCCTGCAATCCTTACATTGTAGCGCAGCAGGGGAGAGTTTCATCACTACAGCACATTCAGAGATCGATTTATAGCCATTAATCTAAAATAATTAATAAAATAATAGATTTTAAACAAAAAACACTTTCTGTTGGTCATAGCTGGACAATATTAATTTGAGATGAAACGGCGAGTTCCAAACGAGTTCAGGAAGCCAAGCTAGAGCTCTGTGTGAGAGGCAGATGTTTTGATCAAGATAGACCTTTAGAAAATATGCACATGTTCTCAACACTAAACATACAAATATGTACAGTGCATTCGAAAAGTATTCAGACCCCTTTACTTTTTCCACATTTTGTTACGTTACAGCCTTATTCTAAAATTTTTCTCATCAATCTACACACAAACAAAGCAAAAACAGGTTTATAGACATTTTTGCAAATGTATAAAAATAAAAAAATTAAATATCACATTTACATAAGTATTCAGACCCTTTACTCAGTACTTTGTTAATGCACCTTTGGCAGCAATTACAGCCTTCGAGCCTTCTTTGGTATGACGCTACAAGCTTGGCACACCTGAATTTAGGGAGTTTCTCCCATTCTTCTCTGCAGATCCTCTCAAGCTCTGTCAGGTTGGATGGGGAGCGTCGCTGCACAGCTATTTTCAGGTTTCTCCAGAGATGTTTGATCGGGTTCAAGTCCGGGCTCTGGCTGGGCCACTCAAGGACATTCAGAGACTCTCAGGTCCTGAGCGCTCTGGAGCAGGTTTTCATCAAAGATATATCTGTACTTTGCTCCGTTCATCTTTCCCTCGATCCTGACTAGTCTCCCAGTCCCTGCCGCTGAAAAACATCCCCACAGCATGATGCTGCCACCACCATGCTTCACCGTAGGGATGCTGCCAGGTTTCCTCCAGACGTGAGGCTTGGCATTCAGGCCAAAGAGTTCAATCTTGGTTTCATCAGACCAGAGAATCTTGTTTCTCATGGTCTGAGAGTCCTTTAGGTGCCTTTTGGCAAACTCCATGCGGGCTGTTATGTGCCTTTTACTGAGGAGTGGCTTCCGTCTGGCCACTCTACCATAAAGGCCTGATTGGTGGAGTGATGTAGAGATGGTTGTCCTTCTGGAAGGTTCTCCCATCTCCACAGAGGAACTCTGGAGCTCTGTCAGAGTGACCTTCGGGTTCTTGGTCACTTCCCTGACCAAGGCCCTTCTCCCCCGATTGCTAAGTTTGGCTGGGCGGCCAGCTCTAGCAAGAGTCTTGGTGGTTCCAAACTTCTTCCATTTAAGAATGATGGAGGCCACTGTGTTCTTGGGGACCTTCAATGCTGCAGACATTTTTTGGTACCCTTCCCCATATCGGTGCCTCGACACAATCCAGTCTCGGAGCTCTACGGAAAATTCCTTTGACCTCATGGCTTGCTTTTTGCTCTGACATGCACAGTCAACTGTGGGACCTTATATATTATTATTGTGTGTAGATTGATAAGGAAAAAATACATGTATTCCATTTTAGAAAAAGGCTGCAACGTAACAAAATGTGGAAAAAGGGAAGGGGTCTGAATAATTTCTGAATGCACTGTATTTATATGTGTGTATTTTATGTGTATAATGATCTGGGAATGTCTGAGATTTTAGTGGCTGTTGTTTTAGCACCACTTGTGATTTTACAGGAAATAAACTACTGCTGTTACACCCTCATCTCATCTCAACCTGGCTGAAGAGGTGAATCATTTGAATCTACCTGACTGATTCACTGCCTGTGTGTGTGTGTGTGTGTGTGTGTGTGTGTGTGTGTGTGTGTGTGTGTGTGTGTGTGTGTGTGTGTGTGTGTGTGTTTCAGGAACAAACCAGCCACATCTCTACTCTGGGACTGTAATGAAACTTCGCTTACACAAACACAGACCCACGTGTAAACACAAGCACACAACACATAGTTGCAAACGCACACACACACACACACACACACACACACACACACACACACACACACACAAACACGCACACTGACTACAAACACGCACATCGAGAGAGGTACTTACAGCCAGGTGACATTGGTGGAGACTTGAGGAACGTCATGTAGGTTGACTTCCACACACTCCAGCTCTGTCTTGATACAGTCACAACGCTTTGGGTACTGCTGCAAAACTACACAACAACATGCAATTAACTACACAACTACACACAGATATAATAATGCTGCAAAACTACACACACACAAACACACACACACACACACACACTTACAGCAGTCTTCTGGTAACGGTAGGACCTGTGGGTCAACCTTCCTGATGGTTCGATCAAAGATGTCTGCCCATCCACTGTTGTCTCCTACAGACACAAAAACATCAGTTATAGAGCTATTACACTATATAACACTAGCATCGCACATTAAACCACCTTCCCAGAGACCAGAAGACCAACAAAAACCCATGGCTTGGTACCTGCTACATCATAAACTACACCAGTGGTTTCCAACCTATGGACCACTAGTACTGCAGGTGGTCCACGAAATGTATTAGATTTTTTATTGATACAAAATAAAAAATCTAGATTTTTTTTTCTTCCAAAAATAATGAAAGTTGGGAGTATTAATGATATTAAGCAAATTTGTTTTACTTTTCACAATGCAAATTGTTTCAAATAATAATAATATAATAATAATAATAGACCTGCTAAACTCTAACCCCCTCCGGTGGCATTTTCTAAAGGACACATAATATTGTATACTACCCTCATAAAGTACATTTCTGTTTCAGTCCTACAAACACATGCTTGGTACTGTTAGAAAGGTAAGAACTGTGGTATTCAGATAACGGTGTCATGAGCACTCTCTCTCCCTGGTAGCAACATTAATTGCATTCAATTATCTTCCACTCTGCTCACCTCCCTCTCTCTACTCAGCCTAACTAGCTCCACCTGCCCTGCTCTGCTCTTGTTACCTGGCCAGCTGCACTGCATTTCCCACTCACCATCCTCACCTTGCCTCACTCTGTTCTAATTACTCTGCCAGCTGAACTGCATTTCCCCACTACCTCTCCCAGTATATCAAGCCCTGTTTTTCAGCCAAGCCCTGTCAGATCGTCTTCAAACCCGGACCAGTAACCTGCCTGTCTGCGCTCTGACTCCTGTTTGTGATACCGATCCTTTCTTGACTGCCTCCTTGTTCTACTGCCCCGTCTATCCCAACCTGCCTTCTGGACCTCGACTACTCTCCGATCTTCAGCCCCTCCGGTAACTCGTTTCTGCCTTCTGTCTCTCACCACGATATTTGCCCAGCCCTGATCTGTACTTCTGCCTGCCATTCATATTGCTGTTGTGTGTGTGTGTTCCCCCAGGTCTCCGACCACCAGATGAGCGTGCCCAGACGTTTCACCACCCTCAGCCCGATACGCCGCTCCATCACTGGGGAACACACACACTAAGCACTTGGACTGGACACCCCCGGACATTTGGTGACCCCCGGAGCACAGGTACCCACAGGAGGACCCTGAAAGACCCCTGACACCCCTGGGACTCCTCTTCCCGCCTGTAACCTTGAATAAAGAACTCTGAATTTGAACTTGCGCTCTTGGGTCCTCTTCTGTTCGTGACAGAACGATCTGACCATCATGGACCCAGCGCACTCCCCCGACCACGATGGAGGAAGAGCCAGAGAGGACTGCCCTACAGCGACTGGAACGCTCTGAGGGAGACATAAATCGGATGGCTGGCGACATCGCTTCCCTTCTCCAGCTATTCAACCAGCAGCAACAACAGTTCCAACTGCAGCAACAACAGCTAGCCCAAGCCCTGCAACTACTCTCAAGCCCGGCTACTCCACCTGCACCCCCTGGTCCTTTTGTTCCTGTACCACCGATACTCCTTCATCCCTCCGCTGGAGGTCCCAATGCTGCAGGCCCGGCAGTGCTGCCACCAGATCCCCACGCTCCTGAACCAAGGATTGGGAACCCGGAACGTTTTGATGGCAACCAGAAGCAAGTAAGACCATTCTTGAGCAGCTGCCGAATCCAGTTTGCACTACAGCCCAGGACTTTCTCAACAGAGGGAGCCAAGGTGGGGTATGTCATCACACATCTCACCGGTCGAGCCTCGGTTGTGGGGAACGGCGAATTCGACCGGCAAACCCCAGCCTGTGCCTCCTTCAGTGCCTTTGAGGAGGAGATGTTAAAGGTCTTTGACCTAGGCTCGCCAACAGCCGAAGCGTCACAAGCTCTGCTCACCATCCGTCAGGGCAATCGGACAGTGGCAGACTTCTCCATTGACTTTCGTACCCTGGCCAGTCAAAGCTCGTTTAACCCAGAGGCACTGGTGCAAGCCTTCCTCCATAGCCTGGCGGACTATATCAAGGACGAGCTTGTTTCCCATGACCCGCCCTCAACGCTTGATGCCGCCATTGACCTTGCCGTTCCGATTGACCGCCGTATACAGACCCGGGAGGAGGGAGAAGGGCCGTCTCCAGTCAACCTGCCATCCGTACTCGGGTCGATACCGCTTCTGTCCAGCCCCTGCCTGTCAAGTCCCATAGCCAACTCAATCAGCCTGAGCCCATGGAGATTGGCCGTGCCTCTCTGACTCCCGAGGAGCGTCGGCGCCGTCTAAGCTCCAACCTTTGCCTCTACTGTGGTGGCGAGAATCACCGTGTCGCTACTTGTCCGGCAAAAGCCGCAGCTCACCAGGTGTAGGGGAGATCCGGGTGAGCTCAACAAGCCTTCAGTCTCCCTCCATCCGAAAGACCCTGCTTCATCTCCGCCTTCAGCTTTCTGACAAGACTCATACATTGGCCGCCCTTGTGGATTCCGGAGCCGAAGCAAACATCATGGACCCTGAGCTTGCACAGCAACTGGGCGTGAACCATCATCAACTGACACAACCCATTCCTGCACGAGCCCTGGATGGGCATCATCTTGGCACTGTCACTCATATCTCCGCCCCTGTGACAATCCTGCTGTCAGGAAACCACCAGGAGTCCATCCAGTTTCACCTCCTACACTCACCTGGCCAACCACTCATTCTTGGATACCCGTGGCTCCGTCAGCACAACCCCCACATCGACTGGGAGACAGGAACAGTCCGTGAGTGGGGAAGGAGTTGTCACCAGACCTGTTTAAGGGGGGCCACCCTGCCCGTTCACCGGGAAGGATCTAGCGCTACCTCCGACATATCCAATGTTCCGGCCTGTTACCACAGCCTGAAAGAGGTGTTCAACAAATCCAAGGCGACATCTCTACCCCCCACACAGACCCTATGACTGCGCGATTGATCTCCTGCCTGGCACAGCACCTCCCAAGGGTCGTCTGTATTCACTGTCAGCCCCGGAAAGAAAGGCCATGGAGGACTACATTAATGACTCTCTTGCCTCCGGGGATAATTAGACCGTCGTCTTCCCCCGCAGGAGCGGGATTCTTCTTTGTCGGCAAGAAGGACGGTTCCCTTCGTCCATGCATAGATTACCGGGGTCTGAACGACATCACGGTTAAGAATCGCTACCCACTGCCCTTACTTTCGTCTGCCTTCGAACTGCTGCAGGGAGCCACTGTATTCACTAAGCTGGACCTTCGCAATGCCTACCATCTGGTGCGGATGAGGGAGGGAGACGAATGGAAGACAGCGTTCAACACACCAACCGGCCACTATGAATATCTCGTCATGCCCTTCGGCCTCACCAATGCCCCAGCAGTTTTTCAAGCCCTAGTGAATGATATCCTCAGGGACATGCTAAATACGTTCGTATTTGTGTACCTTGACGATATTTTAATATTCTCAAAGACTCTGTCAGAACACACGCACCACGTCCGGTTGGTCCTGCGCCGCCTGCTGGAGAACTCTCTTTCGTGAAGGCAGAGAAGTGCGAGTTCCATGCCAAGACCGTTTCATTCCTGGGGTATGTGGTGACCGAGGGCAGCATTCAGATGGATCTCACGAAGGTGTCGGCTGTCACTTCCTGGCCAGTTCCTGAGTCTCGGAAGAAGTTGCAACAGTTCCTGGGCTTTGCCAACTTTTATAGGAGATTCATCAGAAACTATAGCACAGTGGCTGCACCCCCTCACGGCGCTAACCAGCACTAAACAACCGTACCAATGGACATCAGCTGCTGATAAGGCCTTCAATATCCTCAAGACATGTTTCACTTCTGCTCCCATCCTCCAGATGCCAGATGCAGCAAGGCAGTTTGTGGTGGAGGTAGATGCTTCGGACGTGGGAGTGGGTGCAGTGCTTTCTCAAAGAGCAGCTGAGGATGGCAAGATGCACCCCTGTGCCTTCTACTCCCGTCGAGCTAACCCCTGCCGAATGCAACTACGACATTGGGAACCGCGAGCTGTTGGCTGTCAAGCTCGCCCCTTGAAGAATGGCGGCACTGGTTAGAGGGGTCAAAGGAACCATTCGTAGTGTGGACAGACCACAAGAACCTGGAGTATATCCAAACAGCCAGGAGGCTGAACTCCCGTCAACAGCGGTGGTCTCTGTTCTTTACGCGCTTCAATTTCACGCTCTTCTACCGCCCGGGATCTCGCAACATCAAACCTGATGCTCTTTCCCGGATGTTTCAGAAGGACGAGACCACCGCCATGACAGCTCCCATTCTTCCCAGCCACTTGGTCGTAGCGGCCCTCACCTGGGAGATCGAGAAGCAGGTCATGGAGGCTCTTCGGGACCAGCCAGGTCCAAGCACCAGCGCCCCAACCGTCTGTTTGTTCCAGCAAATCTCAGGTCACCTGTGATTCAGTGGGGGCACGAATCCCGTCTGGCCTGTCATCCCGGCATCACTCGCACCCCTTCATCTGGTCCGCCAGCGGTTCTGGTGGCGGGGGATGAGACGGGATGTCCGAGAATTCATCCGAGCTTGTCCCACTTGTAACCGAAACAAGACTCCCAACCAGCCTCCTGCTGGGTTGCTGCAACCCCTACTCATACCCAAGAGGCCCTGGTCCCACGTTTCACTGGACTTTGTTACGGGCCTTCCGCCCTCTGACGGACACACAGTCATCCTTACCATTGTTGACCGCTTTAGTAAGATGACCCACTTCGTGCCCCCTTCCCAAACTACCCTCTGCTAAAGAGACCTCCCAGGTGGTCCTGGAACATGTGTTTCGTATCCATGGCCTACCCCAGGATATAGTGTCAGACCGGGGCCCGCAATTCTCAGCAACCTTTTGGAAGGAGTTCTGTCATCTCCTTGGGGCCACCGCCAGCCTATCGTCTGGATTCCACCCGCAGTCAAACGGCCAGACTGAACGCATGAACCAGGAGCTGGAGAAGGCACTGAGGTGTGTGGCTTCCCAAAATCCCCGGGCCTGGGCTCAACACCTGCTCTGGGTGGAATATGCCCATAATTCACTCACCAGTTCCTCCACCGGGCTCTCCCCCTTTCAGTGTGTCTACGGGTATCAACCTCCACTGTTTGCCAGCCAGGAGGCGGATGCCACCTGTCCGTCTGCTCTTGCGTATGCCCGCCGCTGCCGCCGCACTGGGCCCAGGCTCGCACTGTGCTCCTGAAGTCTGGAACCAGCTACGCCGTCGGTGCCAACCCGACGGAGGACCCCAGCACCTACTTACCGGGTTGGTCAGAAGGTCTGGCTGTCTGCCCGGGATCTGCCGCTGCGGGTTGTATCACGAAAGCTGGCCCCTCGCTTCATTGGTCCTTTTCCTGTGCAGAAAGTCATCAGTCCAACGGCGGTCCGACTTCAGTTGCCCGCTTCCATGCGGGTCCACCCCACCTTCCACGTCTCCAAGGTCAAGCCGGTCCATGAAAGTCCCCTGGTCCCTGCAGCTCCGGCGCCACCTCCTCCGCGCCTCGTAGATGGCGGTCCTGTCTTCACCGTCGCGGCGGCTGCTCCGCTCTAGGCGAAGGGGTAGGGGTCTCCAGTACCTCGTTGATTGGGAGGGATATGGTCCAGAGGAGAGGACCTGGATCCCGGCCAGGAGGATAGTGGACCGGACCCTTATCACTGACTTCCACCGACTACATCCTGATCAGCCTGCAATCCGTAGGGGGCCGTCCAAGAGGGGTTCCTAGCCGTCCCGGCCCGCCCTGCTCCTGTCTCAGTGCCTGTCCTGTCTCCCCGACCGTGACCCTCCAGCTCCTTCTGAGGATGAGGAGATTCACTCGGACCGCTCGGAGGAGTTCTGACCCGCCGCCTGCTCCCCTCCACCCTCCCGGCATGATGTTGTTCTTGGGACTTCTGGGGCCGTCCCTTGGAGGGGGGGTCCTGTCATGAGCACTCTCTCTCCCTGGTAGCAACATTAATTGCATTCAATTATCTTCCACTCTGCTCACCTCCTCTCTCTACTCAGCCTAACTAGCTCCACCTGCCCTGCTCTGCTCTTGTTACCTGGCCAGCTGCACTGCATTTCCCACTCACCATCCTCACCTTGCCTCACTCTGTTCTAATTACTCTGCCAGCTGAACTGCATTTCCCCACTACCTCTCCCAGTATATCAAGCCCTGTTTTTCAGCCAAGCCCTGTCAGATCGTCTTCAAACCCGGACCAGTAACCTGCCTGTCTGCGCTCTGACTCCTGTTTGTGATACCGATCCTTTCTTGACTGCCTCCTTGTTCTACTGCCCCGTCTATCCCAACCTGCCTTCTGGACCTCGACTACTCTCCGATCTTCAGCCCCTCCCGGTAACTCGTTTCTGCCTTCTGTCTCTCACCACGATATTTGCCCAGCCCTGATCTGTACTTCTGCCTGCCATTCATATTGCTGTTGTGTGTGTGTTCCCCCAGGTCTCCGACCACCAGATGAGCGTGCCCAGACGTTTCACCACCCTCAGCCCGATACGCCGCTCCATCACTGGGGAACACACACACTAAGCACTTGGACTGGACACCCCCGGACATTTGGTGACCCCCGGAGCACAGGTACCCACAGGAGGACCCTGAAAGACCCCTGACACCCCTGGGACTCCTCTTCCCGCCTGTAACCTTGAATAAAGAACTCTGAATTTGAACTTGCGCTCTTGGGTCCTCTTCTGTTCGTGACAAACGGTGTCAGTACACAGGTTTCCATCCAACCTTCTTATGTGCATCAAGTACATGTCAGATAAGACATTTCATGACAGGCCTGATGGAAACAGCACATTTCTAAAATGTAGACAAAACAAAATACGCTAGACAAGGTGGGATCTTTTTGTGTCGTTAAAATAAAATGATGCGAGTAATGGCGGTGGAAACACTTTTATGCACAAACATTGATATACAGTAATAACCATCACATGGAAGTAAACGTGTAGTCGCCAGGAGACGTGTTGTGTGGTCTTCCCACTACGACATCCAGTTCATTAGGCTACAGATGAAATACGTTTTGATGAACTTCACAGGGTGGTGAAAGAGCATGGTGACAGATCTACAGCCAGGGTTGGGGTGAATTCCATTTCAATTTCAGTCAAATTTAGAAATTAAACCAAATTCCAAATGGTCCTCATTGAAAAGCATTGAAGAGAATTGGAATTTCAGTGTAATTCCTGAATGACATGGAATTGACCCCAACCCCTGTCTACAACTCACATTTCTATCTGAAAATATTTTGGGTCGCTACAAAACCTAAATAGCGCAGCTTTCAATAAACACTACACGGAAAAAGTTACAGATTTCAATGCAGTTGTAAAGCTCCAACTCGACTCAGGTTATACATCCAAATCAGACTCGTCAAACAAGAAATTCTTCAAAACAATGAATCGTTTGCATCCAATAATGTAGGCGGTTAATGGGTAGTAATCAAACACGTCTGATGGCCTGTATACTGTAGAGTCCTTAGTTACCCTAAGACAATATGCTGATGTGTAATTGTCAAACTCAGAATGAAACAGCTTCACATAGAAATATGACTGCATGTCTTGTAAGAAGAACAGGATTGCAATTATGCATTCCTAGCACCACATAAATATTCTGTTGATAAGTAATGCCATGAACTTTTTCAAAGCCTATTTATTGCCTTACCTCCATAACTTGCTACATTTGCACACACTGTATATATATTTATTTCTGTTGTATTTTTGACGTTGTTTTGTTTTACCCCATATGTAACTCTGTGTTGTTGTTTTTATCGCACTGCTTTGCTTTATCTTGGCCAGGTCGCAGTTGTAAATGAGAACTTGTTCTCAACTGGTTTACCTGGTTAAATAAAGGTGAAAAAAAAATTTAAAAAAAAATGTACATTGATCTAAAGGGGTTATGCTAGACACTCCACTGGACAGCAGGAACTTAGCAATATCATCAGAGAGAAAGCTTATATCAACAGCATGGGTAGCAGAACAGTGGATTTCATCTTTCAAAAAAACAGAGGTTGATCGCTTGTAAGCTTGATGGTATTGATGTCTCATAGATAGTCTGGCATTGGTTTATGAAGGTGTTCACAACTTGCATTAAGCAAATGAAGTAAAAGTGTTTAGCCTCAAAACGCATGCACCAACATTGCCGCAGTGGCCCCAAATGCCTTAGGTACTGTGGGTAATGTAGGAGAAAGTGTTGCTTTGGCTTGATTCATTTGTCTGGAAACAATTCTTTAATCTCCAGTGTGAATCTCAACAATGTATTTAAACTCTAGGAGTAATCTCCAGTGTGAATCTCAATGATGTCTTTAAACTCTAGGAGTAATATCCAGTGTGAATCTCAACGATGTCTTTAAACTCTAGGAGTAATCTCCAGTGTGAATCTAAATGATGTCTTTAAACTCTAGGAGTAATCTCCAGTGTGAATCTAAATGATGTCTTTAAACTCTAGGAGTAATCTGCAGTGTGAATCTCAACTATGTATTTAAACTCTAGGAGTAATCTCCAGTGTGAATCTCAACAATGTATTTAAACTCTAGGAGTAATCTCCAGTGTGAATCTCAACAATGTCTTTAAGCTCTAGGAGTAATCTTCAGTGTGAATCTAAATTATGTCTTTAAACTCTAAGAGTAATCTCCAGTGTGAATCTAAATGATTTCTTTAAACTCTAGGAGTAATCTCCAGTGTGAATCTCAATGATTTCTTTAAACTCTAGGAGTAATCTCCAGTGTGAATCTCAATGATGTCTTTAAACTCTAGGAGTAATCTCCAGTGTGAATCTCAACGATGTCTTTAAGCTCTAGGAGTAATTTCCAGTGTGAATCTAAATTATGTATTTAAACTCTAGGAGTAATCTCCAGTGTGAATCTCAACGATGTCTTAAAACTCTACAGATTGGCAAGTACTGAAAAACTCTGCCTTTACATGATAATTTTTTTTGTCTTCAGGGTTTCAGGAATTGGGACATATTGAAAGGTGGTCTGTTTATCTGTACAATTGCTTCTGAATTTGTATTCAATTGGTTCAACAAACGGAAAATAGACCTCATAATATTTGGCCCTTTTCCTCTGAGTGGACACTTCTGATAATCCATGCCGAACAAAACGTTGTTTTATTGTCCCATGTACAGTATTTGAGCTGCGGTTGAATTGTCCAGTCTGTGTGATTCACAAATCGTTTCAACGTCACTTAACTGAGGGTTATTAGAGGCGT
Organism: Coregonus clupeaformis; assembly: GCF_020615455.1. Taxonomy (NCBI): domain Eukaryota; kingdom Metazoa; phylum Chordata; class Actinopteri; order Salmoniformes; family Salmonidae; genus Coregonus; species Coregonus clupeaformis. Next base: position 46,605,540 of record NC_059218.1, on the reverse strand, counting down.
CAAGAGTAGAGTTACACTTTTCAATGATGCTTTGTATTGTACTTGAAGCAGGCACGTTGTCCTCTTGTAGTTTCAAAAATGTGACTGCAAAGGTTCTTGTAACATCTTCCTGAGTAACACTTCCTGTTGTGCTCAGTGACATCAGATCCTCCAGTATTCATATCATCAACACCTGATGCTGCATTAATATCAAATGCTGTGTAATGTTTCAATTCATCCTTGATCATCACAGCAGATGAGTTTCTGTGTTGTCTGTTCATATGAGATACTGTATGAGGATGGCACATAACATGGTGCATTGCAGGTTTTCATTACACACTGCACAGATTCACCATTTTTACAATGCTCATTGTAATGGGAAGTGAGTGCAGTCAAACTTGGCACGCTCTGTTCACAAGTTGGGCATGATAACTCAAGACATGTCTCCTGTGTAGTTGGAGGTTTCTTAGAAAGCATTTCTCTATGTGCTCGGTAAATGTGTACCATGTAAACTCCAACGCTGGAGAATACTTTGCAGCAGTTTCCATGTTGCAAGGTGTTTGGCAGGTTACATTCAACTCTGAAATTAGGGTCACCACTGTGGATTATGGCAAGATTGGTAATTAGTTTAGCAAGAATTTTCAAGTTTGTAGCATAGAATAGAGGACAGGCCAACATATTGCAAACAAGCTTGCATGGGCATCAGATGTTCATGACTGTGAAGCAGTTACCCTCTCTGGTAGTTAGGGTCAGTAATCCTCTCTGGTAGTTAGGGTCAGTTACCCTCTCTGGTAGTTAGGATCAGTTATCCTCTCTGGTAGTTAGGGTCAGTTATCCTCTCTGGTAGTTAGGGTCAGTTATCCTCTCTGGTAGTTAGGGTCAGTTACCCTCTCTGGTAGTTAGGATCAGTTACCCTCTCTGGTAGTTAGGGTCGGTAATCCTCTCTGGTAGTTAGGATCAGTTACCCTCTCTGGTAGTTGGATCAGTTACCCTCTCTGGTAGTTAGGTTCAGTAATCCTCTCTGGCAGTTAGGGTCAGATACCCTCTCTGGTAGTTAGGGTCAGTAATCCGCTCTGGTAGTTAGGGTCAGTTACCCTCTCTGGTAGTAAGGGTCAGTAATCATCTCTGGTAGTTAGGGTCAGATACCCTCTCTGGTAGTTAGGGTCAGTAATCCTCTCTGGAAGTTAGGGTCAGTTATCCTCTCTGGTAGTTAGGGTCTGTTATCCTCTCTGGTAGTTAGGGTCAGTTATCCTCTCTGGTAGTTAAGGTCAGCAATCCTCTCTGGTAGTTAGGGTCAGTTATCCTCTCTGGTAGTTAGGGTCAGTTATCCTCTCTGGTAGTTAGGGTCAGTTATCCACTCTGATAGTTAAGGTCAGTTATCTTCTCTGGTAGTTAGGGTAAGTAATCCTCTCTGGTAGTTAGGATCAGTTATCCTCTCTGGTAGTTAGGGTCAGTTATCCTCTCTGGTAGTTAGGATCAGTTATCCTCTCTGGTAGTTAGGGTCAGTTACCCTCTCTGGTAGTTAGGGTAAGTTACCCTCTCTTTTAGTTAGGGTCAGTAATCCTCTCTGGTAGTTTGGGTCAAATACCCTCTCTGGTAGTTAGGGTCAGTTACCCTCTCTGGTAGTTAGGGTCAGTTACCCTCTCTGGTAGTTAGGGTCAGTAATCCACTCTGGTAGTTAGAGTCAGTAATCCTCTCTAGTAGTTAGGGTCAGTTACTCTCTCTGGTAGTTAGGGTCAGTAATCCTCTCTGGTAGTTAGGATCAGTTATCCTCTCTGGTTGTTAGGGACAGTTATCCTCTCTGGTAGTTAGGGTCAGTTATCCTATCTGGTAGTTAGGATCAGTTATCCTCTCTGGTAGTTAGGATCAGTTACTCTCTCATATAGTTAGGGTCAGTTATCCTCTCTGGTAGCTAGGGTCAGTTATCATCTCTGGTAGTTAGGGTCAGTAATCCTCTCTGGTAGTTAGTGTCAGTTACCCTCTCTGGTAGTTAGGGTCAGTAATCCTCTCTGGTAGATAGGGTCAGTAATCCTCTCGGGTAGTTAGGGTCAGTAATTCTCTCTGGTAGTTAGGTTCAGTAATCCTCTCTGGTAGTTAGGGACAGTTACCTTCTCTTGTAGTTAGGGTCAGTTATCCTCTCTGGTAGTTAGGGTCAGTTACCTTCTCTGGTAGTTAGGGTCAGTAATCCTCTCTGGTAGTTAGGGTCAGTTATCCTCTCTGGTAGTTAGGGTCAGTTATCCACTCTGATAGTTAAGGTCAGTTATCTTCTCTGGTAGTTAGGGTAAGTAATCCTCTCTGGTAGTTAGGATCAGTTATCCTCTCTGGTAGTTAGGGTCAGTTATCCTCTCTGGTAGTTAGGATCAGTTATCCTCTCTGGTAGTTAGGGTCAGTTACCCTCTCTGGTAGTTAGGGTAAGTTACCCTCTCTTTTAGTTAGGGTCAGTAATCCTCTCTGGTAGTTTGGGTCAAATACCCTCTCTGGTAGTTAGGGTCAGTTACCCTCTATGGTAGTTAGGGTCAGTTACCCTCTCTGGTAGTTAGGGTCAGTAATCCACTCTGGTAGTTAGAGTCAGTAATCCTCTCTAGTAGTTAGGGTCAGTTACTCTCTCTGGTAGTTAGGGTCAGTAATCCTCTCTGGTAGATAGGATCAGTTATCCTCTCTGGTTGTTAGGGACAGTTATCCTCTCTGGTAGTTAGGGTCAGTTATCCTATCTGGTAGTTAGGATCAGTTATCCTCTCTGGTAGTTAGGATCAGTTACTCTCTCATATAGTTAGGGTCAGTTATCCTCTCTGGTAGCTAGGGTCAGTTATCATCTCTGGTAGTTAGGGTCAGTAATCCTCTCTGGTAGTTAGTGTCAGTTACCCTCTCTGGTAGTTAGGGTCAGTAATCCTCTCTGGTAGATAGGGTCAGTAATCCTCTCGGGTAGTTAGGGTCAGTAATTCTCTCTGGTAGTTAGGTTCAGTAATCCTCTCTGGTAGTTAGGGTCAGTTACCTTCTCTGGTAGTTAGGGTCAGTTATCCTCTCTGGTAGTTAGGGTCAGTTACCTTCTCTGGTAGTTAGGGTCAGTAATCCTCTCTGGTAGTTAGGGTCAGTTATCCTCTCTGGTAGTTAGGATCAGTAATCCTCTCTGGTAGTTAGGGTCAGTTATACTCTCTGGTAGTTAGGGTCAGTTATCCTATCTGGTAGTTAGGGTCAGTTATCCTCTCTGGTAGTTAGGGTCAGTTACTCTCTCATGTAGTTAGGGTCAGTTATCCTATCTGGTAGTTAGGGTCAGTTATCCTCTCTGGTAGTTAGGGTTAGTAATCCTCTCTGGTAGTTAGGGTCAGTAATCCTCTCTGGTAGTTAGGGTCAGTTACCCTATCTGGTAGTTAGTGTCAGTTACCCTCTCTTGTAGTTAGGGTCAGTAATCCTCTCTGGTAGTTAGGGTCAGTTACCCTCTCTGGTAGTTAGTGTCAGTTACCCTCTCTGGTAGTTAGGGTTAGTTACCCTCTCTGGTAGTTAGGGTCAGTAATCCTGTCTGGTAGTTAGGGTCAGTAATCCTGTCTGGTAGTTAGGGTCAGTAATCCTCTCTGGTAGTTAGGGTCAGTAATCCTCTCTGGTAGTTAGGTTCAGTTACCCTCTCTGGGAGTTAGGATCAGTTACCCTCTCTGGTAGTTAGGGTCAGTTATGCTTTCTGGTAGTTAGGGTCAGTTACCCTCTCTGGTAGTTAGGATCAGTAATTCACTATGGTAGTTAGAGTCAGTAATCCTCTCTAGTAGTTAGGGTCAGTTACTCTCTCTGGTAGTTAGGGTCAGTAATCCACTCTGGTAGTTAGGGTCAGTAATCCTCTCTAGTAATTAGGGTCAGTTACTCTCTCTTGAAGTTAGGGTCAGTAATCCTCTCTGGTAGTTAGGGTCAGTTACCCTCTCTGGTAGTTAGGGTCAGTAATCCTCTCTGGTAGTTAGGGTCTGTAATCCTCTCTGGTAGTTAGGGTCAGTAATCCTCTCTGGTAGTTAGGGTCAGTTACCCTCTCTGGTAGTTAGGGTCAGTAATCCTCTCTGGTAGTTAGGGTCAGTAATCCTCTCTGGTAGTTAGGGTCAGTTACCCTCTCTGGTAGTTAGGGTCAGTAATCCTCTCTGGTAGTTAGGGTCAGTTACCCTCTCTGGTAGTTAGGGTCAGTAATCCTCTCTGGAAAATAGGGTCAGTTATCCTCTCTGGTAGTTAGGGTCTGTTATCCTCTCTGGTAGTTAGGGTCAGTTATCCTCTCTGGTAGTTAGGGTCAGTTATCCTCTCTGGTAGTTAGGGTCAGTTATCCACTCTGATAGTTAGAGTCAGTAATCCTCTCTAGTAGTTAGGGTCAGTTACTCTCTCTGGTAGTTAGGGTCAGTAATCCACTCTGGTAGTTAGGGTCAGTAATCCTCTCTAGTAATTAGGGTCAGTTACTCTCTCTTGAAGTTAGGGTCAGTAATCCTCTCTGGTAGTTAGGGTCAGTTACCCTCTCTGGTAGTTAGGGTCAGTAATCCTCTCTGGTAGTTAGGGTCTGTAATCCTCTCTGGTAGTTAGGGTCAGTAATCCTCTCTGGTAGTTAGGGTCAGTTACCCTCTCTGGTAGTTAGGGTCAGTAATCCTCTCTGGTAGTTAGGGTCAGTAATCCTCTCTGGTAGTTAGGGTCAGTTACCCTCTCTGGTAGTTAGGGTCAGTAATCCTCTCTGGTAGTTAGGGTCAGTTACCCTCTCTGGTAGTTAGGGTCAGTAATCCTCTCTGGAAAATAGGGTCAGTTATCCTCTCTGGTAGTTAGGGTCTGTTATCCTCTCTGGTAGTTAGGTCAGTTATCCTCTCTGGTAGTTAGGGTCAGTTATCCTCTCTGGTAGTTAGGGTCAGTTATCCACTCTGATAGTTAGGGTCAGTTATCTGCTCTGGTAGTTAGGGTCAGTAATCCTCTCTGGTAGATAGGATCAGTTATCCTCTCTGGTAGTTAGGATCAGTTATCCTCTCTGGTAGTTAGGGTCAGTTATCCTATCTGGTAGTTGCGTTATCCTCTCTGGTAGTTAGGGTCAGTTATCCTCTCTGGTAGTTAGGGTCAGTAATCCTCTCTGGTAGTTAGTGTCAGTTACCCTCTCTGGTAGTTAGGGTCAGTAATCCTCTCTGGTAGTTAGGGTCAGTTACCCTCTCTGGTAGTTAGGGTCAGTAATCCTCTCTGGTAGTTAGGGTCAGTAATCCTCTCTGGTAGTTAGGGTCAGTAATCCTGTGTTGTAGTTAGGGTCTGTAATCCTCTCTGGTAGTTAGGGTCAGTTACCCTCTCTGGTAGTTAGGGTCAGTAATCCTCTCTGGTAGTTAGGGTAAGTTACCCTCTCTGGTAGTTAGGGTCAGTAATCCTCTCTGGAAGTTAGGGTCAGTTATCCTCTCTGGTAGTTAGGGTCTGTTATCCTCTCTGGTAGTTAGGGTCAGTTATCCTCTCTGGTAGATAGGGTCAGTAAACCTCTCTGGTAGTTAGGGTCAGTTATCCTCTCTGGTAGTTAGAGTCAGTTATCCTCTCTGGTAGTTAGGGTCAGTTATCCTCTCTGGTAGTTAGGGTCAGTTATCCACTCTGATAGTTAGGGTCAGTTATCTTCTCTGGTAGTTAGGGTCAGTAATCCTCTCTGGTAGTTAGGATCAGTTATCATCTCTGGTAGTTAGGGTCAGTTATCCTCTCTGGTAGTTAGGGTCAGTTATCCTATCTGGTAGTTAGGGTCAGTTATACTTTCTGGTAGTTAGGGTCAGTTATCCTATCTGGTAGTTAGGGTCAGTTATCCTCTCTGGTAGTTAGGGTCAGTTACTCTCTCATGTAGTTAGGGTCAGTTATCCTATCTGGTAGTTAGGGTCAGTTATCCTCTCTGGTAGTTAGGGTTAGTAATCCTCTCTGGTAGTTAGGGTCAGTAATCCTCTCTGGTAGTTAGGGTCAGTTACCCTATCTGGTAGTTAGTGTCAGTTACCCTCTCTTGTAGTTAGGGTCAGTAATCCTCTCTGGTAGTTAGGGTCAGTAATCCTCTCTGGTAGTTAGAGTCTGTAATCCTCTCTGGTAGTTAGGGTCAGTAATCCTCTCTGGTAGTTAGGGTCAGTTACTCTCTCTGGTAGTTAGGGTCAGTAATCCACTCTGGTAGTTAGGGTCAGTAATCCTCTCTAGTAATTAGGGTCAGTTACTCTCTCTTGTAGTTAGGGTCAGTAATCCTCTCTGGTAGATAGGATCAGTTATCCTCTCTGGTAGTTAGGATCAGTTATCCTCTCTGGTAGTTAGGGTCAGTTATCCTATCTGGTAGTTAGGGTCAGTTATCCTCTCTGGTAGTTAGGGTCAGTTATCCTCTCTGGTAGTTAGGGTCAGTAATCCTCTCTGGTAGTTAGTGTCAGTTACCCTCTCTGGTAGTTAGGGTCAGTAATCCTCTCTGGTAGTTAGGGTCAGTTACCCTCTCTGGTAGTTAGGGTCAGTAATCCTCTCTGGTAGTTAGGGTCAGTAATCCTCTCTGGTAGTTAGGGTCAGTAATCCTGTGTTGTAGTTAGGGTCTGTAATCCTCTCTGGTAGTTAGGGTCAGTTACCCTCTCTGGTAGTTAGGGTCAGTAATCCTCTCTGGTAGTTAGGGTAAGTTACCCTCTCTGGTAGTTAGGGTCAGTAATCCTCTCTGGAAGTTAGGGTCAGTTATCCTCTCTGGTAGTTAGGGTCTGTTATCCTCTCTGGTAGTTAGGGTCAGTTATCCTCTCTGGTAGTTAGGGTCAGTAAACCTCTCTGGTAGTTAGGGTCAGTTATCCTCTCTGGTAGTTAGAGTCAGTTATCCTCTCTGGTAGTTAGGGTCAGTTATCCTCTCTGGTAGTTAGGGTCAGTTATCCTCTCTGGTAGTTAGGGTCAGTTATCCTCTCTGGTAGTTAGGGTCAGTAATCCTCTCTGGTAGTTAGGGTCAGTTATCCTCTCTGGTAGTTAGGGTCAGTTATCCTCTCTGGTAGTTAGGGTCAGTTATCCTCTCTGGTAGTTAGGGTCAGTTATCCTCTCTGGTAGTTAGGGTCAGTTATCCTATCTGGTAGTTAGGGTCAGTTATCCTCTCTGGTAGTTAGGGTCAGTTACTCTCTCTTGTAGTTAGGGTCAGTTATCCTCTCTGGTAGTTAGGGTCAGTTATCCTCTCTGGTAGTTAGGGTTAGTAATCCTCTCTGGTAGTTAGGGTCAGTAATCCTCTCTGGTAGTTAGGGTCAGTTACCCTATCTGGTAGTTAGTGTCAGTTACCCTCTCTTGTAGTTAGGGTCAGTAATCCTCTCTGGTAGTTAGGGTCAGTAATCCTCTCTGGTAGTTAGAGTCTGTAATCCTCTCTGGTAGTTAGGGTCAGTAATCCTCTCTGGTAGTTAGGGTCAGTTACTCTCTCTGGTAGTTAGGGTCAGTAATCCACTCTGGTAGTTAGGGTCAGTAATCCTCTCTGGTAGTTAGGGTCAGTTATCTCTCTCTTGTAGTTAGGGTCAGTAATCCTCTCTGGTAGTTAGGGTCAGTTACCCTCTCTGGTAGTTAGGGATCAGTAATCCTCTCTGGTAGTTAGGGTCTGTAATCCTCTCTGGTAGTTAGGGTCAGTAATCCTCTCTGGTAGTTAGGGTCAGTTACCCTCTCTGGTAGTTAGGGTCAGTAATCCTCTCTGGTAGTTAGGGTCAGTAATCCTCTCTGGTAGTTAGGGTCAGTTACCCTCTCTGGTAGTTAGGGTCAGTAATCCTCTCTGGTAGTTAGGGTCAGTTACCCTCTCTGGTAGTTAGGGTCAGTTATGCTTTCTGGTAGTTAGGGTCAGTTATCCCTCTCTGGTAGTTAGGGTCAGTAATCCACTCTGGTAGTTAGGGTCAGTAATCCTCTCTAGTAGTTAGGGTCAGTTACTCTCTCTGTAGTTAGGGTCAGTAATCCTCTCTGGTAGTTAGGGTCAGTTACCCTCTCTGGTAGTTAGGGTCAGTAATCCTCTCTGGTAGTTAGGGTCTGTTATCCCTCTCTGGTAGTTAGGGTCAGTAATCCTCTCTGGTAGTTAGGGTCAGTTACCTCTCTGGTAGTTAGGGTCAGTAATCCTCTCTGGTAGTTAGGGTCAGTAATCCTCTCTAGTAGTTAGGGTCAGTTACCCTCTCTGGTAGTTAGGGTCAGTAATCCTCTCTGGTAGTTAGGGTCAGTTACCCTCTCTGGTAGTTAGGGTCAGTAATCCTTTCTGGAAGATAGGGTCAGTTATCCTCTCTGGTAGTTAGGGTCTGTTATCCTCTCTGGTAGTTAGGGTCAGTTATCCTCTCTGGTAGTTTGGGTCAGTAAACCTCTCTGGTAGTTAGGGTCAGTAATCCTCTCTGGTAGTTAGGGTCAGTTATCTCTCTCTGGTAGTTAGGGTCAGTAATCCTCTCTGGTAGTTAGGGTCAGTTACCCTCTCTGGTAGTTAGGGTCAGTTATCTGCTCTGGTAGTTAGGGTCAGTAATCCTCTCTGGTAGTTAGGATCAGTTATCCTCTCTGGTAGTTAGGGTCAGTTATCCTCTCTGGTAGTTAGGGTCAGTTATCCTATCTGGTAGTTAGGGTCAGTTATCCTCTCTGGTAGTTAGGGTCAGTTATCCTCTCTGGTAGTTAGGGTCAGTAATCCTCTCTGGTAGTTAGGGTCAGTTACCCTCTCTGGTAGTTAGGGTCAGTAATCCTCTCTGGTAGTTAGGGTCAGTTACCCTCTCTGGTAGTTAGGGTCAGTAATCCTCTCTGGTAGTTAGGGTCAGTTACCCTCTCTGGTAGTTAGGGTCAGTAATCCTCTCTGGTAGTTAGGGTAAGTTACCCTCTCTGGTAGTTAGGGTCAGTAATCCTCTCTGGAAGTTAGGGTCAGTTATCCTCTCTGGTAGTTAGGGTCAGTTACTCTCTCATGTAGTTAGGGTCAGTTATCCTATCTGGTAGTTAGGGTCAGTTATCCTCTCTGGTAGTTAGGGTTAGTAATCCTCTCTGGTAGTTAGGGTCAGTAATCCTCTCTGGTAGTTAGGGTCAGTTACCCTATCTGGTAGTTAGTGTCAGTTACCCTCTCTTGTAGTTAGGGTCAGTAATCCTCTCTGGTAGTTAGGGTCAGTAATCCTCTCTGGTAGTTAGGGTCAGTAATCCTCTCTGGTAGTTAGGGTCAGTAATCCTCTCTGGTAGTTAGGGTCAGTTACCCTCTCTGGTAGTTAGGGTCAGTAATCCTCTCTGGTAGTTAGGGTCAGTAATCCTCTCTGGTAGTTAGGGTCAGTTATTCTCTCTGGTAGTTAGGGTCAGTAATCCTCTCTGGTAGTTAGGGTCAGTTACCCTCTCTGGTAGTTAGGGTCAGTAATCCTCTCTGGTAGTTAGGGTCAGTAATCCTCTCTGGTAGTTAGGGTCAGTAATCCTCTCTGGTAGTTAGGGTCAGTTACCCTCTCTGGTAGTTAGGGTCAGTAATCCTCTCTGGTAGTTAGGGTCAGTAATCCTCTCTGGTAGTTAGGGTCAGTTACCCTCTCTGGTAGTTAGGGTCAGTAATCCTCTCTGGTAGTTAGGGTCAGTTACCCTCTCTGGTAGTTAGGGTCAGTTATGCTTTCTGGTAGTTAGGGTCAGTTACCCTCTCTGGTAGTTAGGGTCAGTAATTCACTATGGTAGTTAGAGTCAGTAATCCTCTCTAGTAATTAGGGTCAGTTACTCTCTCTTGTAGTTAGGGTCAGTAATCCTCTCTGGTAGTTAGGGTCAGTTACCCTCTCTGGTAGTTAGGGTCAGTAATCCTCTCTGGTAGTTAGGGTCTGTAATCCTCTCTGGTAGTTAGGGTCAGTAATCCTCTCTGGTAGTTAGGGTCAGTTACCCTCTCTGGTAGTTAGGGTCAGTAATCCTCTCTGGTAGTTAGGGTCAGTAATCCTCTCTAGTAGTTAGGGTCAGTTACCCTCTCTGGTAGTTAGGGTCAGTAATCCTCTCTGGTAGTTAGGGTCAGTTACCCTCTCTGGTAGTCAGGGTCAGTAATCCTCTCTGGAAAATAGGGTCAGTTATCCTCTCTGGTAGTTAGGGTCTGTTATCCTCTCTGGTAGTTAGGGTCAGTTATCCTCTCTGGTAGTTAGGGTCAGTAAACCTCTCTGGTAGTTAGGGTCAGTTATCCTCTCTGGTAGTTAGGGTCAGTTATCCTCTCTGGTAGTTAGGGTCAGTTATCCTCTCTGGTAGTTAGGGTCAGTTATCCACTCTGATAGTTAGGGTCAGTTATCTGCTCTGGTAGTTAGGGTCAGTAATCCTCTCTGGTAGTTAGGATCAGTTATCCTCTCTGGTAGTTAGGATCAGTTATCCTCTCTGGTAGTTAGGGTCAGTTATCCTATCTGGTAGTTAGGGTCAGTTATCCTCTCTGGTAGTTAGGGTCAGTTATCCTCTCTGGTAGTTAGGGTCAGTAATCCTCTCTGGTAGTTAGTGTCAGTTACCCTCTCTGGTAGTTAGGGTCAGTAATCCTCTCTGGTAGTTAGGGTCAGTTACCCTCTCTGGTAGTTAGGGTCAGTAATCCTCTCTGGTAGTTAGGGTCAGTTACCCTCTCTGGTAGTTAGGGTCAGTAATCCTCTCTGGTAGTTAGGGTAAGTTACCCTCTCTGGTAGTTAGGGTCAGTAATCCTCTCTGGAAGTTAGGGTCAGTTATCCTCTCTGGTAGATAGGGTCAGTAATCCATCACGGGTAGTTAGGGTCAGTTATACTCTCTGGTAGTTAGGGTCAGTTATCCTATCTGTTAGTTAGGGTCAGTTATCCTCTCTGGTAGTTAGTGTCAGTTACCCTCTCTTGTAGTTAGGGTCAGTAATCCTCTCTGGTTGTTAAGGTCAGTTACCCTCTCTGGTAGTTAGTGTCAGTAATCCTCTCTGGTAGTTAGTGTCAGTTACCCTCTCTGGTAGATAGGGTCAGTTATCCTCTCTGGTAGTTAGGGTCAGTAATCCTCTCTGGTAGTTAGGGTCAGTAATCCTGTGTTGTAGTTAGGGTCTGTAATCCTCTCTGGTAGTTAGGGTCAGTTACCCTCTCTGGTGGTTAGGGTCAGTAATCCTCTCTGGTAGTTAGGGTAAGTTACCCTCTCTGGTAGTTAGGGTCAGTAATCCTCTCTGGAAGATAGGGTCAGTTATCCTCTCTGGTAGTTAGGGTCTGTTATCCTCTCTGGTAGTTATGGTCAGTTATCCTCTCTGGTAGTTAGGGTCAGTAATCCTCTCTGGTAGTTAGGGTCAGTTATCCTCTCTGGTAGTTAGGGTCAGTTATCCTCTCTGGTAGTTAGGGTCAGTTATCCACTCTGATAGTTAGGGTCAGTTATCTTCTCTGGTAGTTAGGATCAGTTATCCTCTCTGGTAGTTAGTGTCAGTTACCCTCTCTGGTAGTTAGGGTCAGTTATCCTATCTGGTAGTTAGGGTCAGTTATCCTCTCTGGTAGTTAGGGTCAGTTATCCTCTATGGTAGTTAGGGTCAGTAATCCTCTCTGGTAGTTAGTGTCAGTTACCCTCTCTGGTAGTTAGGGTCAGTAATCCTCTCTGGTAGATAGGGTCAGCAATCTCTCGGGTAGTTAGGGTCAGTAATCCTCTCTGGTAGTTAGGGTCAGTAATCCTCTCGGGTAGTTAGGGTCAGTAATCCTCTCTGGTAGTTAGGGTCAGTTAACCTCTCTGGAAGTTAGTGTAAGTTACCCTCTCTGGTAGTTAGGGTCAGTAATCCTCTCTGGTAGATAGGGTCAGTAATCCATCACGGGTAGTTAGGGTCAGTAATCCTCTCTGGTAGTTAGGGTCAGTTACCCTCTCTGGAAGTTAGTGTAAGTTACCTCTCTCTGGTAGTTAGGGTCAGTAATCCTCTCTGGTAGTTAGGGTCAGTTACCTTCTCTGGTAGTTAGGGTCAGTTATCCTCTCTGGTAGTTAGGATCAGTTATCCTCTCTGGTAGTTAGGGTCAGTTATACTCTCTGGTAGTTAGGGTCAGTTATCCTATCTGTTAGTTAGGGTCAGTTATCCTCTCTGGTAGTTAGTGTCAGTTACCCTCTCTTGTAGTTAGGGTCAGTAATCCTCTCTGGTTGTTAAGGTCAGTTACCCTCTCTGGTAGTTAGTGTCAGTAATCCTCTCTGGTAGTTAGTGTCAGTTACCCTCTCTGTTAGATAGGGTCAGTTATCCTCTCTGGTAGTTAGGGTCAGTTATCCTATCTGGTAGTTAGTGTCAGTTATCCTCTCTGGTAGTTAGGATCAGTTACTCTCTCATGTAGTTAGGGTCAGTTATCCTCTCTGGTAGTTAGGGTCAGTTATCCTCTCTGGTAGTTAGTGTCAGTTATCCTCTCTGGTAGTTAGTGTCAGTTACCCTCTCTGGTAGTTAGGGTCAGTAATCCTTTCTGGTAGATAGGGTCAGTAATCCTCTCTGGTAGTTAGGGTCAGTTACCCTCTCTGGTAGTTAGGGTCAGTAATCCTCTCTGGTAGTTAGGGTCAGTTACCTTCTCTGGTAGTTAGGGTCAGTTATCCTCTCTGGTAGTTAGGATCAGTTATCCTCTCTGGTAGTTAGGGTCAGTTATACTCTCTGGTAGTTAGGGTCAGTTATCCTATCTGGTAGTTAGGGTCAGTTATCCTCTCTGGTAGTTAGGGTCAGTTACTCTCTCATCTAGTTAGGGTCAGTTATCCTCTCTGGTAGTTAGGGTTAGTAATCCTCTCTGGTAGTTAGGGTCAGTAATCCTCTCTGGTAGTTAGGGTCAGTTACCCTCTCTGGTAGTTAGTGTCAGTTACCCTCTCTTGTAGTTAGGGTCAGTAATCCTCTCTGGTAGTTAGGGTCAGTTACCCTCTCTGGTAGTTAGTGTCAGTTACCCTTTCTGGTAGTTAGGGTCAGTTATCCTCTCTGGTAGTTAGGGTCAGTTACCATCTCTGGTAGTTAGGGTCAGTAATCCTCTCTGGTAGTTAGGGTCAGTAATCCTGTCTGGTAGTTATGGTCAGTAATCCTCTCTGGTAGTTAGGGTCAGTAATCCTTTCTGGTAGTTAGGGTCAGTAATCCTCTCTGGTAGTTAGGGTCAGTAATCCTCTCTGGTAGTTAGGGTCAGTTACCCTCTCTGGTAGTTAGGGTCAGTTACCCTCTCTTTTAGTTAGGGTCAGTAATCCTCTCTGGTAGTTTGGGTCAAATACCCTCTCTGGTAGTTAGGGTCAGTTACCCTCTCTGGTAGTTAGGATCAGTTACCCTCTCTGGTAGTTAGGGTCAGTTATGCTTTCTGGTAGTTAGGGTCAGTAATCCTCTCTGGTAGTTAGGGTCAGTTACCCTCTCTGGTAGTTAGGGTCAGTAATCCACTCTGGTAGTTAGAGTCAGTAATCCTCTCTGGTAGTTAGGGTCAGTAATCCACTCTGGGAGTTAGTGTCAGTAATCCTCTCTAGTAATTAGCGTCAGTTACTCTCTCTGGTATTTAGGGTCAGTAATCCTCTCTGGTAGTTAGGGTCAGTTACCCTCTCTGGTAATTAGGGTCAGTAATCCTCTCTGGTAGTTAGGGTCTGTAATCCTCTCTGGTAGTTAGGGTCAGTAATCCTTTCTGGTAGTTAGGGTCAGTTACCCTCTCTGGTAGTTAGGGTCAGTAATCCTCTCTGGTAGTTAGGGTCAGTAATCCTCTCTGGTAGTTAGGGTCAGTAATCCTGTGTTTTAGTTAGGGTCTGTTATCCTCTCTGGTAGTTAGGGTCAGTTATCCTCTGGTAGTTAGGGTCAGTAAACCTCTCTGGTAGTTAGGGTCAGTTATCCTCTCTGGTAGTTAGGGTCAGTTATCCTCTCTGGTAGTTAGGGTCAGTTATCCTCTCTGGTAGTTAGGATCAGTTATCCACTCTGGTAGTTAGGGTCAGTTATCCTCTCTGATAGTTAGGGTCAGTAATCCTCTCTGGTAGTTAGTGTCAGTTACCCTCTCTGGTAGTTAGGGTCAGTAATCCTCTCTGGTAGATAGGGTCAGTAATCCTCTCTTGTAGTTAGGGTCAGTAATCCTCTCTGGTAGATAGGGTCAGTTACCCTCTCTGGTAGTTAGTGTCAGTAATCCTCTCTGGTAGTTAGTGTCAGTTACCCTCTCTGGTAGTTAGGGTCAGTTATCCTCTCTGGTAGATAGGGTCAGTAATCCTCTCGGGTAGTTAGGGTCAGTAATCCTCTCTGGTAGTTAGGGTCAGTTACCCTCTCTGGAAGTTAGTGTAAGTTACCCTCTCTGGTAGTTAGGGTCAGTAATCCTCTCTGGTAGTTAGGGTCAGTTACCTTCTCTGGTAGTTAGGGTCAGTTATCCTCTCTGGTAGTTAGGATCAGTTATCCTCTCTGGTAGTTAGGGTCAGTTACCCTCTCTGGTAGTTAGGGTCAGTAATCCTCTCTGGTAGTTAGGGTCAGTTACCCTCTCTGGTAGTTAGGGTCAGTTATCCTCTCTGGTAGTTAGGATCTGTTATCCTCTCTGGTAGTTAGGGTCAGTTATACTCTCTGGTAGTTAGGGTCAGTTATCCTATCTGGTAGTTAGGGTCAGTAATCCTCTCTGGTAGTTAGGGTTCAGTAATCCTCTCTGGTAGTTAGGGTCAGTAATCCTCTCTGGTAGTTAGGGTCAGTTACCCTCTCTGGTAGTTAGGGGCAGTTACCCTCTCTTGTAGTTAGGGTCAGTAATCCTCTCTGGTAGTTTGGGTCAAATACCCTCTCTGGTAGTTAGGGTCAGTTACCCTCTCTCGTAGTTAGGATCAGTTACCTTATCTGGTAGTTAGGGTCAGTTATGCTTTCTGGTAGTTAGGGTCAGTTACCCTCTCTGGTAGTTAGGGTCAGTTACCCTCTCTGGTAGTTAGGGTCAGTAATCCTATCTGGTAGTTAGGGTCAGTTACCCTCTCTGGTAGTTAGGGTCAGTTACTCTCTCTGGTAGTTAGGGTCAGTTACCCTCTCTGGTAGTTAGGGTCAGTTACTCTCTCTGGCATTTTAGGGTCAGTAATCCTCTCTGGTAGTTAGGGACAGTAATCCTCTCTAGTAGTTAGGGTCAGTTACTCTCTCTGGTAGTTAGGGTCAGTAATCCACTCTGATAGTTAGGGTCAGTTATCTGCTCTGGTAGTTAGGGTCAGTAATCCTCTCTGGTAGTTAGGATCAGTTATCCTCTCTGGTAGTTAGGATCAGTTATCCTCTCTGGTAGTTAGGGTCAGTTATCCTATCTGGTAGTTAGGGTCAGTTATCCTCTCTGGTAGTTAGGGTCAGTTATCCTCTCTGGTAGTTAGGGTCAGTAATCCTCTCTGGTAGTTAGTGTCAGTTACCCTCTCTGGTAGTTAGGGTCAGTAATCCTCTCTGGTAGTTAGGGTCAGTTACCCTCTCTGGTAGTTAGGGTCAGTAATCCTCTCCGGTAGTTAGGGTCAGTTACCCTCTCTGGTAGTTAGGGTCAGTAATCCTCTCTGGTAGTTAGGGTAAGTTACCCTCTCTGGTAGTTAGGGTCAGTAATCCTCTCTGGAAGTTAGGGTCAGTTATCCTCTCTGGTAGTTAGGGTCTGTTATCCTCTCTGGTAGTTAGGGTCAGTTATCCTCTCTGGTAGTTAGGGTCAGTAAACCTCTCTGGTAGTTAGGGTCAGTTATCCTCTCTGGTAGTTAGGGTCAGTTATCCTCTCTGGTAGTTAGGGTCAGTTATCCTCTCTGGTAGTTAGGGTCAGTTATCCACTCTGATAGTTAGGGTCAGTTATCTTCTCTGGTAGTTAGGGTCAGTAATCCTCTCTGGTAGTTCGGATCAGTTATCCTCTCTGGTAGTTAGGGTCAGTTATCCTCTCTGGTAGTTAGGGTCAGTTATCCTATCTGGTAGTTAGGGTCAGTTATCCTCTCTGGTAGTTAGGGTCAGTTATCCTCTCTGGTAGTTAGGGTCAGTAATCCTCTCTGGTAGTTAGTGTCAGTTACCCTCTCTGGTAGTTAGGGTCAGTAATCCTCTCTGGTAGTTAGGGTCAGTAATCCTCTCGGGTAGTTAGGGTCAGTAATCCTCTCAGGTAGTTAGGGTCAGTTAACCTCTCTGGAAGTTAGTGAAAGTTACCCTCTCTGGTAGTTAGGGTCAGTAATCCTCTCTGGTAGATAGGGTCATTAATCCATCACGGGTAGTTAGGGTCAGTAATCCTCTCTGGTAGTTAGGGTCAGTTACCCTCGCTGGAAGTTAGTGTAAGTTACCCTCTCTGGTAGTTAGGATCAGTAATCCTCTCTGGTAGTTAGGGTCAGTTACCTTCTCTGGTAGTTAGGGTCAGTTATCCTCTCTGGTAGTTAGGATCAGTTATCCTCTCTGGTAGTTAGGGTCAGTTATACTCTCTGGTAGTTAGGGTCAGTTATCCTATCTGTTAGTTAGGGTCAGTTATCCTCTCTGGTAGTTAGTGTCAGTTACCCTCTCTTGTAGTTAGGGTCAGTAATCCTCTCTGGTTGTTAAGGTCAGTTACCCTCTCTGGTAGTTAGTGTCAGTAATCCTCTCTGGTAGTTAGTGTCAGTTACCCTCTCTGGTAGATAGGGTCAGTTATCCTCTCTGGTAGTTAGGTTCAGTAATCCTCTCTGGTAGTTAGGGTCAGTAATCCTGTGTTGTAGTTAGGGTCTGTAATCCTCTCTGGTAGTTAGGGTCAGTTACCCTCTCTGGTGGTTAGGGTCAGTAATCCTCTCTGGTAGTTAGGGTAAGTTACCCTCTCTGGTAGTTAGGGTCAGTAATCCTCTCTGGAAGATAGGGTCAGTTATCCTCTCTGGTAGTTAGGGTCTGTTATCCTCTCTGGTAGTTATGGTCAGTTATCCTCTCTGGTAGTTAGGGTCAGTAAACCTCTCTGGTAGTTAGGGTCAGTTATCCTCTCTGGTAGTTAGGGTCAGTTATCCTCTCTGGTAGTTAGGGTCAGTTATCCACTCTGATAGTTAGGGTCAGTTATCTTCTCTGGTAGTTAGGGTCAGTAATCCTCTCTGGTAGTTAGGATCAGTTATCCTCTCTGGTAGTTAGGGTCAGTTATCCTCTCTGGTAGTTAGGGTCAGTTATCCTATCTGGTAGTTAGGGTCAGTTATCCTCTCTGGTAGTTAGGGTCAGTTATCCTCTCTGGTAGTTAGGGTCAGTAATCCTCTCTGGTAGTTAGTGTCAGTTACCCTCTCTGGTAGTTAGGGTCAGTAATCCTCTCTGGTAGATAGGGTCAGCAATCTCTCGGGTAGTTAGGGTCAGTAATCCTCTCTGGTAGTTAGGGTCAGTAATCCTCTCGGGTAGTTAGGGTCAGTAATCCTCTCTGGTAGTTAGGGTCAGTTAACCTCTCTGGAAGTTAGTGTAAGTTACCCTCTCTGGTAGTTAGGGTCAGTAATCCTCTCTGGTAGATAGGGTCAGTAATCCATCACGGGTAGTTAGGGTCAGTAATCCTCTCTGGTAGTTAGGGTCAGTTACCCTCTCTGGAAGTTAGTGTAAGTTACCCTCTCTGGTAGTTAGGGTCAGTAATCCTCTCTGGTAGTTAGGGTCAGTTACCTTCTCTGGTAGTTAGGGTCAGTTATCCTCTCTGGTAGTTAGGATCAGTTATCCTCTCTGGTAGTTAGGGTCAGTTATACTCTCTGGTAGTTACGGTCAGTTATCCTATCTGTTAGTTAGGGTCAGTTATCCTCTCTGGTAGTTAGTGTCAGTTACCCTCTCTTGTAGTTAGGGTCAGTAATCCTCTCTGGTTGTTAAGGTCAGTTACCCTCTCTGGTAGTTAGTGTCAGTAATCCTCTCTGGTAGTTAGTGTCAGTTACCCTCTCTGTTAGATAGGGTCAGTTATCCTCTCTGGTAGTTAGGGTCAGTTATCCTATCTGGTAGTTAGTGTCAGTTATCCTCTCTGGTAGTTAGGATCAGTTACTCTCTCATGTAGTTAGGGTCAGTTATCCTCTCTGGTAGTTAGGGTCAGTTATCATCTCTGATAGTTAGGGTCAGTAATCCTCTCTGGTAGTTAGTGTCAGTTACCCTCTCTGGTAGTTAGGGTCAGTAATCCTTTCTGGTAGATAGGGTCAGTAATCCTCTCTGGTAGTTAGGGTCAGTTACCCTCTCTGGTAGTTAGGGTCAGTAATCCTCTCTGGCAGTTAGGGTCAGTTACCTTCTCTGGTAGTTAGGGTCAGTTATCCTCTCTGGTAGTTAGGATCAGTTATCCTCTCTGGTAGTTAGGGTCAGTTATACTCTCTGGTAGTTAGGGTCAGTTATCCTATCTGGTAGTTAGGGTCAGTTATTCTCTCTGGTAGTTAGGGTCAGTTACTCTCTCATCTAGTTAGGGTCAGTTATCCTCTCTGGTATTTAGGGTTAGTAATCCTCTCTGGTAGTTAGGGTCAGTAATCCTCTCTGGTAGTTAGGGTCAGTTACCCTCTCTGGTAGTTAGTGTCAGTTACCCTCTCTTGTAGTTAGGGTCAGTAATCCTCTCTGGTAGTTAGGGTCAGTTACCCTCTCTGGTAGTTAGTGTCAGTTACCCTTTCTGGTAGTTAGGGTCAGTTATCCTCTCTGGTAGTTAGGGTCAGTTACCATCTCTGGTAGTTAGGGTCAGTAATCCTCTCTGGTAGTTAGGGTCAGTAATCCTGTCTGGTAGTTAGGGTCAGTAATCCTCTCTGGTAGTTAGGGTCAGTAATCCTTTCTGGTAGTTAGGGTCAGTAATCCTCTCTGGTAGTTAGGGTCAGTAATCCTCTCTGGTAGTTAGGGTCAGTTACCCTCTCTGGTAGTTAGGGTCAGTTACCCTCTCTTTTAGTTAGGGTCAGTAATCCTCTCTGGTAGTTTGGGTCAAATACCCTCTCTGGTAGTTAGGGTCAGTTACCCTCTCTGGTAGTTAGGATCAGTTACCCTCTCTGGTAGTTAGGGTCAGTTATGCTTTCTGGTAGTTAGGGTCAGTAATCCTCTCTGGTAGTTAGGGTCAGTTACCCTCTCTGGTAGTTAGGGTCAGTAATCCACTCTGGTAGTTAGAGTCAGTAATCCTCTCTGGTAGTTAGGGTCAGTAATCCACTCTGGGAGTTAGTGTCAGTAATCCTCTCTAGTAATTAGCGTCAGTTACTCTCTCTGGTAGTTAGGGTCAGTAATCCTCTCTGGTAGTTAGGGTCAGTTACCCTCTCTGGTAATTAGGGTCAGTAATCCTCTCTGGTAGTTAGGGTCTGTAATCCTCTCTGGTAGTTAGGGTCAGTAATCCTCTCTGGTAGTTAGGGTCAGTTACCCTCTCTGGTAGTTAGGGTCAGTAATCCTCTCTGGTAGTTAGGGTCAGTAATCCTCTCTGGTAGTTAGGGTCAGTAATCCTGTGTTGTAGTTAGGGTCTGTTATCCTCTCTGGTAGTTAGGGTCAGTTATCCTCTGGTAGTTAGGGTCAGTAAACCTCTCTGGTAGTTAGGGTCAGTTATCCTCTCTGGTAGTTAGGGTCAGTTATCCTCTCTGGTAGTTAGGGTCAGTTATCCTCTCTGGTAGTTAGGGTCAGTTATCCTCTCTGGTAGTTAGGGTCAGTAATCCTCTCTGGTAGTTAGTGTCAGTTACCCTCTCTGGTAGTTAGGGTCAGTAATCCTCTCTGGTAGATAGGGTCAGTAATCCTCTCTTGTAGTTAGGGTCAGTAATCCTCTCTGGTAGATAAGGTCAGTTACCCTCTCTGGTAGTTAGTGTCAGTAATCCTCTCTGGTAGTTAGTGTCAGTTACCCTCTCTGGTAGTTAGGGTCAGTTATCCTCTCTGGTAGATAGGGTCAGTAATCCTCTCGGGTAGTTAGGGTCAGTAATCCTCTCTGGTAGTTAGGGTCAGTTACCCTCTCTGGAAGTTAGTGTAAGTTACCCTCTCTGGTAGTTAGGGTCAGTAATCCTCTCTGGTAGTTAGGGTCAGTTACCTTCTCTGGTAGTTAGGGTCAGTTATCCTCTCTGGTAGTTAGGATCAGTTATCCTCTCTGGTAGTTAGGGTCAGTTACCCTCTCGGGTAGTTAGTGTAAGTAATCCTCTCTGGTCGTTAGTGTCAGTTACCCTCTCTGGTAGTTAGGGTCAGTAATCCTCTCTGGTAGATAGGGTCAGTAATCCTCTCGGGTAGTTACGGTCAATAATCCTCTCTGGTAGTTAGGGTCAGTTACCCTCTCTGGAAGTTAGTGTAAGTTACCCTCTCTGGTAGTTAGGGTCAGTAATCCTCTCTGGTAGTTAGGGTCAGTTACCTTCTCTGGTAGTTAGGGTCAGTTATCCTCTCTGGTAGTTAGGATCTGTTATCCTCTCTGGTAGTTAGGGTCAGTTATACTCTCTGGTAGTTAGGGTCAGTTATCCTATCTGGTAGTTAGGATCAGTTATCCTCTCTGGTAGTTAGGGTCAGTTATCCTCTCTGGTAGTTAGGATCTGTTATCCTCTCTGGTAGTTAGGGTCAGTTATACTCTCTGGTAGTTAGGGTCAGTTATCCTATCTGGTAGTTAGGGTCAGTAATCCTCTCTGGTATTTAGGGTTCAGTAATCCTCTCTGGTAGTTAGGGTCAGTAATCCTCTCTGGTAGTTAGGGTCAGTTACCCTCTCTGGTAGTTAGGGGCAGTTACCCTCTCTTTTAGTTAGGGTCAGTAATCCTCTCTGGTAGTTTGGGTCAAATACCCTCTCTGGTAGTTAGGGTCAGTTACCCTCTCTCGTAGTTAGGATCAGTTACCTTATCTGGTAGTTAGGGTCAGTTATGCTTTCTGGTAGTTAGGGTCAGTTACCCTCTCTGGTAGTTAGGGTCAGTAATCCTATCTGGTAGTTAGGGTCAGTTACCCTCTCTGGTAGTTAGGGTCAGTTACTCTCTCTGGTAGTTAGGGTCAGTAATCCACTCTGGTAGTTAGGGAAAGTAATCCTCTATAGTAGTTAGGGTCAGTTACTCTCTCTGGCATTTTAGGGTCAGTAATCCTCTCTGGTAGTTAGGGTCAGTAATCCTCTCTAGTAGTTAGGGTCAGTTACTCTCTCTGGTAGTTAGGGTCAGTAATCCACTCTGGTAGTTAGGGTCTGTAATCCTCTCTGGTAGTTAGGGTCAGTAATCCTCTCTGGTAGTTAGGGTCAGTTATCCTCTCTGGTAGTTTGGGTCAGTAATCCTCTCTGGTAGTTAGGGTCAGTTATCCTCTCTGGTAGTTAGGATCAGTTACTCTCTCATGTAGTTAGGGTCAGTTATCCTCTCTGGTAGTTAGGGTCAGTTATCTTCTCTGGTAGTTAGGGTCAGTAATCCTCTCTGGTAGTTACGGTCAGTAATCCTCTCTGGTAGTTAGGGTCAGTTACCCTCTCTGGAAGTTAGTGTAAGTTACCCTCTCTGGTAGTTAGGGTCAGTAATCCTCTCTGGTAGTTAGGGTCAGTTACCTTCTCTGGTAGTTAGGGTCAGTTTTCCTCTCTGGTAGTTAGGATCTGTTATCCTCTCTGTTAGTTAGGGTCAGTTATACTCTCTGGTAGTTAGGGTCAGTTATCCTATCTGGTAGTTAGGGTCAGTTATCCTCTCTGGTAGTTAGTGTCAGTTACCCTCACTTGTAGTTAGGGTCAGTAATCCTCTATGGTAGTTAGGGTCAGTTACCCTCTCTGGTAGTTAGTGTCAGTTACCCTCTCTGGTAGTTATTGTCAGTAAGCCTCTCTGGTAGTTAGGGTCAGTTACCCTCTCTGGTAGTTAAGGTCAGTAATCCTCTCTGGTAGTTAGGGTCAGTTATCCTCTGGTAGTTAGGGTCAGTAAACCTCTCTGGTAGTTAGGGTCAGTTATCCTCTCTGGTAGTTAGGGTCATTTATCCTCTCTGGTAGTTAGGGTCAGTTATCCTCTCTGGTAGTTAGGATCAGTTATCCACTCTGGTAGTTAGGGTCAGTTATCCTCTCTGGTAGTTAGGGTCAGTAATCCTCTCTGGTAGATAGGGTCAGTAATCCTCTCGGGTAGTTAGGATCAGTAATCCTCTCTGGTAGTTAGGGTCAGTAATCCTCTCGGGTAGTTAGAGTCAGTAATCCTCTCTGGTAGTTATGGTCAGTTACCCTCTCTGGAAGTTAGTGTAAGTTACCCTCTCTGGTAGTTAGGGTCAGTAATCCTCTCTGGTAGTTAGGGTCAGTAATCCATCTAGGGTAGTTAGGGTCAGTAATCCTCTCTGGTAGTTAGGGTCAGTTACCCTCTCTGGAAGTTAGTGTAAGTTACCCTCTCTGGTAGTTAGGGTCAGTAATCCTTTCTGGTAGTTAGGGTCAGTTACCTTCTCTGGTAGTTAGGGTCAGTTATCCTCTCTGGTAGTTAGGATCAGTTATCCTCTCTGGTAGTTAGGGTTAGTTATACTCTCTGGTAGTTAGGGTCAGTTATCCTATCTGGTAGTTAGGGTCAGTTATCCTCTCTGGTAGTTAGTGTCAGTTACCCTCTCTTGTAGTTAGGGTCAGTAATCCTCTCTGGTAGTTAAGGTCAGTTACCCTCTCTGGTAGTTAGTGTCAGTAATCCTCTCTGGTAGTTAGTGTCAGTTACCCTCTCTGGTAGTTAGGGTCAGTTATCCTCTCTGGTAGATAGGGTCAGTAATCCTCTCGGGTAGTTAGGGTCAGTAATCCTCTCTGGTAGTTAGGGTCAGTTACCCTCTCTGGAAGTTAGTGTAAGTTACCCTCTCTGGTAGTTAGGGTCAGTAATCCTCTCTGGTAGTTAGGGTCAGTTACCTTCTCTGGTAGTTAGGGTCAGTTATCCTCTGTGGTAGTTAGGATCAGTTATCCTCTCTGGTAGTTAGGGTCAGTTACCCTCTCTGGTAGTTAGTGTAAGTAATCCTCTCTGGTCGTTAGTGTCAGTTACCCTCTCTGGTAGTTAGGGTCAGTAATCCTCTCTGGTAGATAGGGTCAGTAATCCTCTCGGGTAGTTACGGTCAGTAATCCTCTCTGGTAGTTAGGGTCAGTTACCCTCTCTGGAAGTTAGTGTAAGTTACCCTCTCTGGTAGTTAGGGTCAGTAATCCTCTCTGGTAGTTAGGGTCAGTTACCTTCTCTGGTAGTTAGGGTCAGTTATCCTCTCTGGTAGTTGGGATCTGTTATCCTCTCTGGTAGTTAGGGTCAGTTATACTCTCTGGTAGTTAGGGTCAGTTATCCTATCTGGTAGTTAGGGTCAGTTATCCTCTCTGGTAGTTAGGGTCAGTTATCCTCTCTGGTAGTTAGGATCTGTTATCCTCTCTGGTAGTTAGGGTCAGTTATACTCTCTGGTAGTTAGGGTCAGTTATCCTATCTGGTAGTTAGGGTCAGTAATCCTCTCTGGTAGTTAGGGTTCAGTAATCCTCTCTGGTAGTTAGGGTCAGTAATCTTCTCTGGTAGTTAGGGTCAGTTACCCTCTCTGGTAGTTAGGGGCAGTTACCCTCTCTTTTAGTTAGGGTCAGTAATCCTCTCTGGTAGTTTGGGTCAAATACCCTCTCTGGTAGTTAGGGTCAGTTACCCTCTCTGGTAGTCAGGATCAGTTACCCTCTCTGGTAGTTAGGGTCAGTTACCCTCTCTGGTAGTTAGTGTCAGTTACCCTCTCTGGTAGTTAGGGTCAGTAATCCTCTCTGGTAGTTAGGGTCAGTTACCCTCTCTGGTAGTTAGGGTCAGTAATCCTCTCTGGTAGTTAGGGTCAGTTACCCTCTCTGGTAGTTAGGGTCAGTTACCCTCTCTTTTAGTTAGGGTCAGTAATCCTCTCTGGTAGTTTGGGTCAAATACCCTCTCTGGTAGTTAGGGTCAGTTACCCTCTCTGGTAGTTAGGGTCAGTTATGCTTTCTGGTAGTTAGGGTCAGTTACCCTCTCTGGTAGTTAGGGTCAGTTACCCTCTCTGGTAGTTATGATCAGTTACCTTCTCTGGTAGTTAGGGTCAGTTATGCTTTCTGGTAGTTAGGATCTGTTACCCTCTCTGGTAGTTAGGGTCAGTAATCCTCTCTGGTAGTTAGGGTCAGTTACTCTCTCTGGTAGTTAGGGTCAGTAATCCACTCTGGTAGTTAGGGTCAGTAATCCTCTCTATTAGTTAGGGTCAGTTACTCTCTCTGGTAGTTAGGGTCAGTAATCCTCTCTGGTAGTTAGGGTCAGTTACCCTCTCTGGTAGTTAGGGTCAGTAATCCTCTCTGGTAGTCAGGGTCAGTAATCCTCTCTGGTAGTTTTGAATGCTGCCTTTACTTTTTCTTCTTTTGTGATTGTTGTTATGTGGTCCTTTTTTTACTGGGTTAAGGATGAGGTTGTGGGAGACTAAAAAGAAAGGGTCTCTGTTACCCAGCACTATTTCTATAACGTGTGATCAGCATGCAAATTAAGATGTATTCTTACCTGGGTGTGTTATATCTACCTTGAATATTGAGGAATCAATTTATTTTTTCATGTGTCCAGGTAATTCCATGAGAAATGTTCCAGGAAATGCTGGTACCAGGAAGTATGCTATTTGCTTGTCTCATGACATGCCGTGCGTTCATTGAGATGGGCTGTTTTCAGTGAGGAAAAAACATTGCGATGGGAAAAAGTTGACATTGTTTCAGATAGAAGTATGACAAATAAAACTGACAATCATTTATTTTATATAAACACTTTTACATCACAGCCCAAGGCTCAATGCGATCCACCAGTCTTTTATTATGCTAATGTCTATCTATCCAGGAAAATGCATGGTTTTGTGTTGTCAAGTGGGTTAAGGTGTTGTTTCAAGCCTTAGGTTTCTTGTACAATAGGTTGCAGGTTCATTCCCTGGTTGGGGCAAGTATGAGACCAACTTTTATACATGATCATGGTTGGACAGGGTTGAATTCTCAATTGTGACTACCCTCTGAGTGTTAGAGAAAATGTAGGGCAGCACAATGTTTGAAGTTGACATAATGCCTTTAATCTAACTATGTCTTCGGTCTTGGGGGCCAAGGCTTTACCCTGATGGGATTCACAAGTTCTTCACGTGGTTGTGTGGTTGAGTGGGAAACATTCCCAAAGCAAATGCCATCTTAATGTTCCTGAGGTTGGGGTTTTTATTCTTCTGGCTGTCCCACATTGTCTCCTTCTCCTCCTGTTTCTAATGTCTAAATAAAGCATTTGAAAATAATGGTGAAATTCATCTTTAATAATGTGGCCGTTCCTGCATCGCTTTGGTTCTGATTACAGCGAGGGAAGTACCTAGTTAAATTAGAAGGAAGTAGCTAGCTCGCTCCAGCACAGTAGATGGCGGCATGCACCCATTTGTTTGCCGACCATCATAATACCATAGAAGAAGAAGTAGCTAGCTAACGTTAGCTATGACACCAGTCCCGCCTGCAGAGTTATCAGAACAGGAAGAACCAGTGCTCGACAGGCAAGGGACACTGTGTACCGTGTTCTATCTAGCTAGCTAGCTACTTCCCTTGTCGTAACATTGTTATCAAAACTGCGATCCTTCCTTAACCCATAGGAAGTCCCACCCAGCTGATTACATTAAAAGGCTAGAAGCCCTCAAAGGCAATGTCCATGCTAACATGGCCTTTTGGCCACTAGAGGCCTCTATCCACCTCTTTGGCTTAGCTCATTGACTTCCATTGAACCAGAAATAAAATGAGGGAGTGGAATGTCTCGCTTCCTCTTCCTGTTCCGTCTATGTTGATGCAAATAAAGAGTGGTTCGTGGAGATGCAGGAACGCCCACATGCAGAAACGGCCCGAATTGCGGGCTGCAATTGCACCCTTCTCTACACACTTGGGTTGGCAAATAGCCTTGAGGTTAGGGCATTGGTCCAGAAGGTAGCTGGTTTGATTCCTGGTGCTGACAAGTAGAAAAATGGTTGTGTCCGTGAGCAAGGCACTTAATCCCAAATATGCAGTTAATAATGGCTGTGATGCCACTATCTGTAGGAGTTGGGATACGTAAGAAAACCAAATTCTCACAGCACCTACCATTTTGATTGTAACATCATTTATAATCTCACAATGGGCCTGGAAATTTTACTTCTTATTGTACACAACAATTCTACAAAGATTGTTGTACAGAGCTGTTATATCCAATACAGTTTGTAGCCTATAGAGTAATCAGATTACCCTAGGAAAATTATTTAGTTCCCATTGTCTTCTTTAAAGTATTAACATATTTTAGAAACATTTTGGATATAACAGCTCTGTACCAAAATCTTTGTAGAATTGTTGTGTACAATAAGAAGTAAAATATTTATTGAAAAACATTATGAATCAATATTTACGCAATAAAATATTTGTATTTCACCATTTGATTCAATGAGTGACACAGAATGCCAAAGCATTCTATTTGTGTTTTGATGCTGCTTTTTACATGCACTGATACACCAAAAAGTTTTTTCACGACACTCTCTTAAAAACACCAACATTTAGATTGAAGAATCACTTTGGGTGTTTCAGAGTCCTTCTATTCTGTTTTTAAAAAAACACGTTCTGTGTATCATAACGCTTACATTGGAGTTTCCATTCAAACACCATCCAAACACCAGATCTCAGCTTAGGTGCACTCCTCTTCATGGTTTCACTACACAATCATGGTGTTTTGAGTCTTTCTATATTTACAGTGTAGCTGTAATCGCTGCCAAAGGTGCTTCTGCAAAGTATTGACTCAGGGGTGTGAATACTAATGTAAATGAGATATATCTGTATGTTTTTTTTAACTTTTTCATTACGGCGTATTGTTTTGTAGATGGGTGAGAAAATACAACAATATTTTTGAATTCAGGCTTTAACACAGCAAAATGTGGAATAAGTCAAGGGGTATGAATACTTTCTGAAGGCACTGTGTGTATATGTGACAGAGCCAAGGCATTTCTGGATCTGGGGTGACTTTTGGGTCTCAGGAAAGGCAGTAGTCATGCGTTTAGCCATACTGTACACTCTCACCACAGTTCTCCTCGTCGGCTCCATTGGGACAGTCTCTATGTCCGTTACACTGCAGAGCCTGGTGCAGACACACTGTGACATTACCACAGGGAAACTGGCCCAGAGGACAACTGCTCTCTACTGACACGCTGCTGGACACCATCGCTGCAGCTGGAGGGGGGAGATTGGGGAGGAGATGGGAAGGAGGAAGATGAGAGGAGAGGGGAAGGAGGGACATTTTTAGCACATTTAAATAAACCAAGGTCAATTTATAACAGATACGAAGATGACTGAAAGAAAGAAATAAGGTGGGGGAAAAAAAAGAAAAATGGAAAGAAATTAACAGACAAAAAAAAAGAAGGAAAAAAAAGAAGCTTGTTTCACCCCAACAAATTACGGCGATGCACTAACCACTAACTCCCTATTACAGTCTATTGCATCCATAGTCCCTTTCCATTCGTTCATTCCGTTCATGATGACCTATTACAAAAACATGTGGAATCAGATAATAATAATAATAATAATAATAATAATAATAATAATAATAATAATAATAATAAATAATAACACTCAGCTCCTAACCTCTTCACTCCCAAGCGGCTCTAGCTCCAGAATAGGGAGGTGCCAGAACAAAAAGTGAGCTGGAGAAGGGTGACCTGGGGGGGGGGGCTCTGAGGTACCGGAGCGCATGAAAATAATCACTTTTCCATATTGGCATAGAGCAGTAGAGTAGAGGCGCTTGCAGAAGTTGCACACATGGGGAACATTTTCTGTAGTCTACGGTTCGGGAAAAATGTATCCTCTATAAATCAATTTCATGCATTTCTACATAATTCTAGATGATTGGAGACTTTAGCAGAATCTTTTTTAATACCTCACAAATGATCGAAGTGACAGGCTAGGCTACTTTGACACGGACAAACTGAGAATCTGAGATCAATAAACAATCCATCAATAGCCCAGGCCTAGGTATGTGGAGACACACATATTGTACAATATGAGGAGGACATTATAGTCCTAAAAAAAGCTTTCCAGTTTCACTGACTCACCCATTGATGCGCAGCTCACTCACCTGCAATGGCTGATGCGCTCGTGCCAAAAGCTTTACTTTGTAAAACAATGCAATAGTTATATTTGGAAGTTGATAACTTGGTATCCTACAGACAGATTAGTCTTCTCTTTTCAGCAGGATCCATTTGCTGTGTTTTCCCACGATTGTATTTGAAATATTGCGAAAGGCCTGTTTTGTCTGCATGCTGTTCACTGACAGATTTGCTGGCGTTTCGGGACTATAGGCATGCCTTGACATTGCGCAACACACAATCCACAGCTACGCTATTTAGAAACAAAAATAAAAAATATAGATTCTCTGTGGCTAAATTATAGGCCTACTCCAGGTGTAGTATTCTGAATTATTTCATGTCTTTCTGAACAGACAGCAGTAATTCTATAACTTTTGCAAATGTATTTCAATTTATCAGGGGTGCTGCGGCACCTTCAGGACCCTTCCCGCAGCTATGATTCTATAAGGAAATTAATGATTACATGCGACGCTGGAGAGATGAAAGTTGCATGCTCATGTCTATCAGAGCAGAGAGAGGGAGAGACATCATAGAAAGTGATAGTTCTGTGAGAGATACAGGCGAGCTTCTCTCTCTCACCACAGCAATGGCCACGCGTTGGTCTATATAGGCTACAATGTTGTGCAAACCATAAACCCGGGGCCGGCACAACACGAATCAATTCTTAGAATGTCAGGCACGTTTTCATATCACGTACTTTAGGGGGCAGTCAGGAGAATTACACAGGAGTCAACTTGAATTAACTCTGATTGCTTTTATTAGAGTTTTTACATTGCAAACAGTGAAAATAATTGTTCATGCCACGAGAGGAACCGGATCTTGGCAAATGGGTTCCTGAATGTAACAGTCCAAAACTGAGGGGTGCAGGATCCTGTTCTGGTTGCAATTGAGATCATCCGTGTGGGTGATTTTAGCGCATATTGATGGTTTAACGAGAAATTACCTTGTGTTAGTATGCTGTCCAATTTTCGTTGCAATAGGCACAAAGAGCCTATCTTAAGGTCAAATGTCTTTCTCATCTAGGGCATCATAGCTTTATTATTCTGATAAAGGTATTCAACTGCACTCTCAGCCCAGCCAGGTCGCTCTAGATCCACTTCGAAATCCGACATCTGTCCAGGTACCCAGGATGTCAGGAGATCCCTTCAAAACCAGCCACTAGGGGGCAACAGTTAGCGCTATTGCTATCAAGTAAGGTTTTGCTAGGGCGTTGTGGACGGGGGTAGTGGGTGGACATAAGCCGCAAGCTCCGGCTCCAGTTGTAGCTTGTTCAATTTCAGTACTACATTTTTTGTTGTTGTTTTTTTTGCGATTCCAAACCTTGACCCTTAACTTAACCATTCGGAATTAGTGTCTAAACCAAACCGTGGAGTTGTTTTTGTTTTAACCCCATCCCAAACCTTAACTGTTAAAACTTAACCATTCGGAATGAATGCCTAAACCAGTCGGAAGACGCTGGCGACAGCAGTGGAGCAACCCTCGAAATTTGACCTTTGGAGCAACTTTGGAGTCGTGGACAAACATCGGAGTCTGAAGTCAAATTGGTCAAACCATAAGCTCTTGTTGCTCAGCCTCTGATCATGGCCTTTAGAAATGTCACATGGATATCATAACCTTTATCTCTCTCTCTCTCTTTCTCTCTCTGCTCTCTCTGCTCTCTCTGCTCTCTCTCTGCTCTCTTTCTGCTCTCTCTCTCTCTGCTCTCTCTCTTTGCTCTCTCTCTGCTCTCTTTCTGCTCTCTCTCTCTCTCTGCTCTCTCTCTGCTCTCTTTCTGCTCTCTCTCTCTCTGCTCTCTCTCTCTCTGCTCT